>NC_081408.1:229971042-230571042 GCF_030272615.1 Cryptomeria japonica
ATAATTTGTTGCACAAATCTAATGTTAATTTCAAATATCTATTCTTGCAGAACTTGCTTTCTTTCTTATGTTATAGATTTAATAATTAGACAAAGGGATATTTATATCACAAACAATTTATGGAAAGGATATTCTCAATAATTTCAAGATCAAAGATTGTAAGCCTTTTGGTATGCCAATGGTGACTAGTTGCAAATTGAGTAAAATTGATGAATCAACTGATGCATGTTAGACAATGCATAGATCTACGATAGATAGTCTTTTGTGCCTAGCTAAATCAAGACTAGACATCATGCAAGTTGTTTGTATTATTGCTACATTCTAAGATGCTCATAAGTAATCTCATGTTAATGCTACTAAAAGAATGTTAGAGTATCTAAAGGGTACTCTAGTATATGGCTTCCGACATCCTAGAAGTGATGACTATACTTTGACAATATATATATATGTTGACTAGGTAGGATGTGTAGATGATAGGAGAAGTACAAGTCGTGGAGAATTATTTATTGGAGATGGATTGTTCTTTTGGATATTCAAGAAATAATAATTTGTTTCTTTATCCATTGCTGAAGTTGAGTACATTATAGTTGCTTCATATGGCACACAAATCTTATAGATGAATTATACACTCAAGGACATCAAGGTAATTATGATGAGCCCATCTCATATTTTTTGATAATACAAGTGAAATTAATGCATCAAAGAAACCAATTAGGAACTCAAGAACAAAGCATATTCTATAAAATATCATTTCTTAAGAGAAAAAGTTGTTGATCATAAACACAAAATGGATTGTGTTGCAACTAAGGATCAGATTGTAGATATTTTTACAAAGCCCCTTCCCAAGTCGACATTTTAGCTTCTTCATCTGAAGATAGGAGTGTTAGCTACTTCTTATCTTTCAATATTCTAAGGCAGAGTATCTACTCAAAGTGAGTATGTAATTTTTTTATCTTATTACCCTATATGGTAGAGTTTAGACCACCCATTATCATTTATGTCAAATGGGGAGAATCATATAGAAAGAGGGCAAGATATATAGAAGAACAAAGAGTTGCAGATCCTAAACAAAAAGGTGAAGCATAGTATAGTGAAACATGAGCATGTTTCCTGTTGAAAAGAAAAGTTTTACATTGAGGTTTTCCACCAAAGATAAAGGGGGAGATTATTAGACTATCTGTTGTTAGTATAGTCATTGATGCTAAAGAAGTTGTGTTCTAAATCATAACAAAGAATCATTGAGTTTTTGACAAGTTCTCATTGTAGACACCGAAAATACTCTTGTCTAATTAAATAAATAATTTTATTTATTTAATTATTTTATCCTAAGTCTTCTATTAATTAAATAAATATTTATTTAATTAATTAATTAATCCTCTTCTAAGCCTTTCTTCATTTAAATAAATACATTTATTTATTTAAATTGTCCTTTTCCTAAATTAATTAAATATTTTTATTTATTTAATTGATCCCGTTTCCTCTATTAATTAAATAAATCTTTATTTATTTAATTAATGCACTAGCCTTTTCTACCCATGACACATATCATTTATCTCTTAATTCCTACACTACCTACCCTCTTTACTATTTAATTATTTCTTCTACCTACCCTTTTATCCTAGCCGACCATTTATCTTTAAAAAGATTAATATTATCCCTCCATTTATTACAATGTCTTTTATATAAGAGGATAATCTCCTTCATTATCAACCCTAAGCATCCTAAGCATTCTAATTGTCCAATCAATCTTATGAAATCAAGCCTTTTTGTGATCAAGCTATCAACCATATTTTTGTTCTTTGTTGAGCTCTTGTGCACACATAAAATTTGAGAGCAAATATATCAAGCAAGATCAATGGAGATAGGATGAATGGAGATTCAAACCCTAGTGGACATGTGATGGTATAATCTTTTTGATTTTGTTGATTTGCATTATCTTAGGTAATCTTCATATGTTATGGTGGATCTTTGTTCTTGTTAGGCTAAGGTTTTGTGGTTGAATTCATTAGTCTTTTAATATTGTTGTTTCCATTATTCACTTTTCACCATATACATTTTGGCATGCCCAGTGGGACATTGATTTTTTTTAGATCTATGGTTTTGTAAGTTTTTATAACCCTATATTATTGTTTTGTAAAATAATTTGGAAAATAACCTTATGTAGCTAGGGTTTTGGACCAAGATTAAGATCTTGGAGAGATTTGATCCAATCTCACAAATGGATTGGAATTTTTGCATCAAATTGTTTTCATAGGTTGGGGACTATATCAAGAGTGCTAAGTAAAGAATTCTGATATTTTGGATTATATGTGAATTTTCTATGAATTTTTTAAGATTTTTCATAAAAAATTAATATTTGAAGCAAATGAGTGAATTTTTTGGTTTTTTTTATAGTTTTGGAAAGGTGTCAGATTTATACAGGGGGTATATGTTTTGTGATTTAAATTTTGATGCAAAATTTTTCATAAAAAATAGATTTTTTAAAATTAGGGTTTTTCGTTATTTTGATAAAATCTCATTCAAAACATGGAAGTTTTTCATAAATTTTTTTTGATAGATCAAAAATAGTATCAAAAGTGCTCAGTAAAAAAATAAAATTTGTTGGAGCATATTTGAATTGTTTATGCATTTTTCATCAAAAATGAATTTTGAGAGCAAATGAGCAAATATTTCAATTTTTTTTACAGTTTTGGGAATTTCTCAAAATTACACATACGATAGGTTCTTTGTGATTTTAATTTTGATGCAAAATATTTCATTAAAAATTGGATCTTTAAAAATTTGGGTTTTGCAATATTTTGCTCATATCTCACAAACTGTTTGGAACTTTTGCAAGATTTTTTTTATGTAGGTTTGAAAGGCTAGGAAGAGTTTCCAATAAAAATTTTATATTTTTGAGATCAATTTTGCGTTTTCTATGAATTTTTTATAATTTTTCATAAAAATATTTAATTTTTTGAGCAAATTAGAATGCAAAAGAAATCATGGAAACTAAGATCTTTGAAACTATCAAAAAATGTCTTGTCGAAGGCCCCTATTTCACAATGTCTTTTGGATCTAAAATTTACCTAACTCATGTGGTTGCAGTAGGGGTATTATTTCAAAACTAATAATAATATTAGTGTAAGAAATTTGGCAAAGATTTTGATTTTAAAATTACTTGCTTTGTCTTCTTAGTCTAGGAAACACTTCAAATGGTGCACTAAAATTTAACCAATGTAATTTTATTTTGAGCATTAGGCTCTTTTGTGTTTATCTTTAGAGGGCCCGCCTCCCTATGTACTCACTAGGACTATTACCGAGGATAGAACAAACCAAGTGAGTATGGATAAAACCCAAACATTCCAACTCACTATAATAAATAGGCCTCTTGGGATGAAAATTTCAGAGGTTGGAGCTATCTGAGATTTATCTCATAGCAAGAACTTTGTAGGGCCCTTGAGGTCTGAATCATGCTTGCATGACTACTAAAGTGTTTGGTACTTTGTTGGTCTATAGGCCTCAATCTTTCTTGCATGACTTCAAAGGATAGTCTCCTAACAGAAACCCTTATTAGTACCTTTTTGTTTTAGAAATACCAAAAACCTTCTAGTTGTTGGTGCAGGACATTGGACCTCTTAAGCAACTCACATTCTTATGGTTCTTAGTAGAGATACAAAGTTCGCCATGGGAATCTTTCATGGGGACTGGTGCTTGGTTACCCTAGAGAAGTGAGTGCCGAGGGTGGAGCCAGTGGGATCAAGCACCTAAGTATCTGCTTTGAATTGCATAGCTCGAGGTAATCCCCTGAGTGAGATTCAACAACTATCATCTCAGCTAGCCCTAACATTTGTGCTTGCATGATAAAAACACAAAAACATTTTCAAACAAAATAAAGAAACATTGTGTCTACCGTGTTTTCAACTATATGCAAAAAAATTTCACATTATACTTCATATTTGGAAAAATTTTGGATCCTTAAAACAAAACACCTTCAAACATTAAGTCTTCATTGAAATTGTGCATTCGTGTCACTACAAGTCAAAACATTGAGATTTGGTCACATTCAATAGCTTCACAATTGGACAGAATTGCAAAACATTTTCAAAATCATGTCTAGGTTTGTTAAAACTACATCTATGTTCATAGTCAAGAGATTATAAGAAAAATCTTGAGAATAATAAGGACTTAAGTTTTCAGATCTAAATAGATTCTAAGACTTCTTCCTATAGGACTTCATTCTTCAATCAGCCTGTCTTGGTCATACATATTCAGTCCTTTTCCTTCACTTGCATTTCCCTCATACATATCCTCCAAATTTGAGTCAAAAGGTTACTTTGCTTGTCTTTATCAAACTTTGCAAACCTACTACAAAACAACAATAGTTGATTCCCACATCAAGATCCATCATCTTAATGTCTCATTTGGTCTTCTTGAGTCAAGGTCAACTTACCTCATCAAAAGATTCATCATCTCTTTGGAATCCACACCTTACTCTCAAACACACATACCTAGAGTGAAGGTGAACTTACCTCATCAAGAGATTCATCATCTCTTTGGAAGCCACATGTTACTCTCCTACTTTGGTCTTACACTCTTGGACATTGCAAGTTTACCCTAGAGTCATCTACACTTCATACACCTCTTGGCCTTCCATAGTCTTTGCATTTTCATACAACCTTTCATTTTTGGTGAAGACTTTAGTCCATGGTTTGAACTTGTTCCCAAAAGTCTAGAAGGGAAGATGGAGAAGCTTTAAGGCCTTTAAACATGAGTACCTATGAGTTTGATCAAGATGAATTTTACAATCCATTTGAACACCACAATAATATACCAAACAATAACAAGAATGACAATAACAATGGAAATGCTAATGATAATGACAATGCATCTGTGGATTCTGCAGAAGTTGAGGAAACTATCATGGATCCCCATTTTAATAGATTGGTTCAAGAAATCATGAAAAGTGATAGACAATATTTCCTACAAATCATGGCACAAAGTGGGACAAGAATACCTCATGGATTTGATATGTCATAGATTTTAGAGGATGATCCAAACCAAGCAAATCGAATTAACACAAAAATAAAGGAGGCCCAATAATGGTGGTAAGAAAGAGCATCTTGTACTTGAGGCACCTTCATCCCTATTTTAAAAACCTGAGATTACAAACACATACACTCATTCTCATGCTAGTTATGATAGAGCCTCTCATGAACAACTCTACAGTCGTCCTTTTTCATGGAGAAGAACTACTACCACACATGCTCATGATGATACCCAAGATTATACCAATGCATACAATTACACTCCATAAAACATTCAAAATCATGACATGAGGAGACCTCACATCATATTTGGGGGAAATATCCAAGATCATTATTATGACACCTCCTATCCCCATGGTCATGACATGTATCGACCTAGACCTAGTGCTCCTCACTATAATACCATACCAAGTAATCCATATCCAAGCTTTAATGATATTCCTCCTCCATATGAAGACATCTATGATCAATACCATCCATATATGCATTATATCCCTCCTCCTCCACCCGATGGCTCAACCATGAGACTAGCTCAAAGAGAAAAGACACCACCCAAGAATGACTTGCAACAATAGATAAAGAACTTACAAAGGAAAATGGTGGACATGAGTACACCAAATAAATAGTACATAATGAAGGACATATGTCCTTACCCATTTGATAGAAGCATTCCAATGCCTCCATTCCCTCCACAATTTGTAACACCAAAGTTTGATAAATACAAAGACAAAGACAAAGGGGATCCTAAGACAAACATAAGATGGTTTTTAATAGCTTTCATTAAGGTAGCAACAAATGAAACATACTTGATGAGATTTTTCCAACAAAGCTTAGGTGAACAAGCTATGGAATATTTCTCCCAACTTCCACCTAGAATTAAGTCATAGCATGATCTAGCAGAGGATTTTATACAACATTTATCATACAACAATGAAACAGATGTGTCAGTAGCCACCTTACGCAATACTAAGCAGAAACATGGAGAATATTTCTTCCATTTTTACAATGATGGAGAGGTCTTCATAGTCGATGCTCTATGATATACCACAAAAACAAATGGTAGAAATGTTCGCTCAAAATGTCAACAAATATATTAGATATGAGATAAGTAAGTCATGTTTCTCTACTTTCAAAAAGGTCATTGAGAAATCAATGAAGACAGAAAAGGTCCTTATTCAACAAGGTATCATCAAGATATTCAAAGATAACAAAGAGGAATCAAATGGGAAAGACAAACCTCTCTTTTGGAACAAGAATAACAATACAGTCAATGACGTGGTAGTAGATGCAAATATTATGAAACCTAAGATAACTTTCCCTGGTGCAAGTTATTCTAACTCAAACAATCAAGTGAACAATCAAAGGCCGTCAAAACCTCAAAGGAAATACACCCCGTCAGGAGAACCAATTGAAATAGCATTCAATAAGTTAGTGTGAAACAAGCTCATAACACTACTTGATAATCCACCATATGATCCAAAAGTGAAACAAAATTGGTGGAATGATGATGAATATTACGAATATCATAAGAGAAAAGGACATCTAACTATAAATTGTCATAGATTGAAGAATATCATACTAGATCTCATTGATAGAGGTGACATAGAAGTTGATGGACATAGCTCCAATGAAAAGCATGTGATGTTTAAGGAGATATTTCCTAAACATGACAAGGGAAAGTCCAAAACTACCGATAATCAAGCTAATTATACGAAGATGCCTGATGTTTATGATTCTACCATTAATTACATTTCAATTGACAATCATGTTTCAACCATCATTATCAAGGATAAAACTCCTAAAGGTCCTACCCAAAGGAGTAAGGTTGTCTTCAAAGACATTGGACCATCTTCCTTATATTCTAAAAATGAAACCTTCAAATGTAATGTTACAACCCATCAAGGTAAAGTCACCTTGCAAGTTGTTCCACCCAAGCCTATAGCCTCTTCATCCATAAAGAATGGGTATGACCTTGTAGATAAGCTAGGGAAGACATGTGCCATCATCTCCATCCTTGAGATTTTACACATATTCCCTGCACATAAGGCCATCCTTGATAAAACTTTGAGAGAAACTTTCATACCCATTGATCTGAAAATGGACCAGTTTCAAGCCATGGTGGGATACCATTCCATTCCACATACCCTCATATTTGAAGAAGCCAAAGACACATCTGTCACCCAACCTCATAATGCACCTCTACATATTGAATTCTTGATCTATAAAAACCGCATCAAATATGTCCTAATAAATGGATGAGCAGGTCTGAACATTTGTACATTGATCACTATTAAACAATTGGGATATTTTGAAAAAGATGTGAATTATACACATTCTATCACCATCAAGGCATATGATGTCGAAGAGCGCTCATCCAAAGGTACAATCACTTTACCTCTCAAAGTGGGGCTAGTAAATAAGGATATGGTTTGTCAAGTCCTAGACCTAGATCTCACATACAACATATTGCTAGGACGTCCATTGATTCATGAGATAAGAGTAGTCCCATCTACATACCATAAATACATTAAATTTTCTTACAATGGAGTTGAAGTGATCATCAAAGGTGATCCTAATCCGTTCATATATTGAAATAACTAGCGAGAAAGATCAGAAATAAAAATCCTAGTCAATCAAGAAGCTATTCCTCCACCACCATATGTGGATCCAAAATCATTGAAAGATTCTATGTCAATGCAAATAGAGATCAAAGAAAAGTTCAAGGTTAAAAAAATGGGATGTGGTGAGTATATCTTTCATATTGATCAACTCCCACTATCTCCTAACACATTTAGTTGACAAGAACAACCTACAAACAATTTTCAATGCTAAGGAATTGGGTATGAATCACCTAGTGTTGTGGCTACTAAGTCTGAATACAAATCTCCTCTAGTGGTGCAAGCAAATCTTCATATAAATAGTCCTAAGAGTGGTTCTAGTGAAGAATCTATTGACCATATCACCAACCCCCTTGAGAACTCATATAGCCTTACCTTTTCATTCACTCATTCCATTTCCACTCCTTTTCGAGACTTGGATCAACAAGAATTACAAAATCTCTTACTCATTAGAGATCACAAATCAAGATTTGAAAAGAAAAATCTAAAAGTCAAAAATAAAGAGAAGTCCTTCAGTCCAAATTGAAATCAAAAGCTATTGGACTCTGCAAAAATCAAGGTCAAGGATAAAAATCCTACGAACGAAAAAATAACAAGAGATAATCTCTCCTAATATCAAAATAACTGGGGACAAAAGTTCTAAAATTTCAAGTCAAAAAGCATACTTGTTGATACTAAGTCTCCATCATGCTATTCTACTCTCACTTCTTTTTGAAATCATAAGCCTTCATAACTTATCCACTTGTTCCACGCATCCTTTCCTTTCTAGCGATACATCAAGGACCTTTAATGGAGCTTCCTTGAGGGACTTTGTTATCGACAATTCCCAAACTTCTTTAGGTGAAGCACATATGGGCGAGCGTGGTCCACACATTAGTAATTCTATCTTAGTTTATTTATCAAGGAGGAAAGTCACTCGAACTACACATCATTCAGTCAAGGAACAATCCATTTATAATCATAAAGTAAAGCCTCACAGATTCGAGGAGGGTGACTTAGTTCGCGTAGAAAATCCTAAAAATTAGCAAGATAGAGAGAAGGGAAAATTTGAACCAAATTGGCTTGGTGCTTATTTCATCACAACAGTCTATGGATCAGGTACATATTATCTTTCTATCTCAGATGGATAACCTTCAGAAGATTAGATTAATAGCATGCACCTTCACAGGTTTTACACATACCTCTTCAGAATATCGTAATTCAAAATAACAAAAAAAATCATAAAAATAAAAAAATAGTTACTTGGTGAAATTATAGCAAACAAGCACCTTGTGACACAAAAACAAATTGAAAATTTGAAAAAAGTAAAGAGAAATAAATTCATCCAACGGTGAAAACCACTTCGATGGTGCCCTCAGCAAGTACCATGGTGAAAACCATGTAACTAGCATCATGTGTAGAGACATTGGTCCTCCCTCCTTCAGGATTCAATCTCATCCCTTCACTTTGCACACACTCATAGCCTATCCATCCATAATAAACTTACCGATTCCCATCATGGTTTTTTATTGATATACCTAAGATTGGGTAGCCCTTCATAATAATCCCTCTTTTTCACACCTTTCCAGCCATAATAAATCAACTCCTATCTGTCGCTAAGTCAAATCCTAAGTCTAGTTATGGGTGTGGAACTAAGAGCATCACACATTATGAGGAGTACAATTTCTTCAATTTTTCTTCAGTCTATCCATGCAAAATCCACAATAAAGAAACACTTACATCACAGATTTGCAATAAAGTTTTGTTCTTCTTCACAATAAAATATCACTTTCATAGATTCAGTCAGTTTCAGATGAGATAGAATAAGAAGTGGGCTTTCAAGAAATCAAATCATTCAGTATGTTGGTGCCCAAAACCATAGATTGGAAAACCAAAAGACTTGCCAAATCCTCAAGTAGTCCAATCAACCTTGGCCAATGAACAGGGATGGTCGAAGACCAAATCCCTCTTGACTTTAGGCTCCAATAAACCAAGGTGGGTGTGCCTCTTCCTCTCAATCACCAAAGAGGTTATTTATAGTGGATTTAAACCTTTTAGCAAGTTTACATAATATGGAAATTATTGTTCTGCAACTATGCTTTATTATGTGCTTTAACTGAATGCTTTGAAAAGAAATGATTGTGAATGTATATTTAAAATGAGATTGCTTTGAGCACTTAAATAAAATATGCATAGATCAGTTTATATAGGATTTGGGAAGAACATTTCTCTATCAAGGACGGTGAATGCATACAGATCAAAAACTTAAAAGATCAATAATAGACCAATGCCTCTATCCATGGATATATATGACACTCTATGGACAAAATATCTTATCAACTCAAGAGACAATTTCTCATCAACTATGAAGGTTCAGTATGCATTACACAAACAGTAAGAACTCAGTATTTCACTTAATTCCACGACATGTGATTCACATCATAGAAAATCTATAAACATATTTATCAAGAGGACAAAGATAACTTATCAACACAAAAGTGTATACAATATTTGGAAAATAAATAGTGAACCTTGTATATTAACCTTTAGGAAATGATTGCATGCATAAGCTGGACTTTTAAATACTTCATTACAGATTGCTTGCATAAAATGATACTTCTTCCTCCTATAGACTTATCTGATACAAAATAATATTCAATCCCTACAACCTTATGTTGTTCTTTTGATTCCTCTTTTAACTTAAAAAATGACTCCCTATAGGCATGTGAATCAAAAGACATATATGAAAGGACACACCTTTTCATACAAACGAGAGTTATAGACAATTTCCCTCCAAAGTAAAAACCCTTTGGTTTAATAAAAAATTACAAATAAAAACCCTTAAAATACTAAATGATTCTTTAATAATGTGTCTTGTATCCTCCACCTTGATAAAATTCCTCAGCAAGTATACATTATCTTCTTATTCCATTCTGTACACAAAAATGAGCCAATCAAATTCCTTGATTTGAAAATTAAACATACTCCACCTTAGATTTTGAAAAGTCAATCATCTTTGTATAAATACATGTTTAAAATAGTCCAATAAAACAAAAGTATTTCCCCTTCAATATTTTGTAAACATAGCATCTATCCATATAAAATAATACCTTACCCTAAAATATATATTCAAAGCATTCATTCAAATATAAATAAATTTTATCTTTAATACACTTTCAAATAATGTAAAGCATAGAATGCACTTCCCTTTTATTATTTTCAGGAATTTTCCCCTTTGTTGCGCATCCATTCATGCCATGTATCTTCTTCTGGTTTATTGAAGGATCGCCCTTTATATTTTTGGCCAAACTTCTTCATCTGCGAGATATTCACAAGTCTTATCGATTCTTCAATTTCATAGATACCTTTTATTTTCGATGGGACCGTGTCTTATTTCTTCGATGAACCTCATGTTGATGAAAGTGTTTCTTTCGATGAGTCCGGTTTGAGATCCATCGTAGCCTAAGTTTATTTGATAAGCTCTACACCATCAGATTGTTTCACTTCAACCGTTTGCCTTAACCGTGTCAGTCTACTACCTACACCTAGCAGTTAGTTGCCAAGTCACGATGAATATAGATCAAGAACCTTCTGATCATGGTATAGCAACCACCATTGGATCAATTCATCTGACCACCTGATCGTCCTTATCTGCTTGTCCTTTAAACCTTTCTGAGCGGCTGTCTCTTTTCTTTATCTGTCCATGCCGCATGTCCCTTTTTGGTTTGCCCACAAATCCACCTCGACTACCACTGGACACCATCTGTCTTTTGATTTCACCCGCCATTGGACTTGGGTTCTTCTTCTATGTTGCACCATGTGGCACATCCTTACTCACTTGCAGATCTACCAGGATGATGCCTCATCTGCCACCTTGGCAATCGCTATGTCCTGGGAGATATAGGTCGTGCAACTCCATCTTGCAGTATAGCGATGACCATTGATCTACTCCAAACTTGCATGCTCGTTAACCTCCCTTTCTCCACACGTGCTTAGTCACAAGGTCACGGGTTTAAACCAACGTGCATCTCTATCTTGTGACATAGCGATGACTGTCAGATCCTCTATGATCACCATCCAATCAGTCAAACTTGCTCGAGGTTTAGCCTCTATCCTCACTAATCTATTGTAAAACTTTGGTTTCCTTCGGATACATGCGCGCATGGGGTCCAACGACTTCAGCCTTCTTCACACTAATAGTCTTTTTTCTTTTGACAATTATCATACGAGACATTTTGGACTTAAATGTTAAATGAGCTTATCCCACTAACAATGTGGGATAAAGGCTTTCCCTCTGGTAGCACAGCACACTTGAAAGTTTCCAAATCCTTTTCCACCATTCTATATGTGCAGTTAATCTTTGCCAAGCTCCATTTTATTTAGTATGCTCCTACATATAAAACACCCATAGTAAATGCTTGAATGATAATGAAAATGGCATCTATATATATAGCACAAAGTATTTTGTAAAATTATGTGCTAACAGTGGCTCTTTCTAGAATGTATGTTTTCTTTGAGGACATAGCAAGAGTTTAGTTATCTCTAGAAAGAAAACCAAAATGAAAATTGAAAACATATAATAGAAAACAAGAAAAAAAACTATATTACTATAATAGAAGAAATACTCCCTGATCATCAAGAGAAGAAGTGTTTGAGATATTGAGCATGAACTAGAAATTCCAGCACTTCTCCATCACTATCCTGCAAGTAATATGATCTTTGTCTACCTTTTGCAAAGACAATATAAGGTCCTAGCTAGAGTGCATCAAATTTTCCATGTTTTCCTTTGTCTAGGTCTTTGGCATTCCATTTTAGTACCCATTCTCCCTCCTCAAAATTTGTGTCACAAGCCCTTTTATCATGTAAATTCTTAACCATCTGTTTCCTCTGAATATTTCTTTCCTAAGCCTCTTTTCTACATTCATCCAACTTAGCCAAAGCCATCAATTTGTCCCTCATGAAGTTTACTTCTTTTGAAAATGCCCCTGTAACAAATCTATAAAAGAGGAGCAAATTACTAAAAGGTAATCTTGCTTCTTTGGCATACACAAGCTCATATGGAGCAAATCCAATGGAATTTTTGACTGTTACTCTATCAGCCCATACTACTAATATCAATTTCGAATCCCAATCTCTTTTATTGTCACCCAACATCCTTTTGATAATTTTCAACAAGTTTTTATTGCTGGATTCTTCTTGCCCATTTCCTTGGGGATGGTAAGGTGATGAATAGGACAAAGTGATACAATAGTTTTCACAGAAATCAGAGAACTCATTGGATCTGAAATACATCCCAGTATCTACCACAATTTCTAAGGTACCCCAAATCTAGTAAGAATGTTTACCAAATTAAACGCTATCACAACTTTGTTGGTAGCCTATTCTGTAGGAATGGCTTCAACCCACTTAGTAAAATAGTCAGTAGCCACCAAAATCCATTTATGCCCACCACTAGATTTGTTTTCTATTTCTCCTATGAAGTCAACACCCCACATCTGGAATGGTTCCTCTGTATGCATGGGTCTGAGAGGAATGGCTCCATTATACTTAAGTTTTCCTAGGAACTTTTGACATGCTTCACATTTTCTAATATAAGCTTGACTATCTCTGAAATTTTGGGGCCAATAATAACCAACATTTATAATTTTATGAGCAATGGTTTTGGCTAGGAAGTGGCCTCCACATACACCTTCATGTAAGTCTTTTAAAACAATCGATGCCTGGTAATCATCTAGACACAATAAAAGAATACCATCTCTATTTTTCCAGTATAGATCTCCATTAAGTAACACATACATGGATGTTTGAAGCTTTCAAGTCCTCTTCTGACTATCATTTAAATTATCTAGATATTTCATGTATCTTAAGTAATATACAATATTTATATACCAAGGACTTCTCTCAATGCTAATTTGTACATTTTCAAACTCTACTTGATTTACCTATGTTGTTTCAAAATTGGATTCTGCCATTAACTTTGCCAAACCCTGACCCATTACCAAATTTGTGATTTGTAGATCAATATTGAATTCTTGGATCTAATTTATCTATCTGCATCTCCTTCTAGTAATTTCTGATTGTCTGAAGATATATTTAATAACAATATTTGGTACATAAGCAATGACAGTGGCACCAACTAAATTTGGTGTAAAAGATTTCATAGCTTTCACAAAAGCATAAGCTTATTTTTCATTTAAATCATAATTCAACTTGGATGCTTGCAATATTTTGCTAAAAAATGTCACTGGTTGTTCATGACCTTCATCATTCTTTTGTAACATGACAACAAAAATAGTATGGAATGAAGTAAATGAAAACACTTGGAAAGGTTTAGAGAAATCAGGTGATTTTAATATGGGGGCTTCTTTGATGGCTCTTTTGATATTTACAAAAGCTTCAAGAGCCTCATTAGTCCATTTTATTTCAGCGGCCTTTTTCAACATTTTAGCAATAGGCTTTATCATTTCAGAGAAGTTTGAAACAAATCTTCTTACAAAGTTAATCTGACCAAAAAAAGATTGAATTGTTTTAACTATTTTTGGGATGTGAATTTTATCAATAGAAGCAATCCTTTCTGGATTAGTTCTTACAACATATTTTCAAACAAAATGCCTAAAAACTTTCCTTTAGTAACCCCAAAGTGACATTTTTTAGGATTCAAAGATATGCCATATTCTAGTGCTCTAATAAAAAAAAATTCTAAGTCGTTACAATGATTTTCTGTATTTTTAGAATAAGTAGTCATATCATCTTGGTACACTACTAAAATATGATCAATTAACCCTTCAAATAGATACACATAAGTTCCCAATGGTGTAGTAAAGGTTGTCTTGTATTTCTCTAACTCGTTGACCTTAACATGGTTATAGCCTAAAAACCCATCCATCATAGATGTCAATTCATTTCCTATAACCTTCTGCAATAGAGCTTCCATATTAGGCAAAGCATAGTTATCTTTCAAAGATGAAACATTTAAATTTACAAAATCTACACATAACCTAATATCACCAATTTTTCTTTCGTACTGGTACTAAGTTTCACACCCATGTTGAGTGTCTTATAGGCTTAATAATCCCTACATTTCTCATTTTCATTAACTCCTCCTTCATCTTAGGAACTAAGGTTAGGTTTATAGGCCTTTTCTTTTTCCTAAAAGGTTTAGCATCTCATTTTAATGATACCTCATGCTGAAAAAGGTCTTCTTTGTATGCTTTAAGGTCATCATATGACCAGGAAAAGACATGCCTATACTTCCTCAATAAATTTATCAATGTTGTTCTAATCTTTGGTGTGACCTTTTTCCCAATATACACTTCTCTTGAATTTCTCTAACTTCCCAAGTTTAATTTTTCAATATCTTCACACCCTCCTGAACTAGGTCTAAAAATTGTCATGTCTTTATCATCAAACATTCTTTCCAGCTCTACCAATACCTTCAAGATTTTATTTGTCTTCAGCTCCAACAACTCCTGGCCAAATATTGTTTTTGTGCCATCCTTATCTTCTACAAGTCCATTCCAATTAATCTTCCGGTCCGCATACTTGCCAACTCTTAACATTATCAGGAACAGATGGTCTTGTTTTAATTTTAACTTGTATAATATCATCAAAACTAATATCATTATGTTTAACTGCCAAGTTAGCCATAAAGGCTGCCAAAATATTATTGGACCTTTTAGTCCAATTAATGGAAAAAGCATAAAAAAGTTCAATATAATCCCAAACCTCATTCCTATAACATTTTGATTTTGTATTTTTTGCAGCAAATTTGTCTCTAACTTGTGAAACAACTAATTCTGATTCCCCATGAACTATTATTAACTTAATGCCATGAATGTTTGCTAATTTAAGTCCTAATAAGAGAGCTTCATATTCAGCAATATTATTAGTACATTCAAAAGCCAATGAGAAAGAGTATTTAAAAGATTTTCCATTAGGTGAAATAAACACAATTCCTTCTCCATTTCCATCCTTATTGCAAGCACCATCAAAATAAAATTTCCAAATTAAGCTTTCATTGTGTTTAATAGCCTCTGCAATTTTTTCAACTTCTAAAGGTTTAGAAATACTTACTTGAAAGTTGTCCATGTCAGAATGGCAAAAGCAAGTTACTTGATCTAGATCAGCTTCCTCTATGAGGTAGGGAGATCTTGGTTCTCTGTTGATTCTTACCTCTGCTTCTTTCACCGAGATGGTAGCATATGATAGATCTAATTGCACATATCCACCTACCAAGTTTGACCACTGTCTCAATAGCAACATTCCATAGTTCACAGGGACTTGTACAACTGTTACATCTATTTTATAAGTAGTGTCTGGACAAGCTGGAAACCTGAACTCAACATCCTTCATGATCTTGACCACTGGGACTGACCTAATATCCATTGCATAAAAGTTCCTACAAGGAGTATCTACCTTCATTCCCATCTCTCAAATGATATCCTCTAGCATAATATTTACTACTTCTCCTAAGTCTATCATGTAGTTTTTTACTATCTTGTTGTTTATAAGAAGTGTTAAATAAAAATGATCCACTTGTGCAAATTTTTTGGTAATGGATGTGCCTAAATATACCACAAGAGGATCTTCTTTTGATTTTGGATTTTCTTTATTGTCATCACCCATATTTGATATGATTTTCAAAGTCTCATTCTTGTAATCTAGAAATTTCATCACTTCAAGCAAAGGCATAGAAATTTTTACCTGACACAATGGTTGAGACATAAAAGTTCCACAGTTTGAAATAGGCTTACTGATTTTTTTTCTCTCCATAGGCTTGACCAACTTCAAAACATCAATCTGCTTTGTTGGTTCATTTGGATCCTCTTTTCCTTTCTTGTCATTTTCCTCCTTGTTCACACTTTGTTTTAAGACTTTTGTGAATATTCCTGGAGGCCTCTCGTGTTCAGGATTCACTATTTTGTTTCTCAGCTGGTAATTTCTCTTGGCCTAGGCAACGAAAACCACTGCGAATGCACTCTTCTCCTCCTCAATCAAGTTTCTCAAAGAAGCAACTACTTCCTCTTGAAACAATTTTCTCAAGGTAGTGATATCTTCATCATCATCAGAAAAACCTTGTTGTATGCTACACTGCTAATGGTTTCTCATCCTTTGCATATCTGAATGTTTCTCTTCCTCAAATGAATCCTCATCTCTACCCCACATAAGAGCTGATGACAAAACATTAATTGTAGGCTCACATTCCTCTTCTTGATGTCAATCCTCTGCCAGACCCTATGCAATCATGCATTGATTTTCATCATGGGGAAAATTGCAGACCTCACACCATGGAAAATCTCCCATGAATTTATTTTCTCTCTTCAGTGGATCTAGAGTTTCTTTACTCGGATTTGGTTTTATTGGCTTCCCATCTTTCTAGTTGTCGTTATAAAGCATATCATGGAGTTCGGGCCTATTGAAATTCATTTGCTTATTATTTTTATATGGTGACTTTTCATTAAGATTTTGTTTACCTTTTATGTTCTTAAGAATGTCCCTGATCTGAGTAAGATCATCTTTCTTGGGAATCCTAGTATTGTATAACTTTCGATCATCTCTTTTAGCAATTTTCCCAGCAACCTTCCTATTGTTCTCAATAGTGGCAGCAATCTTGAATGCTTGTTGTAGAGTATCAACTCTATGAGACAAAATCTCATAATGGGTTTCTCTTTCAACACCACTCAAATAAAAGTTAATCAAAAAAGAATCATCAGGTCTGACATCTATGGGTATTCTATTTAACACTTTGTTAAATCTTTTATTAAACTCAGCAACTGAATCATTCTGATTTTTCTTTAGACTTGTTAGTTCATGGGATGCAAATGAAGGATCATTGTGATCTCCAAATTCTTCCAAGTACAATGTTACAAACTCATCCCATCTATCGATACATCCATCAGGGAGATTCCTATACCATTCCCTTGCATCTTCTATCAAATATTGAACAAACAACTTCATGAATATATCCTCATGAGGAAACTCAAATTCTTCAATGATATTTTTTACATTAACTACATGTTGTTATCCTAAATCAGTTCCATTCCTAAGAATTTGTGGATTCCTGATCTTAAATCACTAGTGATCTGATTTGGATAACCAACAATGCCAGTGAAATCCAACTGTCTGTATCTTTAAATGATCATAGGCCGTCTGCCGACATGATGGTTGCCTTGATTATTCATACTTCCTCTATTGAATCCACCATTGTTGCCATAATTACCATTGTTCCCACTTTTTCCACCATCATTATTATTGCCATTGTTTCCATTATTGTTGTTCCTATCTCCACCATTGCCATTTCCATAGTTGCCATTGTTATCTTTATTATGTCCATTATTTTGACTACTTCCATACCCGTTACTTCCTATATGGTTACCCTTATTTGTGTTATTCAAGTTCACATCATTTCCCCCATTTCCAATCCTTCTTCCATGCTCCTGCCTTTCTTCACTTTGATCCCAATGCACATCCCTCCATCTTCTACTTCCATTTAAGAATGGGCTATCATAAGTTACAAAAGGCTACTCTATTATTTTCATATGAGGAGGACTGTATTTAGGAATTGCTAGCCTATTTCCTTCACCTTTACTTTTGTCTTCTATTTATTCCTAGTTTTTGCAACACCCAATCCGGTTGTCGCTTAAGAGCTTTTGCCATCTTGGACTCATCTCCATTTAAACTGGCCATTTTAAGGATGATTTCATCCACTTGCTTATCCTCCTCAGTCAAGCCTCATCATGACTATGTCTATTATCTATTGTACTTATTTAATAGAAACGATTTTCCTCCCTATTTTCAAACTTGCCAGCAGATGAAGAATCTTCCTCCCTACTAGGAAATCTCTTATATCCTTCAAACACCATGTTTGATTTCTTCTCTTTGTTCCTTTTCTTGGGACTCAAGTGAACAAAATCTTCTTGTCCCTTATGCAAAGACCTTCTCCCCTGCATAAATCTTATTGACAAATTCCTAGGGGTTTCTCTTATTTTCTCAACATACCAATTATTATTCATGTAATAAAATGTAGAGTCGCCACATCCTAAGAGGAAATATTACCAACTTAATTGATCTTCTGGGATCTCTCCTCCAGAAGAGTCTAAAATTGAGTACCCAAGATTCTAAAAACTTTATGTCACAATTGCTCAGCAGAGTCACCAATTTGTTGGCACCCAAAACCACAAATTGGAAAACCAAAAGACTTGCCAAATCCTCAAGTAGTCCAATCAGACTTTGCCAACGAACAGAGATGATCGAAGACCAAATCCCTCTGCACTTTAGGCTCCACTAAACCAAGGTGGGTATGCCTCTTCCTCTCAAGCAAAAAATAAGTTATTTATAGTGGATTTAAACCTTTTATCAAGTTTACATAACTAGCAAATAATTATTTTACAACTATGCTTTATTATGTGCTTTAATTGAATGCTCTGAAAAGAAATGATTGTGAATGTATATTGAAAATAAGATTGCTTTTGGGACTTCAATAAAATATGCATAGATCAATTCATATAGGATTTGGGAAGAACATTTCTCTATCAAGGACCTTGAATGCATACAAATCAAACCTTAAAAGATCAATAGCAGACTAGTGCCTCTATCCACGGATATATATGACACTTTGTGGAAAAAATATCTTATCAACTCAAGAGACAATTTCTCATCAACTATGAAGGTTCAATATGTGCTACAAAAACAATAAGAACTCAATCTTTCACTTAATGCAATAGCATGTGATTCACATCATAGAAAATCTATAAACAGATTTATCAAGAGGACAAAGATAACTCATCAACACAAAAGTGTACACAATATTTGGAAAAAGAAATAGTGAACCTTGTATATTAATCTTCAGGAAATGATTGCATACATAAGTTGCACTTGTAAATACTTCATTACAGATTTCTTGCACAAAATGATACTTCTTCTTCCTATAGACTTCTCTGATACAAAATGATATTCAATCCCTACAGCCTTATGTTGTTCTTATGATTCATCTTTTTACATAAAAAATGACTCCCTATAAGTATGTGAATCAAAAGACATATATGAAAGGACACACCTTTTCATACAAATGAGAGTTGTAGATATTTTCCCTCTAAAGTACAAACCCTTTGGTTTAATAAAAAATTACAAATAAAAACCCTTAAAATACTAAATGATGCTTTAATAATTTGTCTTCTATCCTCCGCCTTGATAAAATTCCTCGACAAGTATTCATTATATTCTCATTATTTTCTACACACAAAAGTGAGCCAATCAAATTCATTGATTTGAAAATTAAACATACTCCTCCTTAGATTTTGAAAAGTCAATTATCTTTGTATAAATACTTGTTTAAAATAGTCCAATAAAACCAAAGTATTTCGCTTCAATATTTTGCAAACATAGCATCCATCCATATAAAATAATACCTTACCCTAAAATATATATTCAAGGCATTTATTCAAATATAAATAAATTTGATCTTTAATGCACTTTCAAATAATGTAAAGCAGATAATATACTTCCCTTTTATTATTTTCAGGAATTTTCCTCTTTGTTGCGCATCCATTCATGTCATGTATCTTCTTCTGGTTCATTTGAGGATCACCCTTTATCCTTTGAGCCAAACTTCCTCTTTGGTGTGCTATTCACAGGTCTTATCGATTCTTCACTTTTATCGATACCTTTTATTTTTTATGGGACTGCACCTGATTTCTTCAATGAACCTCATATCGATGAAACTGTTTCTTTTACGGAGTCTATTTTGAGATTCATCGTAGCCTAAGTTTATTCGATAAGCTCTATACTGCCAGACTATTTCACTTCAACCATTTTCTTAACCGCCTCAGTCTACTACCTGCCGCTAGTAGTTAGTTGCCAAGTCTCGATGAATACACATTGAGCACGTTCCGATCACGGTATAGTGACCACCATTGGATCAATTCATTCGACCGTCCGATCTTCCTTATCTTCTCGACCTTTAACCCTGCCAGAGTAGCTCTCTCTTTTCTTTGTTTGTTCATGCCAGGTGTCACTTTTTGGTTCACCCGCAGATCCCCCTCGATTGCCACTGGATACTATCTGTGTTACCATTTCATCTACCACTAGACCTGGGTTCTTCTTTTGTGGTCCACCACGTGGCACATCCCGATTCGCTTGTAGATGTACCGAGACAACACCTCATGTGCCACATTGGCAGTTGCTATGTCATGGGGGATATAGGTCATGCAAGTCCATTTTGCAGTACAGCGATGGTCATTGATCATCTTCAAACTTGCGTGCTCGTTAACCTCCCTTTTTCCACATGTGCTTAGCCACCAAGTCGCAGGTTTAAACTATCGTGCGTCTCAATCTTGTGAAATAGCAACAACCGTTAGATCCTCCGTGATCACCGTCCAATCAGTCAAAACTTGCTCGAGCTTTAGCCTCCACCCTTGCCAATATATTGTAAAACTTTGGTTTCCCTGGGATACATGGGCGCATGGGGTCCACCGGCTTCAACCTTTTTCACACCAAAAGCCTTTTGTCTTTCGACAGTTATCAAAAGGGCCATTTTGGACTTAAACGTTAAATGAGCTTATTCCACAAACAATATGGGATAAAGGCTTTTCCTCTACTAGCACAACACACTTGAAAGTTTCCAAAGCCTTTTCCACTGTTCTATATGCACAGGTTTGGGGGTCTTGGTGAGGCTAGTTAATCTTTGGACAAATCTATTTTATTCAGTATGCTCCTGCATATAAAACACCTGTAGTAAATATTTGAATGATAAGAAAAAGGGCATCTATATATAGCACAAGGTATTTGGTTAAAATATGTGCTAACACAGTTAACTTTGGCAACAACATGGTTTTCAACATTATTTATCCTTTATCAGGATGACAACATGGTGACCAAATAAAACATGTTAACATATGTGGTAATAAACACAAATAACTTGATGACTTCATTGTGTTTTGGTGTCAAGTCTTGGTTTTTTTTTTTAATCTTTTTGTGACATGTCTTTTATCTTTTCCAAGATGTATCTGACTAGAGATTCTATCTCGAGGATGTCTTTGACTAGAAAGGCGAGGATGGGATATGTTCACCTGCTATTGTTTTGTTGTTTGTGGATTGTCTCTTAGTAATTCTATGACTTGTCCAGGGATATGAGAACATTGTGAGTATAGTATGAACTGGAGCATTCCTTGTTTGTGACTATCTAATCTCCATGCAAAAGGGTACAATGACTTTTTGAGTCAAACCTATATTTGGATTGTCATAACTTATTTTCCATAATACAACTTAGTGATGGTAATAGCACAAGAAGCTCTTTCACCTCCATATCATCTATCTTCCATCCCCATTTCTTGATTGACCTCCATTGTCCTTCCTAAAACTGCGTAGCCTGCTATCACATGACATAGTATAATGATATGCCAAAAATATTTGCATTTTATGTAGTTTTAACCTACATGCATGATCATATGATAGCATATCTCATTTCATACATACATATAGATGTCACAATCGCATCACATCTTGCATATATCATTGGTTAGTATCTGCATCCGCATATAAAAACATAAAAGAACAAAAACATATTGTATTTCATCACATACATATTTACATCCATATCATAAGTATCATAAAATCATCATAAAACATATAGAAACATCACATAGGACCACATGCATATAGCTACCACAAGGAATGGATCATCTCATATATATCAAAATAATAAGTGTCATTATACAAAAACTGATACAACCTCGCTTATCTTGTTTGTCCCCTCTTGCAGACCTTGTGGGACCATCTTTTCAACAAAGCAGTTAAAAGTCTTGTGTTTTCCCAAATCTCAAGCATATATATAATGTGTCTCAATCCCATCACCTTGATCAGAGTGTGGTCCTTGATAGTCAAATTTGTTCATAACTGTTGTGTTATGGGGAATCTCTCTCTAGATTCAATCAGGGGTAAGTACTCTTGCGTCCAATCAAATCAATCATGTCAATCCTAGTGGTACTCATGTTCATCACATAGTGCTTCTTATCTTATCCTATCCCAGCCTAGTGGTACCTATGTCCATCACATGGTGCTGCTCATCAAGCTCTATCCTAGTGCTTATGCCTATCACATGGTGTTGCATCCTAGTGTATATGTTTAACACATTCTATTATATCCTGTCTTGCTAATGAATTCTCTGGATTTTATCAATTCAATGGCTTATCCTATACTCCACTTAGAAAACCTACCATTTTCAAGGTACCTTTTGAGTGAATCCTCTTAGTAGCTTATCCAATTAGCAACGTATGTTTATCGCATAATTGTCAATTCTAGGCTTGATTTCAGTTTGTCTTCCCTAGGGTACCTATTTGAGTGAATTCTCCCAACAACTTATCCAATTGATAGCGTATGTTCATCACAAAACTATCAATTTTGTCCTTTTAAGACATAGACATGATTTTGTTGATTCCTCTTGAGTTAGTGTTCCGCATGACCTTGTCACCCTATCTTATCAATCCTTCCTAGCCTTTGTTTCTTATCAAGAGATTGTATGCGATCTTTTCAGACATTTTGGTCCAATCTCTCGAGGAGGCATATCATTCCCATCTTGGGAAACTTTGTATCAAAGAGGGGCAAAATGTAGACATCTAAAATTCTCTTGTCTAATTAAATAAATATTTTTATTTATTTAATTATTTTATCCTAAGTCTTCTATTAATTAAATAAATATTTATTTATTTAATTCATTCATTAATCCTCTTCTAAGCCTTTCCTCATTTAAATAAATACATTTATTTATTTAAATTATCATTTTCCTAATTAAATAAATATTTTTATTTATTCAATTGATCCCATTTCCTCTATTAATTAAATAAATCTTTATTTATTTAATTATTTCATTAGCCTTTTCTACCCATGACACATGTCATTTATCTCTTAATTCTTACACTACCTACCCTCTTTATTATTTAATTATTTTCTCTACCTAGCCTTTAATCCTAGCCAACCATTTATCATTACACCTCTTAATCTTATCCCTCCATTTCTTATAGTGTCTTCTATATAAGAGGATACTCTCCTTTGTTATCAACCATAATCATCCTAAGTATTCTAATTGTCCAATCAATATAATGCAATCAAGCCTTTTTGTGATCAAGCTATCAACCACATTTCCATTTTTTGTTGAGCTCTTCTACACACATAAAATCTGAGAGCAAATATATCAAGCAGGTTTAATGGAGATAAGAAGAATGAAGATTCAAACCCTAGTGGATATTTGATGGTATAATCTTTTTGATTTTGTTGATTTGAATTGTCTTAGGTAATCTTCGTATGTTATGGTGGATCTTTGTTGTTGTTAGGCTAGGGTTTTATGGTTGAATTCATTTAGTCTTTGCTTGAAAAGAACAATTCTTTATTTACCCTTAACAAACTTGGGTTTTGTACTCAAAAGAACCATCTGGTTCTTCCAAGGTTCTCAAAAACTAAGAAGTTTTCAAAAAAAGGTTAGTCAAAAGAAGATTTCAAGATTTGGCTTCATGTTTCATGTTTTAGATTGCAATTCAAAACCATCAAATTCTAGCAAGCTAAACAGAAGCTTGAGATTCTTAGAAATGGCTTGATCATAAGGCAAGTCAGCTATTTTTCTTAGTTTTAAAACTAGGTTTTGGGTTAAAACACTAATAGAGCTCCCAAAATATGCTCAACACTAAACACAATTTTTGATAAGTCAGGGTTTGGCTAAGGTTTTGAAACTAAATTTTGATTTTTGGTTGGATTCTACCTAAATTTTTGACAATCAAGGGAAAGAAGTGGAAGAAAAGGTACATGGTAATAAAGAGAAGGTTCCAAAACCAATTTTGGTTTTGTGTGGAGGTATTTCTTCTTATCAAATTTGTGCCTAAAGAGATAAAAGGCATATGTACTTCTGTGAATCATGGGTGGGACCTAACTTACAACATGGGTAATCACAAGATTGTGACATGTATTTAGAGATCAAAGAATTGAGCAGATGAATAAACTTGTGTGAGATTGTATAAGCTAGAAAGTTAGTTGGACTCAAAAAAAGGCTAGGTTGTTGATAAAAGTTTGAATGCCAATCTGTTTTGTTCCTGAGGTCAAAGGACCAATTTTTAACTAATTAAATAGTCAGATTATGATTCCAAGGTAATATTTTTGGCACAACCATGAGTTGCATAATTGGATAAGTGATCAGATTGTTGCCACATGATAAATAAAGGAGTTAATTATGAATGTATGAATCGATAAGATTGAAATAAGATGAATGTGTGCATGAAGAACAACAAGTTGCAATAATTAGTTAAGTGATTGAAATAATCAATGTGCATACATGATTAGGTCAAGGGCATGTGTAAATAGCTAATAAACTAAGAGGCTGATTTGCAACAACATGATAAGTTAAGTTATGTTCAGAAAAGAGTAATTAACAAATGAATGTCATTGTATATTAAACAACATGAGTTTGTTGCATGATTTCGATGGTCAACTAGTTTGTAATACAATATAGTTGTTGATCTAATGTTATTGATATATGATGCTAAGTTGAGAGAAGAGACTTGATGGTGTTGCATGAAAAAAGAGAGATGAATGTATTGTGAGAGAAGAGAGAAATAATTTTTCTAGTTACATAATGTGTCTGTAACATATATTGATAGGTGTTTATTCCGTTTTATATGAATTTGTAATTTTTTTAAGGCTTGTAACTCTAGGATACTAAGTTGGTGCTCAAGTCTAAAAGTTTGTGCTTCTTTAAAGTTGTTGTTCTTAAATCAGGGATTTGGTGATTCATTAGGGTAGATGCCCTTAAACATTGTAAGTGGATTTTACATTGTGAGGCAAGATTAGGATAGTACATCCTGGCAAAATTTTTTAGAATGGTTGTTTCCATCTTGGGTTTTCCTTATAAATCATGTGTTATGGCTCCTATATATGAATGCTCGCTTATTGTTTAAATATATTATGGCTATAACTATTATAAAGGATTGAGGATTAAATTTAGTTGATCTACTGATTTACTTGCTCCACCCACCACCCTCATCCTACACCACTCTCCATGTCTATCTATCTCTTTTTGTGGAAGTTGTTGCAGTCATGATCCTGGCTTGGGATCTGCTCCAACACTTCAAAGTTCATAGAAAATAGTTAAATGCTTTTTTATAATTATTTAATTATTCTATAATATATGTAGTGATAAGCTTAAATTCAATGATTCATAAAATTTAGTCACAATAAAATTCTCATAAAGAAAAAAGAATCTAATATATACATGCACATATATATATATATATATATAACAAGAAGTTTTAATTATTTATAATTTTTATATTGAAATATAATCTACAATAATTATGAATAAGCGGACCCTATTTCATACTAACAATATGATCGAATAAATTCCAACAAAAACCATTTAAGCTTGCAACAAGTATTTAATATTATGTAACTGTCTAATCTACGATACATTTGAAGAATTACTAACGATTTTATTCAGATAAATAGAAATTGAAAACTTTTGCTTGAATGCTTTAGCATTCAAATTCTTTCCTCATCTGGGCATTCATTTGTTACCACTCCATCCAGAGAGTGCAAATAATGGCGTTCCTTTCCACCCTACAGTTAAGGCATGTTCAACAGGTTCCAGAGTGTAATAGTGTCCGGTAGCATATTCCGTTAACAATAGTTTTGCCTGATATAAAGCTTGAAAGCTGAAGATCATTTCCTTGAACCCTGCTTGTGTGAAGAAAGACCTCCACACATCAATTGTAACATGCCTCACTGTCCTCTCGTCTCCCTCGTAGACTATCATATTCCTTATCTGATTTCCATCAATTAATTCTTCATGCTTTACCCTCTTTACATCATTTCTGTCTGGAAAGATGGAATCCAGCAAATCGAAAAAAGCGCTGTACTGGTAAAGCACTTCGCTCAATCTTTTCACAAAAGATGGAGAATTATGCCTCGCTTCTATTTCGACAGTCACCATTATCCGAGGCCTTAGTTTCCTGATAGCACATAGAATATTGACCAGAATTACAGGATCGTATAACAAACTTCTCAGAACAATTGGAGCATAAACTGCCAACGCCTCACCAGATCTAACGCTGAATAGGCCTTTCTTGATATCCTCTAGGCTTTTGATCTCCACAATCTTGTACGCGAATGGAATATCCAAAGATTTAGCGAGCTCATAAAGTCTTCTCCCGCTTTTCCTAAGCTCTTGGCCATTCATCCCAACTGCTGTCATCTTCAGAATCTGAAGCCTAGAACTAGAACCAGCAGCAGCTCTGTGTGCAAGAAATTCCATTAATACTGTCCATTGCGATCCAGTTCTCATCCCCAGATCAATTATATGAATTTTCCTTGCACTCCCCACGGCGTCTATGGTTGCCTGAACAGACGTGAACTGCAGCACTTTGATATGTGGCAGAATTCTAGTGTAGTAAGCAACGAGACTACAAAATTCATTTTTGTCCAACTCACCATTAATATTGAAAGCAAAATCTGAAACTGGTTTAGATGCGTTGTCTACGATGCCAAGAGTGTTGCGTCGGATTTTCTGCTGTAGAGCGTCGGAGATATAATAGACCACCCTCTGTGTGGGACTCCCCAGCTGAGAAGACAATTGCTTGCATTTACTGACCAGAAGAGAAGCTTGATCGTATTCGTCGTTCCCTATCATTTGTCCGGCTGCTAAGAAAAGTTGAACCAATTCCAGCTTTTCCTCTTCGTCTCCATGCACAGTCCCTTCACAATCGAGGTCATCGTCAACGCATGTTCCCACTGCAGCAGCTCCTTGGAATTTCATGATTTGGTCAGACCAGTTTGGTAGCATCTTATTACAAAATTGTGCTCCAGCAGAGGAATTATCAATCATAGTCTTGAAATTCTCTGGTTCAGAAAAAAATTCTAACTGCCCAGACATCATATCACTATTTATTATCTCTCCGTTGATAGGAAAGGTTTGAATAAAAGAATTCGTCGGCTCCTCCTCTAAACAAAGCATTTGATGTCCTGGCAGTTCAAAGCTGTCATCGGTATCCATAAACTGACATAGATCAAGCTCAGGATCATCTGCCTCCAACAGAAATGGATTGAATGAATAATCTGACAAAAATAGAGGACGAATCTCTTCATTAGATGCACTCATCTCTCTTAACTTATTTCACTGGCTTTCAGTATTCACTCCACGATTTTGAAGAAGAAGACTTTATAAGGACGCGATGGAGGAAATTACGATGACATGATTTCGCTACTTTGGACAGATAAAACAATGTTCTCTTGTTGCGGTAAAACAGTTAAAATACTGAGATAAATACAATGTCGGTATAAACTGTATGACCGACTTGTGCGTAACGGGTTACGTCAGGGATTACGTCAGTAAAGCTTCATCTGTCTCAGTAGAGCTGAAGTAAAAATTTGGATTATTAACAGTTGGGGAAGGGTGAATAATCAATGTAAATATGTACCCCTCTTTAACCATATCACCATAATGGTGAAGCATTTTCCATGGATAAATAGTTGCCACCAAGGAAAGGATAAGCTAGTACTACAAAACAAAATAGACAAGGCATAGCTCAATTTTTGGACAGGTCACTACTTGATTTGATAATGTCATTGTAAAAGTTATATTATTTGCATTTTGTACAAGTCACATCTAAGAATTATTATATCACTACTAGAAGCAAGGAGTTCATTAAGTTAAGTTTCAATATCTATCATACTTAAAGTTTATTTTTAGGGATAATATAAAGGTTGTAACTATTAAAAAAACTTATAATTGATTATCTATCAATGTTACAAAAAAATAATTATTTTTTTACGGATATGAATTTGTGTAGTCTTTAAATTTATGAACACTAACAAAAAGAAAATTTTGAGCACAACTCACAAAAATTAAGCTGATAGTTTATATAAATAGTTAATAAAATTATTTAAGATAATTAAAATGTTCTTTTTCTTGTGTAGATCTAGCTTCTTGAAAGGAAATATGAGAATAGTTATTAGTTGCAAGAGAAAAGTTTTGGTGGTGTTGGTTTTGGTGCTAGCTAGTAGTCATCATGGTCTGGATAATTGTTTCTTCTTTCACCCCCTCTATTGTATTCTGATGTTTATAAATGTTTTTTTTGCTGGTGTAGGTGCCGCCCCTTAGAAACTATTTAATTATTGAAAAAATAGAAGGAAAATGAAATTGGCTACTAAAGATTGTAGATTTTGAAGAGTTCGTTGTCTAAAAGAAAGATACCAATTTGAGAGGAAAATTTCATATGGGACAAGTAAGACGTGATAATTAGAACATAGCCTATCTACAACAGTTATTGCACACTTATCAAGAACAAAAGTTGATCACAATTTCTCTTAAAGTGTTTTCAACATTTGATGAAGTCTATATTCTTTGTTAAAACATAAGTATGAAGACCAACATTTCAAATCATGGAAGAATGAATGTTCATGAAGCCAAAAAAAAATTAATTATCATGAAGAATTAAATAAGAGACTCTATAATGGTTAAAATTTGTATGAGGTAAGTATTCTTTCCAATGGTAAATATTGGTAAAAGATTAAATAAAGAAACATAAAATTTAATATGTGAAAATTAAATTTTGTAACAAGAAATGTGAAAATTTAAAAGGGGAAATTAAAAATTGAAAAACAAACTTCACAAAATGATGAAATATCAAAATTGAAAGAAGAAAATAATCTCTTACATCAAAAAGGTTAAGGCTGGAGATAATAATATTTTTCAATCTACAACTCCTGCTAGTTGTAATGATAACTACAAAGATTCTTCTTCTTTGTAAAATGTGGATTTAAAGATAATGAAAAAAATGGGCAATCAAAGAGAAGGTTTGCAAAAATATGAACAAATAATTATAAAGCATATTAAGCTATGAGTGAGGCCAAATAATAAAGGAATTACATATTTCAGTGGTAAAAGAAATACAAATGATGTTATAGATAATACAAGCTCAAATAAATCAGATTAAAAAAATAGTATAGATAGTGTTCTCATTATCATTGGCAAGGACAAAGAAAATAAATATGCTGGATATTTATCTTATACTAATTAAAGAATTGTTTTGAAAAATGAGTTGAAAAAATGTGCAAGAAGAAATCCATATCTAATTGTACACACATTAATCGTGGATGGATCTATAGATTTAAGAAATATATATATATATATATATATATATATATATATATTGTACACACATTAATCGTGGATGGATCTATAGATTTAAGAAATATATATATATATAAGGTTTTATGAGTATAAATATTCACATGTCATAAATAATAGCAATCAAGAAAAGTTCGAACTTTTGAATACGGTGATAGATAATTAAAAAACTAGGTGTAATTTTCTGAAAATTTTTATTCCACATGTTTGGTAGATCAGAGGATCAATTGGTTTCTATTTAATCTAAGAACATTCAACAGTTGGAGCATTTATATATATCAAAATAAGTTACATTGATTACAATAACTATTAATAAATCTTTAAAATGGTTGTACTCATTGCAAACATTACTTCAATAAATCTAAAACTTTGTTGAAATCACAAAGATCACTATTGAATCTAAAGAATCATAGCATTGCTATTATAGATGAATGTTATATTTAAAAAGTTGTAGAATTGATTAAAAAGTTTAATACTAAACATAAATTGTTGTAACATTGATCACAAAGAACATTGAGAAACCTAAAAGGTTTTACCATTGATCACAAAGATCATTGCTGAATTCATGAAGGTTTTGATTGAAAAGATCATTGAAAATTACTTCACCTCCTTCATTGAAATAACAATGAAAGTAATCTTATTATAGATAAGGGTAGATAAAAGCTATTAAGAATGTCATGGAAAAGGATAAATATGTATACTTTCAAGAAGATATTGGTGTTAAATATTCATTATGTATACATGGGTTGTGAATAAACCCACTAGTCATAGGTGGCCACCATAATCTAATTGAGTTGTGAGATAAAATGAAGTTTACAGGGGTGGGGAAGGGAGGCAGGTGTGTGATAAAAGATAGAGAAATTATATTTAATCATACACAATACAATTAACACGTAGAATCATAACTCAAAATATAAATTTACTAATGTAAAGATTTTGAAATTTATCTATTTATTAATAAAAAATCTATTCAAGCTCTCCAATTTCAACCAATAGGAATATTTATCTATCCTTTCGTTAATAGGAAAGGTTTATTTAAAGAATCTTTCATCACTTTCTTGAATTATAAATTATGCAAATTTTTTACAATCACGTATGCATACACATCATTTTGGTACCGTGTTTCATGAGTGCTCTAAGTGGTAAATTGATGATTTACACTTCGCCAACTGTAAATAATCCAAATTTTTACTTCAGCTCTACCGAGACAGATAAAGCTTTGCCAAGTAATCCATGACGTAATGAGTTACGCAAAACAGGGCTGTACGGTTTATACCGAGTTTGTATTTATCTCAGTATTTTAGCATTTTTACCACAAGAAGAGAAGGGCAATGGCTACGCAGCGGACAAAATGGCCCGAACATTGTTTTTTCTGTCGAAAGTAGCGAAATCATGTCTTCGTAATTCCTCCATCAGGTCCTTTTAAAGTTGTCTTCTTCTAATTCGTTGAGTTAATACTGAAAGCCTGTTCAATAAGCTCGGAAAAGATGAGTGCATCTTATGAAGGGATTCGCCCTCCATCTTCGTCAGATTATTCACTCAATACCTCTCTGTGTGAGACAGATGGTCGTTAGCTCGATCGATGTCGGTTCATGGTCACAGAAGAATTCATGCTTTGTACTGCCAGACCATCAAATCCATCGTTTAAGGATGGAGCCGATGAATTCTTTCTTTCAAATCTTTCCTATCAACGAAAAGATGATAAATAGTAATATGATCTCTCGGCAGTTAGAAATTTTTTCTGAACCAGTGAATTTCCATACTGTGAATGGTAATTCCGTTCATAGAGCACAATTTTGTAATGGGATACTACCAAACTGGTATGACGAAATCATGAATTTCCAAGGAGCTGCTGCAGTGACAAAATGCATTGATCAAGGGAATATGCGTAGAGAGGAAAAGCAGAATCTGGAATTGGTTCAACTTGTGTTAGTATCCGAACGAATGATAAATAACGGGGAATATGATGAAGCTGCCCTGCTGGTGAGTAAATTCAAGCAATTGTCTTCTCAGCTGGGGAATCCCACACAGAGGCTCGTCTATTATATCTCCGAAGCCCTACAGCAGAGAATCCACCGCAACACTCTCTGCATGTCAAATGACGCAGCTAAACGAGTTTCAGATTTTGCTTTTAATATTGATGGTGAGTTGGACAAAAATGAGTTCAATAGTCTTGTTGCTTATTACATTAGAATTCTGCCCCATATCAAACTGCTGCAGTTCACGTCTGTTCAGGCAATCATAGACACCGTGGGGAATCCAAGGGAAATTCATGTAATTGATCTGGGGATACGAACTGGATCGCAATGGACTGTATTAATGGAATTTCTTGCACAAAGAGCTGCTACTTCTTCTTGTGCCTCTAGGCCTCAGATTCTGAAGATTACAGCAGTTGGGATGAATGACGAAGAGCTTAGGAAAAGCGGGAAAGACTTCATGAGCTCGCTAAATTTTTGGATATTCCCTTCGTGTACAAGATGGTGGTGATCGTAAACATAGAGGAGATTAAGGAATGTCTATTCAAGGTGAAATCTGGTGAGGAGTTGGCAGTGTACGCTCCGATTATTCTGAGAAGTTGGTTATACGACCCAGTCAATCTGCTCAATGTTCTATGTGTTATCAAGAATCTAAGGCCACGGATAATGGTGACTAACCAAATAGAAGCGAGGCATAATTCTCCATCTTTTTTGAAAATATTGAGCGAGGTTATTTGCTATTACAACGCCTTTTTTGAACTGCTGGATGTTACCTTCCCAGACAGAAATGATGTGAAGAGAGTAAAGCATGAAGAATTAATTGACGGAAATCAGATAAGGAATATGATAGTCTATGAAGGGGAGGAGAGGACAGTTAGGCATGTTACAATTGATGTGTGGAGGTCTTTCTTCACACAAGCAGGGTTCAAAGAAATGAGCTTCAGCTTCAAAGCTTTGTATCAGGCAAAATTGTTGCTAAGGGAATATGCTACTGGACAATATTATACTCTAGAGCCAGATGGAAATGCCATAATTGTAGGGTGGAAAGGAACACCATTATTTGCAATGTTGGCATGGACTGGTATCATGTGAATGCCCAAACGAGTTTGAATGCTACAGCATTCAAGTAAAAGTTAAAAACGTTACAAATGCTTCAATTACATAGAAGATTAGAAAGTGGCATGATACTCAATATTAGTTGCAAGTTTAAATGCTTTTCGTTGGGGCTTACTTGATCACAACAAATATATTAAATAAAAACTTCTTGACAAAAATTAACAAGGAAATATTTATCAAATATTGTGTTTTTATTTAATAACACATGGTGCGAAAAATTAATTTATCTCAAAATTCTGCATTACGTTCTATCATTAGCTGTTTCAACATTTCTAATGTTCAAATTATTTCTTGGATGTTTACAATTTTCCTCAATGAATGCCCTTGAGGATGCCCTTGAGAATATGTCTACCAACTAATTTGTTGGTCTATAAAACTCTATGTAGATTTGTCTACTATTTATACTAATTTGTTAATCTATAGAACATTATGTAGATTTGTCTACTATTTATTAATTCTTGGATGAAATGATATATGATATCGACATTTTTGCTCCTCTAAAAGTCCTAATTCTTTGCTAATACATTTGCTGATCTGTTATCACCAAATTTTATTGTTGGATCATCCCAATAATACAATAATATTGGTAATATTCAAAACATCTAAACTACTTGACATACTACTAATGTTGCTTAGAATGTTTTCCATGGATAACTACTTTTAAGAAAAATTATGTGAAAGAATATATCATGGAAAATTGTTCTATCATCAATGAGTGTAGGAGCCCATGATGAATTTGTTTTAGCCTTCAATGTTGGGACTATTGATGTTATGACTATTTAATTATGAGTTGTCATGATTCCTCTTTGGAATCCCTCTAATTGTCTTTTTGGTATTGGATCAAGTGTTGATGCTATATTATCTGACACATTGAAGCAATAAGTAGGAACCCTCCCCTCTACAGGGAGAGATTTGATCTCACCTGTTGTGGCTAAAATCACCATTTTTCAAATCTCACAAGTTTACAAAATTTTCACCCAACACATTTAGACTAAGGAATTTGGCCAATTGTGTAGTATCACATTTTTATTTACATTCTCTATTGATTTTAACAATATTTTCTAAATGATATTTTAAGTTAATTTTTCATTTATTAAAACATTGTAGATATGTATTGATTAATATCAAAATTAAAAAACAAAAATTATTGAAGTGAATATAGAAAAATAATGTTCAACAATGTATTGAAGATTGCAATAAGAACAAATGATTGACATATAAAATACGAAAAAAATAAATGTTAGAATGATAATGATAGAGAGACATATTAAAGTAAACAAATGATAGCTGAATAAATTAGAGAACGAATGTGACATGTGAATGAGATGATAACATCTTGGACATAAATATTACAAGATATTTGAACTATAGTAAGAATAGTATTGCAAAGAGAAGTGTGTTTAAATCAATTTATTGAGATGAAGTTGATCAAAGAAATCAATAATTAAAATTTTAATGTTGAACTTAATTCTCAAGGAATGAATTCAATCATTTTGTTATTGAGATGATAACATTTTGGGCATGGGATGATAATAAGTGGTTTATTTTTCTTGAAAAGTTTCTTACAATTTGCAACTCCATTTTATAGGCTTCATTTTCATAAGACTTTAAGAACCATTTGTGTCAAATTTGATCAAATTGTATGTTCAACACAGTCAAATGTGTAGCTGCTCATTTTAATTCAAAGGATAATCCTTAGAAACGATGTTGAATTGTTGTTCAAAAACCTCCATGCAAATTTTTATAGTGTAAATATTAAGTATATATGCAAGTTTTAATTTTGAATATTGTGAATTTTTTACTCAAATGTTATAACATAATTTTTAATCATATAAATGAAGCCAAAACAACATAAAGCATAATGTGATGTAGTGCAAAAAATTGATAATAAATCCAATTTATCTATGGTAAAATCCACCAAAAAGGAATTTAACCTTCCCCAAAAAGGAGCCATTAGAATCGAGATAAATTTAGTCATAGTATGAAGATTTCCCATATGAAATTAATTCCAAACCCATATTAAATGTAGAATAGAATGTTAGTAGAATTCATCTATGGTATGCAAGGTATTATGAGTGCACAGTTCTCTAAGAAAAATATAGTAACAAACTATTTACCATTTATATATCCCATGCCCAACCATAGTCATCCAAAGTATTTGAAACCTAGGCAGGAAAAGGTTCTTAAGCCTTTTCAAGGAACCCATTTTGTTATTATCTTGCAAATGGGGATCTCTAATAGAAAAGTGGGATTTAAGACATTTTTAAAAAAAATTTAGGTGCCTTGCCAATGCTTCCATACTTACAAAATTGAAAATACTCCAAATGGGCACAAACTATGCTCTGAGACTATTGTCTAAAATTTTCAAGTAGGCCAGGAATACAAACTCAAACCCAAGAACTAATGAGAAGATGAGATAGGCAATATTCTTTCTTGAGTTAATTTTTAAAATGAAGCTTTTACAAATAAATAAACTAAAAATTGATTACAATACTTGCATCATTCTAGAGCTACTACCAGTCATATGTTTGTTGCTTCTTAGATATCTCTCACTCATAACTTGCTCAATTGGAGCTATAAGTACTTGGGGAAATCATTTCTCTTAGCCAATGAACAAAGTTGTTACTGCTCACACTTAGAAACAAATCTCCAGTGTTGCACAACATTTGGACTCACTCCAACTAACCAACTCCTCCATGGAAAAACATTCTTCCTTTTTTCTTTATGTTTGTCCAGAGAAATTCTCACTCAAAACTAAAATTCAAAACTAACTACCCAAATTAATTTCATTGGAAATCTTTGTTACACATCAAAGTGAAGGGAGATGACAATCTTGAAGTCTTCCTATTGCTACAAGTTGCTTATTGTAGGCAGACATCTGGGCAATAATAAACTTCTAATAGGTAGGTAGACAAATGACAAGATCAGAGAAAAAAATAAAATTTCAAAATTTCAAACACTCCCCCTTTGTCTTGAGCCATCAACAAAGATCATTCTTGATCCAAATCAAAATTCCCCAAGTTTCTTCTTAGGTTCTCAAAACTATCCTTAGTTAATGGCTTGGTGAAAGTGTCTGCTAGCTATTGCTCAAATCTAGAAAAAACCAATTTAATTTCATGATTCTTAACTGATTCTCTGATAAAATGATACCTAATTTCAATGTGATTTCTTCTTCCATGGAACACAAGATATTTTGTCCAAGCTATTTATCAAATATTGTTACTATAAATTATGGTTCCATCCTTTTGTTCTTCCTTTAAATCCACCAAGATTCTCCTCAGTCAAATAGCTTGATGTGCTAGTGCATTTGCTACTATATACGCAGCCTTAGCTATAGATAGGACAATAATGGGTTTCTTCTTAGAAACCCATGAAATTACTTGTGAACCCAAATGAATCAAATATCTCAATGTGCTCTTCCTATCATCTATAACTCTTTCCCAATTACCATCTATTTAACCAACAAGCCCAAAATCATTTGCTTCGGTATACAAAATACCATATCCCTTGGTGCAATTCACATATCTCAAGGTTCTCTTACCTGCTTGCCAATGTGTGTCCTTTGGAGTCTCCATAAATTTGGAAATCAAACTCACTACATGCATTATATTAGGCCTAGTTGTTGTTATGTACATCAAACTTCTAACCAAACTCTTGTACATGGTCGAGATTCACATTGCTATTGTAATCTTCCTTTCTCAACTTAAGACCTCCTGATGTCATTGTTCATGCAGGCTTACTATTTTGCATTCTAAATCTCTTCAAGATCTCATTTGCATACTTTTTTTGAGAGATAAAAATACCATCACGCATTTGTTTTACTTCTATGGTTAGAAAATATCTCAAGAGAGATAAATTTATCATTTTAAACTCTCTTTTCATAGCCTCTTCAAAATCAACACTGAGCAAATCATCATCCCTAGTGAAAAATAAATAAAATACATACAAGACAATAATTGGAATCTTACCATTAGCTATCTTGATGTAAAGCTCATCATCACTTTTGCTAAAGCTATTTCTCATCAAATATGAGTCAACTTTGTTGTACCATGCATGTGGAGCTTGCTTTAGCCCATAAAGAGCCTTCTTCAACCTACATACACTACCTTCTTCTCTTGGAGCCTCATAACTTAGTGGCTACTCCACATAAACTTCCTCTTTCAATACTCCATTCAAGAAAGCAAACTTCATATCCATTTGGAACACCTTCCATTTTTGTTGGGCTACAATTACTATGACTACCTACAAAATTTCCATCCTTGCAACAAGGGCATATGTCTCATCATAATCTTTTCTAAATTCTTGTTCATACCCCTTGACAACCAATCTTTCCTTATGTTGCTCTATTCTTCATTGGCAATTAATCTTGATCTTATAGACCCATTTCACCCCAATAACTTGTTTATTGGGAGTCAAATGAGTTAGATCCCAAGTTATATTCTATTGCATCTATTTACTCATCCATAGCCCCACACCATTGATCATCTTTAATATCATCCTCACAATAAATCAAATCACTATAAGAAAATAATACAAAATTCACATTTTCATCAAACCCATCATCATACCTTTCACTTTGCTAGATCTCCCTTAGACTCTCTGTCTTCTTTGGCATTAGGGAGTCAAGAGTGGGGTCTTAAATCTTACTATCCCTACTACTCTGTTGTGTGGACTCTAGTCAGAGTCGCCTGGAGCTTCCTAGAGTAACTCAAAGCTGCTAAGAGTTCTCTAGAGACAATTCTCTAGTTGTCTACAGTTGTTTTCCTTTCTACCTACGTGTTTTAGGAGCTTCTTAGAGCTGTTTGTCCATGCCTAGAGCTACCTAAATGCACTTGGAGATCTCTCCAACTGAATTTTCATACAATCTATTTAACTACCTATATATGTTAGAATCTCTTGGATGTTGTTTCTATCTATCTAGATTGATTTGGTGCCACCTAGAGCTACTTGTATCTATTGTTGTAGGATCTTACTGATCTTTATAATCATCAATGGGCACTGAATGTGAGGTGGATAAAGAGGTGTCAAATGAGCCATCCCATGACTCATATTCAATGAACTCCACATATCTACTAGTGATGATCTTCTTGGTGATGGAGTTATATAACATATATGCTTTAAAATCAATACTATATCACCCTTATCATCTAGCTTTTTCCTCTTCTCCTTTGGAACATGAGCATATCCCACACACCCAAACACTCTTAAGGTCTCAACGGTCCGCTTGTACTTTGACCATGCTTCTTGAGGGATTTTGTCATGAACTACCCTATTTGGAATTTTATTTATCAAATAAACAACTGTCTCTATAGCCTCTCCCCAATACTCATTTGGGAGTCCCTTTTCCTTTATCATGCTCCATGCATTCTGAATAATTGTTATATTCTTCCTCTCGATTATTTGATTTTTCTGCAGAGTATAAGCTGCTCTTAGGTCATTATTTATGCAACTTTTCTTGTAAAAATTTACAAAAGCATCAGAGGTATACTCTCCCCCAAGATCCGACCTTAGGACCTTGATAACATGTCCACTCTCCTTTTTAGTCTAGGCTTTAAACAACAAAAACTTATTAAATGCTCCAGGCTTATGGTTCAAAAAATAATCCCATGTTCTACAATTGAAATCATCAATGAAGATCATAAAATATTATCTCTTGCCAATGGAAACAGTTTGCATAGGGCCAACCATTTTCATATGCGCCACCTCTAATGGTTCTTGTGCCCTTCTAGATTTGCTTGATTGAAAGGGTTGCTTATGTTGTTTTCAGAAAATGTAAGCCTCACACTTGCTAATAGTCTCTACTATCATTGGCAAACCATCTACCATTCTTTTCTTGGACAATAAATTTAAACCAGCATAGCCTAAGTGTCCATTCTAGTAGGGTCTTGAATGACAACTTTGTAGATTGTTTGATGTACTACTACATATTTACCTTGCTTTGGAGGTTCAGCCACGGATTGAGAAGAGAAAAACTTCTCTATCCTTAATAGAAACATTTGGTTCTTTGTTATTTGAACTGCAACAACAACTTTATTACTCTCATCTTTATCAAAAAAGACACATTCATTCTTCTCCATCAGTACTTTGTATCCATTTCTGATCTGATATCCAACACTCATGATATTATGGTTTAAACCATAGGAAAAATAAGCATTTTCTATCTCTTTCTTGTCACCTTGCTTGGTTGAGATCATAATAGATCCTTTCTCCATAATTGGAACTATTCCATTATTCCCCATCATAATCCCGGACTTTACATTTTTATCAATGAAAGAAAAATATTTTCACTACCACCCATGTGGTTATTGCAACCACTATCCAAATACCAAACTTCAGGATTATCTTCTTCTTCAATGTTACACATGATGAAGGTTGTGGATAGATTACTTTGAGCCACATTCACATCAGCCACATGTGCACTTTGTTTTAACTCATTATTGTACTTTTTGTAACACTCATTGGAATAATGACCAAACTTATGACAATAATAAAATTCAACATTTCTCTTGTCATACCTCTGATTCAAACTGTTGTTCTTCTTTCCTTTTCGAGAGCTAGTCTTAGAGCTTCTTGTTTCTCCATGGTTGTGATATTATCCCAAGATATCTCCTCCCACACTTCCTTTTCTAGATTTTCCATGACCTCTACCTCTTTAGTACCTTCTAGAATTGTTTCTTCTCACCTTACCTCTTGTATTGGCTTGAGATTTGAAAGCTTTCTCTAGGAAAGATGTACTAGACCTATTTAAGCATTACTCATGGGTTTGAAGAGAACCCATTCACTCATCAATTGTGAACATAGAGAGATCCTTGTTCGTCATTGCCTCTTCAATGGTAGTGATAATTGCATAAAATTCTAAGGGTAAACTACGAAGTATTTTCTCTACAATCCTTTGTTCCTCCATGGTTTCTCCATTTGTCCTCAACTGACTTAACAAATCTGAGATTGTTGTATGAAATTCTAAAATAGACACATTATCCTTCATTTAAAGACTATCAAAATCTCTTCAAAGCATCTCGAGCTTCACCAATTTGACTTTATTAGTCCCTTTCTAGCTTGTTTGAAGGATTTCCTAAGCTTCTTTGGCATAGTTATTTGCTGCCATTCTAGGAAAAATGGCCTCTATTAAGGCTACTTCAATCAAACTTAGGGCTTTTACATCTTTCCTCCTTGTCTCTATAAACTGAATGTTATGATGGTTTTTGAGGGCTGCAAACTGAGCTGGGTTAGTTATATCTACAAACCCATTGACAACAAGCTCCCAAAAACCATTTCCAACCATGATGGTCTTCATTTTCTTTGGCCAAATATCATATCTTTGTCCATTATAGGATGATTGCTATTGCTATCTCTTTACTTCATCTCTAACCATATCTCATACAAAAAAAACTCAACACCTAGAAAAGAAAAATGTTGAAACTCATAAGCATTTTGGGCTCTCTAGCTCTAATACCAACATAAAAAACTAAAAATGCTCGAAATGGGAACAAAATAAGCTTTGGGATTGTTTTCCCAAGTTCCCAATTAGACAGGGAATATAAACTCAAGCCCAAATAATAATGACAAGAGGAGACAGGAAATATTCTTGCTTGTATTAATTTTAGAAATGAATTTTTTACAAATAAATAAACTACAAACTACAAACTACAAAGTGATTACAAACTGATTATAATGCTTGCAACACTCTAAAGAAGCTCCTAGTCATATTCATGGAGCTTCTTAGAGCTCTCTCACTCACACCCTGCTCACTTGGAACTATTGGTGCTTGGAGCAATCATTTCTCTTAGCCAATGAACATAGCTACTGTTATTGACACATAGAAAAGAAGTTCTTTGATGTTGCGCAACACTTGGACTCACTCCAATGAGCTAACTCATTGCAGGGAAAACATTCTTCCCTTCCGCATTATGACTATCTAAACAAATTTCCACTCAAAATTCAAATTCAAAACTACCTACCCAAATTAATTTCACTAGCAATCTCTATAGCACATCAGGAGAAAGGGGGATGGAGATACCAAAGTCTTATAGCTACTATAGGTTACTTGTTGCAAGCAAACTTCTGGGTAGAAATAAACTCTTTATAGGTAGGTGGATAAATGGCAAGCTTAGGGAAAAATTTAAAATTTTAAAATTTCCAACATCCATATCCTACCATAAATTTATTCCATGACAACTAATTTATATCGTCCCTTTTTCATGATAACATATTTTTCATGCATTTCTGCTAATGCACTTGTAGCAACAACATCTACAAAATTTCTCTATCATTCATTGTGGAATGGATGTCTGTGCCAATTCCAAAGATCCCATGTTCACACAATAGAGGTTGCACACCACAGCATTACACCTAAAAATCATATTTAGTTAAAAGATTGTAAATGTCTTTCAACAAGTTCATTGTGTGCATATGTTGCAATCACAACATTCACAGAGGCCAAATTTCTCTAAGTTATTTGCAAATAGATCATTCCCTTTGTTTGTGCTTCCATATTTTTTCATACAAATTTAATAGGCCATTCCTAGTTGCGATATGATAACAACCTTCCTTCTATTATTCTTTGATGGATGTCCATACCTGTCCCAAAGGTCTTATTTTGGCACAAGCTATGACTGGGAGGGCAAATGAAATATTGTTGGGTAGGAGAAATAGGTTTCAAATTTTAAACCTTCTGCAGTAGTAACTACTGATGCGAGTAATGGTGAGCAGGAATGGTGAATATGATAGGTTTTTTTTTGTGTCTTGTTTATACGTCTATTTTTTGTGTTGAATTTCAGTTTTGTATCTTTCTATTTATGCTAAATATTGTCAATTTACTATGATTTTATCTAGTTCTTACATCATTTCATGTCCAATTAACATTCAAAAGAGAACAATAAGTCAAAGTGCTCTGCTCTCCTATAAGAATAGGGTTGAGTCTAATTGATTGTTCCTCAATGAAAGAGTTCGAAAATGGTTCCTACCTTGCATTCTTAAACTAGACTCTATTTTCGTACTTTTCATTTATATTAAAATATAATGAACAATTATTATCTCACTAAAATTACTCAAATTGAATAAAGTAAAAATTTAGAAGGAACTGTAAATTATACAATTTTCACAAACATATAAACACACATCCTTTTGGTAAGATGTTCCTTAAGAGCGTAAGCTGTACATAGATGACTTACCTTTCACCAACTATAAATAATACAAATTTGTACTTCAACTCTATCGAGACATTGATGACTTACCTTTCCTCAACTATAAATAATGTACATATTTTTACTTCAGCTCTACTGAGACAGATGAAGCTTAGCTGATGTTATCCATTACGCACCCCAACTATAAATAATACATATTTTTACTTCAGCTCTATTGAGACAGATGAAGCCTTGCTAACGTTATCCATTACGCACAGGTTATACGATTTATCCAACAACTTTTTAACCATAAGAAGAAAGCATTGCATATTCTGTCCAAAGTAGCAAAATCATGTCTTCATAATGTTCTCCATCACATCCTTTAAAGTCTTCTCTGAATTCGTAGAGTGAATACCGAATGCTATTGTAATAGGTTAAGAGATGATGAGTGCATTTAACGAAGGGATTCCTCCTCTATCTTCTTTAGATTGTTCATTCAATCCCTTTCTGTGTGAGGCAGATGGTCGTGACCTTGATCAACATCTGTTCATGGACATGGATGACAGATTTGAAATGCTAGACCATCAAATGCTTTGTTCGGCGAAGGAGCCGATGAACGATTCTTTATTTCAAATTTTTACTATCAACAAAGAGATCATAAATAATAATATGACATCTAGGCAGTTAGAAATTTTTTTTGTACCAAAGAATTTCCAAATTGTGAATGGTAATTCCTTTCATGGAGCACAATTTGGTAATAAGATGCTACCAAACTGGTATGACCAAATCATAAATTTCCAAGGAGCTTCTGCAATGGGAACATGCATTGATGATGGCCTTGATTGTGAAGGGAATATGCGTGGAGAAGAAGAGGAGAAGCTAAAATTGGTTCAACTTGTGTTAGATGTTAGATGTGTAAATCATGCAATGGCTAGAAATAGTTAATGCAAGTTTCTTGCAGTCTTTTTCATGATTCATGGGCATCAATAATGATTGTATGATGTTAGAGTAAAGATAACTAAGGGAACAACACTAGTTAATTTTTTATGCTTGGCCTCTTTTACCACCATCTTAGTTCAATTCCGTTGTTCTGTCTTTGTAAATCATGCATTTGCATAATGTAATTTGTGCAATGAATTCTTTCATTCTAACTGTTCTATTTTTTTCTTTTTCATTTCTTCAAGTTTGTCTCTTTTTTCGAACTAGATCTGTATAGAAAATTTAAGATGGTATCAAAACCTGAGAGCTATGAGAAAGGACAAATTATTTGCAGGCAGATTTCTAAAGAATTGAAACTAACGTAACCCTTTGTTTCTAGGCATGCTCCTTTCTTCCTTTGTTCATGCTCTTTCTGCATGGTCCTTCCCTTCTTCTCCTTTGTGACATATCATTTTAGTGGACCTTTCATGCCTCTCCTTTGTCATATTATGATGGAGTTTTTCTACTGTTAGTGCTAATGCTTCTTTAGTAATGCTTCTTTAGTTTTGTTTCTGAGTTTGATCAGTTCTTTGGCACCTATATTTCTGACTAGCAGTTGCTTCTTGCATGGCTGAGTAGTATCCTTGGGGTTACTCGTGCAGATTCATGTGTCACTTGCATCTTTGAATTTCGGATATTTTGCCTTTGTTTGTCATCTGATTATTGTTTGAGTAGCGTTGTTGGGGTCACTCATGCAGATTGTTTTCTTCTGTATCTTCGACTGATAGATGTTTATAGATTCTTGATATTTATCATCATCTTGTCTTTTGAAGAGGTTCTTCATTCAGCACAATGAGAGTTATCATTCGACAGTTTTCCACATTTTTCTTGTAACTCAAAAATAGTTGCATTTCTTGTAATTTTGAGGAAGAGTTTTGTTCCCATTGGATTTCTTTTATTTTCCTTCTCTCCTTAATTAGCCTTAAGGGTGGGGGGAGGGTGTTAGCGGTGTAAATCATGCAATAGCTAGCAATGGTTAATGCAAGTTTCTTGCAGGCTTCTCCATGATTCTGGGCAGGGTGGGGGGAGGGTGTTAGCGGTGTAAACCATGCAATGGCTAGCAATGGTTAATGCAAGTTTCTTGCAGGCTTCTCCATGATTCTGGGCATCGATAATGATTGCATGATGTTAGCGTAAGGCTAACTAAGGGAACAAGACTAGTTAATTTTTCATGCTCTGCCTCTTTCACCACCATCTTGGTTCAATGCAGTTGTTCTGTCTTTGTAAATCATGCATTTGCATAATGTAATTTTTACAATGAATGAATAGTATTTCATTCTCAGCTGTTCTATTTTTTTCTTCTTCGCTTCTCTCCATGTTAGGTCTGTATAGATAATTTAACATTAGCAGCCGGACAAATGATAAACTACGGGGAATATGATGGTGTTGCGTGTTGGTGAGTAAATCCAAGAAATTGTCTTCTCAGTTGGGGAGTCCCTCACAGAGGCTCGTCTATTATATCTCCGACGGCCTACCCCAGAGAATCCACCGCAGCACTCTATGCATGTCAGATAACGCAGCTAAACCAGTTTCAGATTTTGCTTTTAATATTGATGGTGAGCTGGACAAAAATGATTTTTATACCCTCGTTGCTTTAACATTAGAATTCTGCCCCATTTCAAAGTGCTGCAGTTCACATCTGTTCAGGCAATCATAGATGTCGTGGGAAATGCAAAGAAAATTCATGTAATTAATCTGGAGAGGCGAACTGAATAGCAATTGACAGTATGAATGGAATTTCTTGTACACATAGCTGTTCTTCTTCTTCTGCCTCTGGGCTTCTTGATTCTGAAGGTTACAGCAGTTGGGATGAATGGCGAAGAGCTAAGGAAAAGCGGGAAAAGACTTCGTGAGATCACTAAATCTTTGGATATTTCTTTCGTGTACAAGATTGTGGAGATCGCAAACATAGAGGAGACTAAGAATGGTCTATTCACCATGAGATATGGTGAGGCATTGGCAGTTTATGCTTCAATTATTCTGAGATGTTTGTTAGACGACCTGGGGAATCTGCTCAATGTTCTATGCCTTATCAAGAATCTAAAGCCACGGATAATGGTGATTGTGGAAATATAAGCGAGGCATATTCTCCGTCTTTTGTCAAAAGATTGAGTGAGGTGCTTCACAATTATAACGGTTTTTTTGATTTGTTGGATGTTACCTTTTCTAGACAGAAATGATGTTGATAGGGTAAAGCTTGAAGACTTAATTGATTTGAATCTGATAAGAAATATGATTGTCTATGATGGGAAGGAGAGAACAATTAGGCAAGGTTCAAAGAAATGAGCTTCAGCTTTCAAGTTTTGTATCAGGCAAAATTGTTGTTAGCGGAATATGCTACCGGACAATATTATAATCTGGAGCCTGATGGACATTCCATAATTGTAGGGTGGAAAGGAAAACCATTATTTGGACTCTGGACATGGAGTTGTATCAAATGAACGCCTAGAGGAGTTCGAATGCTACAGCATTCCAGCACAAGTTTTCATTTCTGCTTTCTGATTAAAAGACGAACAAATGCTTGAATTATATAGAAGATTATAGACTTGCATGATATTAAATATTAGTTGCAAGTTTAAAAGCTTTTTTCGTTGAAGCAAGCTTGATTACCAAAAAAAATCATATTAAATCAAGGAAAATAGAAGAGAACAATTAATTAACACAATTCTTGGAGAAATTAATTTATTTCGAAATTCTATATTAATTTCTATTATTAACAATTTCAACATTTCTAATGTTCAAATTTTGTCTTAGATGTTCACAATTTTCTGTTGTAAACGTCTTTCATAATATATCTTATAACTAATTTTTTAATCTACTAAAACTCTTAGTAGATTTGTCTACTATTTACTAATTCTTGGATGAAATCTCTATAGTATCAAAATTCACGTTCCTCTTGTGAGAATCTTCATCCTTTGCTAATACATTTGTTATTAATTAAAATAAGTGGAGGAAGGGCTCCAACCTATTACAAGGAAGAAACACAAACTATCAAGAAAATAGATTGCTATAAAGACAGAACAATAGAGCTATTCAAGAGATAACCAAAATTATGAGTACAAATAGCCTAAAAATTTGCATAAAAAAGGATTGCAACCCAACAACAATACAGTTGAAACAAACTGAAACCGTCCATAGAATAGAATAAAGTAGTGAATTCAACCTTTGCCCAATAACATATTCTACTTATTCTAAACAATAAAAAAATTGACACTTTTTATTTACTTTTATCGTTAAATGACAAAGCCAAAAGATTGATATTAAATATTAAATGTTCAGATTACATAGAAAAGGGCTTCCATTCATAAAAAGTATGTTATCCTACAACAAGGAGGAAAGAGCTAATAAAAACTAACGTAGGAAATTCGATAGTTTTCCTCATTTAGGACAAAGTTTGTACGAGACCTCACCTCTGTGAGATACTCTTTGTTAATTGTATAAAATGATTTAAAACTAAGAAAAATTCAGAATTTAGGATGCAAAATCCGTATCTTTCCAAAAGCTTAACCCATGCCACCCCCTAGGCTTGGAGCCCAAAAAGAGAAATGGACCATGTATTGCGATGACCCTAGGCACGATCGCAAGGGTGACCACGACCCCTTTTTCCACGGGCATGCTTTCGCGCAGTGCTTACCTAGGCTCCATCTGATACATCACCACTTGAAGAGGGAGGAGCATTAGCCTCTTTGCGTGGAAGACAACCATTGAGGATGGCAAAATCTTGAAATTCTTCATCCATGTCTGAGCCAGCCCCATCATCTTGAAGATAAGGATGAACGATGAGTTGGAGAGTATGCTGCACTGGAGATTCCTTTTTGATTTCTCACAATAAAATAGCTTTAAAACTGATATTTGTTATTTGTGAATTAGCGGTTCATATTACTGCTAGATAGAATAAACTTTATAGTTTTAGTTATAAAATAATTTTTTTTAGTTTTATTGTTTTAACTTTTTTGTTTTTCCTATTCTTAGGAAAATGATTGTCTATAAGGCAATTACTGCTATTATAATTTAGGGTTAGAGTTTTTCAATATCAGTTCTTAGAAATTATTGATAGCCTTTCTTCTTTTCAATGCTGTTTTCTGTGTCTCTCTAATTTCTAGATCTTTCATTTGGTATCAGAGCAGGTTGCAAGAGTTCTGATTGTGTAGGTTGCAGGTTAGAATAACAGTTATTTCTAGATAGCTAGTGGAAAAGATTTAGCATTTCAGCTTCCATTGTTTACTAGAGAAAACTATGATTATTGGAGTATCAAGATGAAGACCCTACTTTTATCCCAAGATCTTTGGAAATTTGTGGAAGGTGGATACATAGAACCTGTTGATCAAAATACATTCAATACATGGACACCACAATAGAAAAATTAGTTGAAAGAAGATAGAAACAAGGATAACAAAGCTCTTTGCACCATTCAATCTGCCCTAGATGTTTCAATTTTTCCTCGATTTGCTAGTCTGACAAAATCAAAAGATGCATGGGAGGATCTACAAAATGCATACCAAGGTACTGATAAAATGAAATTGGTAAGACTTTAAACTTTTCGAAGAGAATTTGTAAATTTGAGGATGAAAGAATCTAAGTCTATTCAAGAATTTATTGCAAGGACTCAAGGTATTGTGATTCAGCTTAGGACTCAAGGTGAAACTATATTAGATTAGAAAATTGTAGAAATTTTTTTGAGGTCTCTTCCTCCTAAATTTGATCCAGTAGTAATTGCTATTGAAGAAAGTAAAGATCTAACTACTTTCAAAGTTGCAAAATTAATTGATTTTTTGCAGTCTCATAAAGAGTGCATGCAATGTTCTATGGAAAGTTTTGTTCAATCTTTTTAGTCTTCTATGAATATTGAGGAAAAATCCAAATCTCCTCCCTCTCATACTGCTAAATTTCAAGGTGAATCTTTTGGAAATAACAGAGGAAGAGGACGAAGTTCTATTGATAGAAGGAGTATACAATGCAAATATTGTTAAAGATATGTGCACTATGAATCTAAGTGTAGGAAGAATTAATTTGACTTGAATAAGTCAAGAGCTAGTTATGCAGAAGAATCTTCTGATGCAAAGAATTCTACATTCTTTGCATGCAATTTGGAAAAAGAACCCCAAGAGGATGTCTTGTTCTTGGACAGTGGTTGCTCAAATCACATGACATGTAAATCTGATTTCTTTGTCAAATTAGATGATTCAATGAGGAGTAAAGTTAAATTTGGAGATGATAAGGAGGTTGATGTAATGGGAAAAGGTACTCTTGCAATCAAGACTAAGAAAGGAGACACTATAAATATCCATTGTACTTTCTTTGTGCCAGAATTACAGCATAGTCTTTTGAGTATGGGACAACTTCTAGAAAAGAACTATAAAGTTGTATTTGAAGACAATTGCTACAAATTTTTTGATAAATCTAATAATCATCATCATGTAGAAAAGACTTATATGATAGAGAATAGATTGTTTCCTCTCAAATTGGTTTTGAGTAAGTTGTATGCACTAAAATCAACCATAGATGATTCATGGTTATGACATCAATGATATAGTCATCTAAATTTTCAAGGGTTAACTTTGTTGAATAAGAAGAATATGGTGAGAGGTCTTCCTCCAATCAAGGCAAAAGAAGAAGTTTGTTCAGGGTGTGCACTTGACAAGCATCACCCAACATAGTTTTCCAGTGGGAAAATCTTGGAGAGCCAAATCTCGTCTAGAGCTTGTGCATGCTGACATCTGTGGTGATATGCAAGAGCCATCATTGGGTAAGAACCTTTATTTTTTGACATTCATTGATGATTACTCTCGCCACACGGGTTTATTTTTTGAAGCAAAAATCTGAAGCCTTTGCATGCTTCAAGAATTTTAAAGCACTAGCTGAAAAAGAAAGCGGGTATCCTGTCAAGATACTCAGAACATATAGAGGGGGAGAGTTTACTTCTAATGAGTTTGTTGATTTTTGTGCTAAGAATGGCATCTAGAGGCAGCTTACTCCCACATATACACCTCAGCAAAATGGCATTGTTGAAAGAAAGAACCATACCATTATGGGAATGGCACGAAGCATGTTGCAAATAAAAAATCTTCCAAATAGCTTTTGGTGAGAAGCAGTTGACACTATAGTATATATTCTCAACCATAGTCCCATGAAAGTAGTTTAAAATCTAACTCCAAAGGAAACCTGGAGTGGTCACAAGCCTTCAGTGGCTCATCTTCGCATCTTTGGATGCTAAGCATATGTGCATATTCCAGATCAAAAGCAGAAGATGTTGGATGCCAAATCACAACTATGTATCTTTGTGGGCTACTCTACTACAACTAAAGGTTACAGATTGTATAATCCTAAGAAAAGCAATGGATAGTTAGCTGGGATGTGATTTTTCATGAAGGGGGAGTATGGTAGTGGAAAGATGATGTGTAGAATAATCCATCAATAAACATCAACATGGAAGATAATAGTGTTCCTCCTCCTCTCCCCACAAGCTCAAGTGGAAGTTCTAGCTCCAGTTACAGTCCTCCAAGCTCACCTAGTTCTTCAAGTAGCACAAACTCAAGTGAAGATTCACCTCCACCATTACCTCCAACATCCATTCCATGAAAGGTACGAAGATAAGTTGATGTTTATCAAAGGAGTACCAATATAAATCCAATTGCTAATTTTGCTTTGTTTAGTACAATTAAAGCTGAACCCTCTATGTATTAAGAAGCAGTGAAAGAACCCGTATGGGTTAATGCTATGAATGATGAAATGAATTCTATTCATGAGAATAATACTTGGGAATTAGTTCCACTTCCCAAAGGTAAGCACGTGATTGGTGTGAAATGGATTTACAAAGTCAAATATAATGCAAATGATTCAGTAGAATGCAATAAGGAAAGATTAATTGTCAAAGGGTTTGCACAAACTCCTAGAGTGGACTATGAAGAAAATTTTGCTCCTATGGCTTGACTTTACACAATCAAGATTATATTGGCTATTGCAGCACAATACAAGTGGCCAATATTTCAGATGGATGTGTAATCAACATTCCTCAATGGTTACATAGATGAGGAAGTTTATGTAGAACAATTTATGGGTTATGAAGTTTAAAAAAAAAACACTTTGTCTACAAGTTGAAGAAAGCGCTTTATGGGTTGAAGCAAGCTCATCATGCCTGGTATGCTAGAATTGATAGTTATTTCATGAAGAAAGGATTCAAGAGAAGCCACTCAGAGCCTACCTTGTATGTCCAACATATTGGTAATGATATTCTCATAGTTTGCCTCTATGTTGATGATTTGATTTATATAGGTAATAGCAAAGCTCTCATGGAGAAGTTTCAAGCAGAAATGAAACAAGAGTTTAAAATGTCAGATCTGGGACTTATGCACTATTTTCTTGGTGTGAAAGTACAACAAATATCATAAGGTATATTTATTTCTCAAACCAACTATATAGGTGATTTATTGAAGAAGTTTAACATGGTGGCATGCAAAGCATTTGCAACCCCCATAGCCCTTGGTAAAAAACTAACCAAGGAAGATGCTAGTCCCAAGGTTGATGCAACTCAGTATAGGAGTTTGGTTGGTAGCCTCATGTACCTCACAACCACGAGACATGATATTATATATGTTGTGAGCCTCATCTCTCGGTTCATATTGGATCCACATGAGTCACATTGGCTGGCTACTAAAAGAATTTTGAGGTATGTGAGTGGTAAATAGAATTTTGGCATTCGGTATTCTCCCACTGACAATTTTAAACAAGTTGGTTATACAGATTCAGATTGGGTTGGTTCAATGGATGATAGGAAATCTACATATGGCTATGTTTTTTCGTTTGTCTCTGGAGTTGTATCCTGGAGTAGTAAGAAACAGGCAACAGTGGCTCTTTCTTCAGTAGAAGCAGAATACATGGCAGCTTCATCAGCAAGTTCTCAAGCAACATGGATAAGAATGATATTGACAGATCCATATTTTGCTCATGAGCATCCAACCACCATCTATTGTGATAATAGTAGTAGTATTTCCATGACAAAGAATCTTGTGTTTCATGCCAAAATGAAATACATAGAGAGTCATCATCATTACATTTGTGACCTAGTTCAAGATGTAGAAGTGGAGTTGCAGTTTTGTCCTTCATCTGAGCAAGTTGCTAATATCTTCACCAAAGCACTTCTAGCAGTAGCTTTTGTTACTTTTAGAAATCAGTTGGGACTTACCTCCATTCATCATTTAGGGGGAGTTTGAAGATAAGGATGATCGATGAGTTGGAGAGTATGTTGCGCTGAAGATTTCTTTTTGATTTATTACACCAAAATAGCCTTAAAATAAATTTTGTTTTTTTGTGAATCAGCAGTTCATATAACTGCTAGATAAAATAAACATTATAGTTTTAGTTATAAAATATATTTTTTTAGTTTTATTGTTTTAAGTTTTTTGTTTTTCCTATTTTTAGGAAAATGATTGTCTATAAGGAAACTATTGTTATTGTAATTTAGGGTTAGTTTTCCAATATCAGTTCTAAGAAATTATTCACAACCTTTCTTCTTTTCAATTTTGTTTTATGTGTCTCTCTAATTTCTAGGTCTTTCACATCTTAAAGAAGTTTATTTTTTAGGTATCTGTGAACCACGACAACAATTGACCAATGCCTCATTAGGGCTAGGCCCTTAAGGTCCAACAAGAATCAGTAAAAAGTTATTGGGTCTATCAAGTCTACAATGGACACCAATCTGCCAGATGTGGAATGCCTATCCCATGGAGAGAATACTTCAATACTTTGTCCAAACCTTGCAGAAAATCCGAGCCCAAGAGAAGGGATGCCATCACTTTCACCTCCTCCTTCGAGACACTATTATCCAATAAAGACACCAAAAATCTAGAAGAGACATGTGTGTTATCCTTGAAGTATTCCATTCTATATGTGTGGCTCCGTCCAAGTACCATTTTTGCTACCAAAATGATCAATGCATTTGTATTATGGATATTTTTTCCAACCTCTAATCAGAGACATCCTTGAAAGAAGTTTGTCCCCTGGTAGATGGCAGGTACAGTATAGTGTCTACTCTAAAGAACACCACAAGGCCAATGAATTCACTAAGAATAAACCTAGATGAACCAGCCATGGGCACTTAACAAAAACCAGAATATTTTGAAATCAACCTCTAGTGAGAAAACATGACAAGGAATGAAAATGAGGGAAAGTGAGGCCATATTTAGTTGAAAAGGAGAAAAAGATAGGCCACATTAATCAATTCAACTATTAATATGCTTTGATCCTGTCATATTTACAAAGTCACCTTGAAAGACCCCATCAGGAGAAACTAGGTGGCACACATTAGTCCTTCCAATTTAATTTCTAAATCTTAATTCAGTTCCAAGCCAGGTGGCTGATTTAGAGGCCAATATTGATGGATAATCTGGACTAATTGCTACTATTTTTAAAAAAAATCCTAAGCAATCTTCCCCCTTGACAACAATACCCCATCTTATTAATATCATCTTGGTTGAGATGAAAAGACTGAGAAATGAACTATGCCGCCAAATACAACAGAAACTTTGTTAAATGTAGCAACAAATTTAGCAACATTAACACTCACAAGCTTGAGTGACGTGGATTTCAGAGAGCCACTAACTAATGTCAGAGAAAGTGGATGAGTTACTGTTCTCAACACTCGAATAGGTTTTTTCATCTTATCAAATATTCCCTAGAATTCGCTTAAAATAGAATCCTCATCTAAGATGGAGTGACCTCACTATCTAGATCAGCAGAGGAGGGATTGAGTCCATGAATGAGGTAAAGTGGCACAAAAGGTAGGTGATCCTCGAGTAGCCATTAAAAATAACCTCACATTAGTACCTTGAATTCAAATTTCAAATTGGAGCTTTCCTTTACTAGTTGACCAAGAGAACAAGCAACCTCTGTGAGTTTGAAACTCAAGGAAAAGTTGTTAAGTCACTCAAACTAAGGGCATGGAACTCTATGAATCTTAACATCCTCCGCTCACCACTACAATTCTTCACCTTTAGCCACTAAATTTTAAAGGGAGTTTGCTTTTGTATTCACTTTCCTATATGTGTGACTACAAGAATTTTTTTCAAATGATTCCAGAATTAGTAAGATTTTTTCCAATAAAGCATGCAATCTCCAATAGGGGCTAATTGCATATCTTATTGTGTTAATAGAAATGGTGGAGTCCCTTTCAATTTCCAATTTCTTAATTCCTTTCTTAGAGCATTTGAAGTGGCCTAGCATAAGAGCTTTGAATTCTCTTATATTATTAGTATCAGGTTGAATATGGGCAGCTATTTTCCAATAACCTTTCCTTCATGGTCCTTGATAATGCAACCAACACCTGAAGGGCTAGGGGTACCTTTCAAAGCACCATCAAAATTTAATTTCAACCAATTGACCTTAGGGGGGATCCAAATAGCTTGGTTTTTATTCAAATCCTTCTTCTCGATTAGAAGAAGAACTTTTATGCCATGCCAGCTGAATCTCATCTTGCCATCCTACTTTGTAAATTCTTTCTTGGAATTAAGGTCCATAGTTAACTTGTTGTTGATAATTTCCACTATTAAAGTTCCAATAAAATTAAAAATTGATTCCAAGTTCCTAGCCTTATTGTCAAAGATCCTCCTATTACACTCTTTCCATACTTCCCATTAAATAATAGATGGACTAATTTCCCAAAGAGAACTGAGCACTCCATCTTTTGGTCTCATAGACTAGCCTTGGAAGAGGGACATGATATCATTGGGGAGAGCTGAAATTCATCCTAGCTTGGCGCATAACCACCTCACATAGTTTCCAGGGAAAGGGAAGTTGAGGAGGAAAGGATCCATAGTTTCCTCATGACCTTTACAAAGAACACATCTTGAGTGGCCTTCATAATCCATTTTCCTAAATTTCTCAGTTGTAAGAATCTTCTTTTTGGTAACAAGCAAGCCAAAGACCCCTTCTTTAGGAATTAATTTTCTACTTCATAAAGGCCTTTGAGGGATTCTGATGTCATTGTGAGCAACTTTATTTGCAAGAAGATTGTAACCTTCCTTAGCATTCTACTGAATTGATTTAGAAGGTCCCCAAATAAGAGAGTCCACATCTTTTCTAAAGACCAACTGCCTCTCTTGAGAACCTGAAAGAGTTGTTCACTTTCGGGGAGAGGGAGGCCATATAAGTTCTAGCATGACCATCCATAGGGAGAAGCATCCATAGAAAAGACCACATAATCTCTAATATATTTGCCTGAATTTTATTTCAACCAAGATCTAGTTGTCGACATTGAGATAAAACTGTCTATACTTTGGTAACCCCCAAAGAGTCCAACCAAAAAAAGCTTGAGGAGCCATCACAAACATCCCAAGAGGTATACTTTGTCACTAAAGATATGCTTTTGAGTATAAAGTTCCATATCATTGACCCCTTTGGTGGGTTACTAGCTCTCATGAAGTGAATGGGGTCTCCTTTCAAGAGATATTTAGATAACAATAATCTCACCCATCTCTCTTTTGGATCCTTAACCATTTTCCATACGAGCTTGGCCCCAAGAGTCTGGTTTTGGAGGAGCTGATTCCAAATCCCCAACCCACCTGAAGTCTTTGGTTTGCTAGCTATATCCCAAGCTATAAGGGCATTTTTCTTCTTTTCCTCCTTGTTTTAACAAAAAACGTTTCTCATTTTTTGAATAATGAAAGAGTTCATCCCTTTCATGAGAGAAAAAAATGATAGAAGGTAGATGGGTAAGGCAGATATGACAACCTCGAGCATTACCAGCCCATGAAAGCCACTTTCTTTTTCATGGGTTGTTGTTTTGATCCAATTTAGATTTCAAAGGATCCCTGGTTTTTGAGTTCCTTAAGCCTTTGTCTATTGGAATTACTAAATAAACATAAGCAAGACAACCCTTTTTGAAATTCAAAATTTTCAAAATACAGCTTACTGAAGTCGAAGGAGTTGAGAAAAAGTAGATTTTTGACTTCTCTTTGTTGACTATCTGAACTGTGGCTTTAGCATATGATGTTAAAAGATTTTTAAAGTGTGAATCTTCTCTATCTTTGGATGCCCCTAGCAAAAGAGTTTCATCTGCAAACTACTGATGAGTATAATTAAAATTAAAAGTGATCTTAATTCCTTTAATCATCCTTTTAAGTTGCATATCTTTGATTGCTCTTCAAAAGGCTTCCGACACTATGATAAAAAAATGGAGACAATGGATCTCGTTTTCTGATCCCTTTGGAGGAAGAAAAGAAACCTTCAGGGGTCCCATTTATGAGAATTGATAATTTTGAGGTTGATATGCATTTAAATATCCAGTTAATCCATTGATTGTTAAAGCCAAAAGCTTACCTGATCTTGTATAGGAATTGCCAATCCACATTGGCATAAGCCTTTGACATATCCAATTTTATAATCATTCCCTCTTTATTTGTAATTTGAAGAGTATGAATAGCCTCTTGGGCAAAGATCACCACATATAAAATAGATTTGCCTTAAATAAACCTCATTTGCTCCTCTAAAATAATATTATCCATGATTGGTTTGAGCTTGTTAATAATTACCTTGGACAAAATCTTATAAATAGTGTTGCAAAGGGACATAGGTCTAAAATCTCCCAAACATACAACTTTCTCTTTCTTCAGAATAAGAGCAATAAATGTATTGTTGATTTCTTTGAGGATTTTCCCTAATTTTCTTGAAGACTCTAGTGTTGCAACCAAATTTGACCCTTTTATGGGCCATTTTTAAAGAAGCTCGTGGGAAAGCCATTTGGCTCAAAAGCATTATCCGAGGGAAGTTGATTGAGGGTTGTAGAGACTTCTTCCATATAAATGCATTCATTAAGGCGTCTATTTTGTTCAATTGATATAATTTTGGAAATGGCTAAAAGAAGCTTGCTTTCTTCCCAAAAATCTGACATTTGAACATTATTTAGCAGGTTTGTGAAAAAATGAAGGATTTTATTTCAAATCTCCAAAGGGTCCTAAATTGCTTGGTTTCCCTTGACCTCTAACTTCACTATTTTGTTATTACTGCTTCTTTACTTAGTCACATTGTGAAAAAAATTAGTATTCCTGTCTCAATTTTGAGGCCACCCCTCTCTAGATTTTTGTTTCTAAAAGTTTTCTTCTTTTGAAAGGATATCTTCATACTCAGCTAACAATTATTTTCCTTGATGAATTCATCCTGAGATGTGCCCTCCTTGAGGAATTTTTCATTTAATTCCTCTAATTGGACTTCTAAATTTCTTTTGGATTTGAATATATCTATGAAATGAGTTGAGTTCCACTTCAGCAACTTCCTCTTTATAAATTTTAGCTTTGAGACAAAAACATAAAAGTTTAGAACCTTCAAATGAACCTTCCTTCCACCACTGATCTATTAGGGAAAGGAATTTTGGATCTTTCATCCATATATTCTCAAATCTAAAAGGAGGTTTTAACAAATTGGAATCTCCATGTATGATTAACAAAAGTGGGTAATTTGTTCTAAACTCAAACACGGTAAATCTTTGCATTCAAAAGAAAAAGGTAAAGAGGAGAAATCCCCCAATTAAAAGGACCTGTCTATTTTTTCTTCTATGTTATTGAAACCTAGATGCCTATTGTTCCATGTGAATATGCAGTCTCATGAATCTACCTCTAGAGGGCCATTCCTATCTATCCAATCATTGAAATCTTGTTGAGATCTTTGAAGTCGGGTTATGCCTCCTCTTTTGTCCTTCTAACATATGATAGCATTAAAGTCCCCTCCAATAAATAAGTTCTCTTTATAATGAAGAGCTAAAACTTTGTCCATGTCTACCCAAAAGGCACATTTCAAGGAGGAAGACACGAGCCCGTAGATATTTATCAGAAAAAAGGAATTGTTCACAAAAATAATCTTAACAACTACTAGCAGCCATTTTTCATCTGAATCTACCCTTTCTATCTAGACCATAGAAGGTTGCCAAATAATAACAAGGCTCCTAGAAGCACCTTCAGCTTCAACTACTACCTGTTTGCCCCTAGTATATTGGTTCCTTAGGCCTTCAACAAAATATTATATATGTTGGAGATTAAGCTTAGTTTCTTGAAGCATGATAATTTTTGCATTGATCAAAAGTATATTTCTTTTGATCAAGCATTTCTTGTTAGTGGCGTTAAGGCTCCTAACATTCTAGGATAAAATTTTCATCTCTATTTAGGAAGGGATGAACCCTTTCTTACATTCAAAATATTAGTTATTTTGATTTGTCCATCAGCCTCACCCTCTATTGAGCGACGGTCACATAAGGACTTCCTACCTCTTTTAGGAGAGGCAATGCCAAAAGTTAGGCTTTGATTTTCTTTCTGGCACCTGTTTGATTCCCAGATTCCTTTTTTATTTAACTTGAGAGAAAAGAGTAGCAACGGGGATTTCCATTACTTGATCTGGGACCTTGTCCTCCTCTATATAATCATTTAAAAGGCTACGATTGATGAGAGCTGCCCCCATATCTGAAAAAAGGAAAAGGAATAGATGGAAACTTGGAAAAGGGATTTGGAAGTTCTGAAGACAAGTTGATAGCCCTAGATTTCATAAAGTTTTGTCAAAGAGGAGAGGAGAAAGCCTCAGGGGGGTTAGAGTAGGGAGATTATACACTATTTTGATGAAACAATCTAAGGTAAGAATTATCTGAATCCATAGGGAAGGGAAGCCGGTCCTCTGCATTTGAGTACCCCTCATCCTAGAGATGATCAACACCACCTTTAGTTTCATTTAAGACTTCCATGATATGTTCCTTTAGGCTCTCAATTTTAAAAAGAAGATATGTTAGAGCTTCATCCTTTGGTTTGGGAAGATGAGCCCTATGTTTGTGCTTGGAGCCCACCTTATCTTTTCTAGAGCATTTTCTAATCTTTGAAGCCCTATTAGAATTGACAAGAAAAGCCATGCAAGCTCCCCATTTAAGAATTTTCTTTTTTAAGGATTTGCCCTTTTTAAGACCACCCCCTGAAAGCCTCATTCTAGTAGGAGAAAGTGGACAAGGATCAGGAGAATTTCTTGTTTTCTGGGTAGTAGGGGTCTCTTCTACTTTTGAAGGGGAGACTAAAGATTTGTGTCTATCTTGAGGCAGAACCTCCTTCGAGTTAAGCTTCTCTTGAGGCACTTCACCAAGCAATTTAGGCCCAAGGTTTGTTGATTGAAAAACTTAGCCCATTGAACCTCCCAAAGAGGTAGCAAAGATTATCTAGTCTCTCAAGAGACATTTGCATGAAGTTCTCTCTATTAACCTCTTAACCTTTTGTTTCCAATGGCCTAATTTTGAGACTATTTCCAGCTCCCAATAGAAACTTATATTTAAATTTATTTCCACATAAATATTAGTAACATCCCCATGATTTCCACTTAGTGCATCTCCAATCTTCAAGAGAGCCTCAACACACCAAAATTAAGAGGGAAGGCCAACCAAGCTAAGCTAGATAGGGGATCTCTTAAACCTATAAGTTACAAGATCAAAGCTAGGTACTTAGTCAAGCAAATGGAAGAAAGAACCAAAATAGAAAATTGGACTGGCATGGAGGATGCTCATTTTCAATCTTGAATCAATGCATTTTATGAAAAAAAAATCATTCTCCAAAGACTATAAAGAGACCATACCAGGGCAAGAGTTGAGCCACCAATCCTTAATATCTATAGATTACTTCCACCAATGGCATACCACTTCACAAAAAGGGCTCTCTCTCATATGCAACCGATAGTGGGGTTGATGGCAGCTTAGGGTAGGATGAACAATTTGCTTCCAGGGCCATTCTTCATCCATTCATTGAGAGGGGACTTAGTCTGAACAACTTCTAGAAAAGAAGAAGGCTCACACTTCTTGAACCCCCTTTTCAGGTTTGATGCAAACCTTCAGAATGCCAAATCACTCTTTCTTTGTGTTTCCTTGGGCTAAGCCAAAAGGATGTTACTATTTGGAGGGCATAAACCTTGCATGTTCGATAGGGGCTTTTTCCCTTGCTACCAAGAATTATGTTCCAACTTTCTGGATCCTTCTATGCCATGAGAATATGCTTTAACCTTGGGAAAGAGACAAGTGCCACCCTAAGAAGAGTTGAAGTGCTTTTCCTTCTAGATTGGTATCCTATTTTCTCTTGTTGTCACATTATTAGACCAATGCCTTTTAGGTAGATTTGGACCCATGAAACCTACTTTCAAAGACTTCTAGAATCCTTTTCTAACTTGATTATTCGTCATCCACAACCCACGGTCACCTTTGGGGAGCTAGTTTATTTATCCCAAATCCTGCCAAGTATTTCCCTACTAGTAGGTGTTTGTGCTCTATTTTTCCCCTCGTAGAGTCTGCCATTTGTAACCCCTCCACTTCTGGCTAGTATGTTCATCATTTAGATTGATGGAAAATATCTAGTGGGTTAGAGAAAGAGACCACCTAGAAACATTGGGCAGAGGAAGAGATCACCCAGTTCGCTTAGTTTGCGCAACCATGCTCCTTATTCAATTTGACTCTTTTTCTTATAATGAACAACATTAAAAATAATCATGTTTTTCTTGGATAAATATTTGAAGAGGTATCTCTACATTCTCAACCGTTTTTAAGATAGCTTCACAGTAGTATATGTTACCAATTGAAATGAGCTTGTCAAATGTATTCATTTTTGGTGAATGGCTCAATAAAGGCACGGGTTTAAAATGGAACATAAGGGATCTCTCAATAAAAATCCTACATTTCTAGACTAATAATTGTAAACATGTTTGTTAGATGTCTTTGAATAAATTTTGATGCAAAAATAATTAATATAAAAGAGGATGAATAGAGTCACCGAGACAACAATCCGATTACAAGCTTTATCTATGATCTACATATTATTTTGACCTCTTCCAAAGAGATCAAATTAATCAATTATTCCATTGGTTGCTTATTTCTAGCTCAACATCTACCCATCTAATAGTGCACTAATTTGTATCCTATTAATAGTACTTGATGAAAGTATTGCACCATTGGTTAGTTTATCCCAATATGGAATGCAGGCAGCACGAATAAGTTCTCTAAGTTATAATTATCATATTTTATCTTGAGAGATTAGGAATAGTAACTATATCAAAGTCTTTTTAAATTTCTTTGAACTTTATAAGACAATTTGACAAAAGGGAAAAGGTTATATAAAATACAATAAAATAAAGAAAAAAATAAAATTTTACATGTCATAAATATATGAATAAAGCAATAAGGAATAATGTAAAAAACTCACGCAAACGAGGAGTGGAACCTGTCACGCAATAAGGCATACATATTTTACATGCGAAAACAAAAGAAGAGGGAAAAAGAAGACGTGAGTTTTTTGAAAAAAAAGTCCATGTAGAAGTTCTAGGGTTTTTCTATTCCTTTTAATGTTCATTGAAATAAGGGTTTTTTTTTCATAAAATTTTTGTCGAAATGCATTAGCCTTTGAAGTAAAAATATTATGTATCTACAAAGAACAATATTTTAATCATGACTTTGTGCGTCTAACATTGTTTGCATAATCATTTCAAATTATATATATATATATATATATATATATATATATATATATATATATATATATTAACTCTGTTGATTATTTTAAATGTAAACTTACTCGTGACTTCTTGTTTTACATATAATACACATCTAGCCTTCGTGGATTCTTCATAGAATCAAATAAATATTTGAGACTCTTCATTTCATCATTTATAGTTTGTTCCTTATTCACGTTTGAAAATAAATTGACATAATGTGGTGATATATTTTTCTATTAAGTGTTCTTTCTATCTCATAATTGTGTATTAATAGTTTTATATTGGTATTTAACTTGTTAAATAGAATTTATTTTTAATTTCCTTCTTTTTCATTTAATTGTGTTTATACTTAGTAAAAAATTGTTGGAGAAATTAATTTATTTCAAATGTTTGCATTAAGCTCTATTATTAATTGTGTCGACATTTTTAATGTTCAAATTTTGTCTTAGATGTTCACAATTTTCTTTTGTCAACAAGTTTGACAATATATCTAACAACTAATATTTTAATCTACAAAACTTTAAGTAGATTTCCCTACTATTTACTAATTCTTAGATGAAATGATATATAGTATCAACATTCTTCCTCCTCTTGCGGGAATCTTAAATCTTTGCTAATATATTTGTTTCATTAAAATAAGTGGAGGAAGGCCCTCCAACCCATTACAAAGTAAAAATATAAACCATCAAGACAATAGGTTGTTATAAAGAAAGAATAAAGAGTTACACAAGAGGAAACAAAAGCTAGAAGTACAAACAACCTAGCAATTTAAGACTTGAATTCAACATCAATAGAGTTGGAACTGACTGAAACCCAACCCAGCCTTACTAAATATATGATTTGGGACCCACCAAGAGGCCCAATGATATAATTTGTGTATTTTGAACAATAAAAGATTGCCTTTTTTTTTCTTATAGAGACAAATAGTCCAAGAAGAATCATCTTTTCTTAGAGAACACAATAGATTAGGGTCAAATATTAGGAAAGGAAAGTCTACATTTCTAGCCCCTTTTTGATATAGGGTCACATTATTATATGTTAGCAAATAAGACCAACTTCTCAAATGTATTCATTGATGCTGAATGGCCCAAGCAAGATGTCCTGGAAAATATTTTCTTGTAGACATAATTATACCATAATCTTCTTGTTTAGATAACTTCATCACCCTCCCCTATTTCCTATAGCTGGAAATACTTAAATTATAATAGCTGAATTGTAAGTAATAAATGAATAATTAAATTATTGCTCATAATGTTAACAAGTATATAGTTTTTTTTTTAAATAACATTATACAATTTGGCTATTTGAAAGCAAATTTATATCATATACTATAATAAACATACTATATATAAAAACAACCATGAATAATAGTGTATACATAGAGTGAGAGTAATAATTTCTTATACATATGGACAGTTGCTGCAAGTGTAAGTTAAACATATTCAATTCTTTATTCTGCCACTTCTAAAGTTTAAATCATTCGACCTGGTAAAAAATGAGATCTATATAAGCTAAATTAATAGAGGAGAAATACTACATTATAATACTATATTTAAAATTAAAAATAAAAATTTTAGGAAGCGAACCAAAATACATTTGTAAAATATCACAAAGGAAATCAGAGAAATGTTAAACAAGGAAACCAAGGAGCCATGGAACTACAAAGACCCTAGTAAATCTTTAGACCTGTAGGGCCAAGAGAAATACGCCATACCTACAGCTACTGAAACATACAAAATGGATGGGATGGAAAAATGTCCTATGTATGGGCTCATTTCCCTCGTATTATATAATGAAATATCTTGTTGTTGTCCTCCATATAAAACTAAAATAAATGCAGACCATTGGTGAATTAGGAAGCCAATTTTGGAACCGTATTACTCTCCATCTTCTCTGCATACTTGCACATGTTCTCCAACCTCACTAATTATGAACAAATGATTTAGGTGCACAATACCGTCTATGAATGAATTAACTTGGTGTGGGAGCACAAATACTATGACCCGCCTTGTCGTCATCTTGATTTTGATGTTATGATGATCTTAGTGTCGTGCCTCTCTCTCTCTCTATATATATTCCTCTCAAATCATATATGGTGGAATGTGAAGTTTAAATAGGATTCTCATCTAACATGGTTGAGTCACATTGGATACTCATCTAGCAGTGTTTGAGTCATCATGGATACTATCAATACATTTTTTTGTTAGGATAATTACTATAAATAGTAATTTCAACATATGTAATACATGTAGTTGTGTGAGTCATACTTACTATATTTAGTAAGTTGTCTTCAATTAGGAAATTGCAACTTGATTGTTTTATGTTTCTCAAAGTCATGTTTTAAAGTACAGTTTTGAGATTGTTGTAACTCCATAATTCCTGAGAATCAATACAAAAAAAAATTTCGCATGATTTTTTAATTGTATATTTTTACCAACTTTTTGCAAGTAAATCTGAGCATTATGTGTAGTTATTCTTCTCTAAAATTTCAGTACTAGTTAATTTTTCTTTCAATATACTCCCTATTTAGTACATAGATAGAAAATAAAATAAAATAAGCACTATAATATATTAATAAAACAAATTGTAAGACTATATAGGAGACCTAATAATATTAAAAGGAGAGATAAAAAGAAGTAAACAAATGTAATGGTGAAAAAGGATGTTGAGAGTACAGGAAGAATCATAGGAATACATATGATTTTAAATTATTTTAGAATATACTTAGATAAAGAGGTATTATAGGCATGGTGATAGTCGTGCCTATATGGAAATCTTTAGCCAAGGCAAAGAATTATCAAGACCATAAGCTTAGTCACATTCGTGCTTAGTCAATTAAAGTTTGTTGTGTAAGATGATCAGAGATGTATGATGTTAATATGTGTTTCTTGGTGTTTCTATTGATTTTGATTGGTGTCTCAATTGAAGTTTTTTTGTGGAAGATGATAAGAGATGAATGATGCCAAAATGTGATGCTTGGTTTTGTTGTCAATTTTTATTGGTATCTTAGTTGAGGTTGTGTTTTCACTGGTGTTACAGTAAGTTATATAAAGTTGTAGCAAATGTTTAGTGGTAAATTTTATTTGGTATTGAGTGTTTAGATGTTATCATATTGCCTAGTGAATATGTTATTCTTTCATGAGGAGTTTTTAGAGGTTCGGTGTTGCAGAAGTTCCAATATGCAATCCTTAGAGTATTTAATGATTGAGTGGAAGAATGTTTGTTCTAGATTGTAAAGAGTCTGGTGTTTGAACTTGGATATAATGATCATTTTTTGTGACTAATGTACTATCAGTTTAGTAGGTCCTCTAGTTTCTCAGATGATGAGATTAGTTGTTGTTCTCTGATAGTGAGGGTGTTTTCCAAACTGGTCCAAAATTTGCCTAGTGGCTTTTAGATATGTGAATTGAAGTGTTCGAATTTGGAGGAAATGCTTATTTGGTTCATATAATATTCTAGTTTGAATATCTAGTGTTTCTTTTATTGCACAAGTGAGCTATGTGGATTTGTGCTTTGTATGGTAAGTGGTGTTGGGTCTCAGTGTGCCTAGGTGGATTGTCTTGTTTAGATAATGTTTTTTTGGTCTGGATATGCATTGGGGATTAGTTAGAATATTGTTTTGGGTCTCACCATGGTGTGTAGAGATTTGCATTAGGTAATTTCCAATGAACTATGCCCTTGGGACAACTAGTTGCTAAGTTTTATTGCTTATCTACACATTTCATTTGGAACCAGATTTGAAAGATGTATTAGGGTATGTTATTGGCTCAACTTAGAAGGATGTGCAGTGTTATTTTGGGTCCCCTCTTTCTCTTTGCATAAAGAGTATTAAATATTATTGGATTGGATGGCCCACTTTATATAATTTTATATACTCTATTTTAAGCTGACTTAGTTAAGAGTTTTAATGAATATCTTTGTATATAAGAATGAGTAAATGCATGTGTTAAGGTGTATATAAGCATGGGATTTTCTTATAATTATGTGACGTGGATGTGAATTTAATGCAAACAAATTTGATTGAAATTATGTGTGAAAGTTAGGTGAGAACAATTTTGATAGTGCTTGGTAACATATTTTAAGATCAGATGTGTTAGCTATGATATTGGACACTTGATACAGAGGTTCAAGGTCAATTTCATAATCAGGAGATCCTATTCATTTTTCAATTCATCTATTCCTATTGGAAGATACTATGTGTTTCTTGGTAGCTCTATATATATTGCCTTGAAGCTATGAGTTTCAATTATGGAAGTCCTTTGTTTTTTTTCCCAAGATTGTGTACCATAGCTATAAAGTGCAAAGTAGTGAGCTCCTTCACTTGTGACCTAATCATTGTAATTATTTATATGTATATTGTGAGTATGATTCTCATCATGGTTTTTTCCTTCTTGAGTTTTTCCCATAATTTTGGTGTTCATAAGTTGATTGTGTTTTGTGATTCCATGATTTCACTAAAGTAATATGTTAGCTATGTTTTGAAGTTTAGTAAATTGGGAGGAAAGTTGTGTTAAAGATATAGACTTATTCAACCCCATTTTAGTCCTGCTATGTGTTCAATAACTGATATCAAAGCCTAGTCCCTTCTATAGAAGCTTAACCACTTGAGGGAAATTTGAAATGGCACAAGATTTAAATTTCAAAGGACCAAAGTTTGAAGGTAAAAATTACTCTTATTGGAAAGAGAGAATGGAGACTCACTTGGAATCTCTATCAAAGGGAATATGGGAAATTTTTAAGGACTAGTTATACTACTAGATAGAATGGTACTCAATCACGGGAGCTTCACTTATTGAAACTTGGTTTTATCATGTGCGTTCTTGGAATACTAAATAATCCCCCTATTTTCAATTTTTCCCCCCTAAAATCCCTTTTTTCCACCCCCTCCCACTACATGGCTTGAATTAAAAGCCCCCCTATTTTCACCAAATATTGCATTTTTTCAAAGCCTAAATTGAAAACCCCTTGTTTTCATTGATAAGTAGTATATTGTACCCTCATTTTTGGGATATTAAACCACCCAATATGAATTCATGTGATATTATATTTCCCAACAAGTGACATCCCTATGTACTCAATTGACTCCAGATGATATAAAAGATTTTGGGAATAATACAAAGGCTAGGGTTGCTATTGTTATTTTCTTAAGTGATGAAGTGTTCTAGAAGATTCTAGGATTGAAGACTACTAAAGAAATTTGGGAGAAGATGAGAAGTGTATGTGGAGGTGATCCAAACTTAAAGAAAACTAAATTGAAAAATTTGAAGCACATATTTGATAACGTAAGGATGTCTGATGGTGAGCTTATTGAGGGCTATATTTATAAGGTAAATGAAGTTGTGAATGCTATCAAAGGTACTAGTGGAAAATAGAAGAAAATAACATTATGGAAAAAGTGTTGCTAACACTGCCTAAACCCTACAAGCCCCAGAACTTTGTGGGGTATGTGCAGTATCATGGTGGGCCAAATAGGCCCTTAAGTGGCAATGAAAATTAGAAAAATAGAGTTAGGAAACTTGATGTAAAAATTTGAATAAGTTACCAACATTATTTCAAAAATAAATAAGAATAGAATTTGTAGTAAATTGGATGTAGTTTCTAAGCTACTAGTTGTTTTTTGAAAATAAATAAATTTAAAATTTAAAATTTGAAATTTCAATGTAGTAGTACTAAAATTTTAGAATTTAACAGATAAGAAGCAAGTGTTTGTCTGACCACCCTAACCACAATCAAATGATAATATTTTTTAATAAGATTTTAGATATAAGTAGAATAATAATGTCGGGATGTGACACATATTTTTTTGTATTTTTTTCTAAATGAATAATTAGTTATGATTTTTTTAGTATAGTTTTTAAAAAATATAAAAACTCATATGTCTGACCACCATAACTTAGTCCAAACTTTATGAAATTCAAATTTTTTTCTAATCCTATAGTATATGAAGCATAGAATGTGACACATGTTTTGGATTCAAAAAATGTGATATCATTTTATAGTTATAGATATTTTTGAATTAGCCTATCAATCAAGACTTTTGTTAGAATATTGTCACATTTTGGCCCCTCATGATCCTGTACATGCCATGCAATTGAGTAGAGTCATGATCTAGATAATTACATAGTGCACCAAAGTCTTGGTTCACTATCTACTTTTGAGATTGCTTAGATAGTTAATATTAGAAAGGAAAGGAGAGGAGTGGAATTCAATGTTTCAAAGAAGCCTAAAAATGGAACACAAGCAAGTGAGGAGATGGATGAGCTTGAAGAACTTTGTAAGAAGACTAAAAAGAGATTCTAGGAAGTACAAAGATAAGTTACCTATTAAAGTCCTTAATCATGGTAGAATTGGTCATTATGCTTCTATATGTATGTATTCGGAATATTACAAAAGATATAATGATGATGAGAGGAAAGATATATACAAAAGTAGTGACATAAATAAGAAGATAGATGATAGAGATAAAGGGAAAAGAGGTTCTTTGTTCAAGGGAGATAAAATTATCTATGGATGATGACTATAATGATTTAAATGAAGAATTATTTTTATTGGCTATATAAGGAGAAGGATAAAGGAAGGTCCAAAAGACCAAAAATATGAAGAACAATGGAAACACTTTAAAAGGAAAAGTTTCTTTAGATACTAATGTTGAACCAAAGTCTTGGATCATGGTCTTTGATATTTCAAACCATATGATAGGTGATAAAATAAAGTTCATTAACCTTGAGAAGTATGGTGGTGGATAGTGAAATTTTTAAGAGAGGAATGTACACCTATTTGTAGAAAAGGAAGCATTACAATTGATGGTAAGCATTAGACTGATGATATTTACTATGTCAAATGTTTGAGACATATTTTTTTGAGTGTAAGTTAGATGAGCAATAATGGTTATGATTTCATATTGAAAAAGTTTAGATGTGAAGGAAGTACTATTAGAAGGATAATATAGGAAACAACTATTTGCTGGCTCAAGCTTGTGGAGAATGGAATTAGATGACACTACACTTGAACTTGAGTATGAGATTACTCCTATTGTTGCAGAAGAAAATAAAGATCCAAAAGTTAAAAGATGGATAAAGATATTTGAAGAGGGTCTGAATTAGATAGAGGAAAGTTATGTTGAACTCAAGGAACACTGAGAGGTGGGGTGAATCAGTTTTCCACCGAGTAATAGATTTTTTGACTTAATTTAAACCATTGGAAGCATAACCATGAAACTGAAATGTAGAAAAACAAAACAATCAACCACAAAATCATAACACCAAGATTTTTACATGGAAATCCAAATGGGAAAAACCACGATGGGATTTGTACCCACAATATTACATGAGGGGGAATGCACTAGCATTCAGGAACAAAACAATATTACATGAGGGGGAATGCACAAGCATTCAGGAATAATTTCTAGAACTCACTGCTCAATTACAATAAGGGCTACAAACTCGTAAGGCTCACTCCCTTATTGATTAATTATAGTGATGAACTATAATGAAAGTACTCCAAAATAGCATCTGATAATACCTGGATGAGTTCTGGTTAAGTTTCAAATCTCTAACTGTATCTACTCTGCAACTCTTCTCTTTTCTCTGTTTTAGTTAGTTACCAAATCAAGAATGCGCATGTGAAACAACACTACAAATATTATCGATCACCACTCACTTGCATATCAATCATACCACACACTGAAAAGATCTTCTATATCGGTCTTATATATACACAATCACAAAATACTCATATATCAAGTCGTCCTGTTCATGTAACATGTAATCATGAGTCAGCTTGATCGGATCACCAAAGACAAAAGTGAATCACCAAATTGATGATAAATTGACATCTCTATGTATTCCTAACCATCCAATGCATGATTCATGACGCAACAATTACCAGAAAGCTTCTCGAACAAAACTGCTCTACTCAACCTAAATTATTAGTTAACTAATTACTAGTTCATATCCACTTCCGGATATCAAGATCCATCATTACCAGATAGGAATCTGAAGAAGAGTTTCCATCAATGACAACCCTAAACCACTAATCAAGCATCGATATCCACTGCATGAGTGTCAATTACCAACAATCTCCCCCTTTCGCATTGATTTCAACACTTGTGAAAAATGACTAAGTGTAGAAACCTATACACTGGATCAAAATTAACAAGGCTCCCCCTTAAACAAAGAATGCTGAGACCTGTAAAATTATCTATATATTAGACTCTTTTACTGTATATTTTTCACCTTTACTCTCCCCCTTTGACAGCAATGCCAAAAATGGGGTGTTGTCCAAAAATTACATACAGAGATATCTACCAGAGACTTTACAAGTACTTGAAGATATCAACAAAAATATTCTTAAAAAGTCCTAATTGAGTGTCCCACCCACTCTTCAAGTTGTCCAAGACTGTAATGAATGCAATGAAAACATATGCATGTATCTCCACATCCTTCAGTTCAGATGGAATAGGTTGTCCCATATCCGTCAGATAATAAACCTTATTGCTCAACATGGTGTCTAGTCGGGGGCAATAAAAATTTTTAGTTCACCAACTCTCCTCAAAATTTTGTCCTTATATATATTAAGGCTCGAAATATGATGTTATTTCTTTTTTGGTAGATTTCCCTTAGGGTTCATATTCATGTTCATTCATAAGCCCACTAAAGTGGGGGCAAAATGTAGTGTCAAAATTGCATACCCCTTTGTAATTCGACCTACATCTTTTGTAACCACTTTGGTGTCCATTCCCCTAGAACTTGAGTAAGCTCACTTTAGCCCTTGCATCAAATTTTTCCCACTCAGGATGCTCAAGTCCCCCTTTTTCAGTACCTCCCTCATGGCATCAATATTGTTAGCCATGTGTCTCCCTTGTCTCTTATTTTTTTCAAGCTTGATTCATTTGGACACTAGCGCACCGCGCAGACATCCACGCATGATGCATTTATCCATCAACATCTTAAAATTCAAATGTTGGTTCTGAGTGCGCCTTTCCACTTGTCACTCACACTCCAGTGGAAATGGCCCCAAATATTTCAAACAACTTGCCTACCCTCTTTTCCCTCCTCTTCTGTCTTTTAAATATATCCTCTCACTTCATTCAACCTCTCTAGATTCTAGATACAATCTCTTTAGTTCACTTGGCTCTCAAAGTGTTCTCTTGCTCTCTCTCACTTGCTACAACACTCTCTATTTTGCTACAGCGCTCTCAAGCTCTCAAGATAATCTTTTGCGAATCTCTTGGCTTTCTCAAGCCTCTTTGGTAATATCTATCTATTTATCCTATCTTTGAGCATCTTGGGATTTATCACATCCCTCTTCTATCATTTATCATTTATCATTTATCATTTAACATATCTTGCATTTATCTTTTATTCTATCAATCTATCTGGTTATTTATGGAGGTGAAAACACCAAAACATGGATTTGACCAAGGCAAGCCCCCAAGTAGCCCCAAACATTTTTCCTTTCTAGCTTGTGTACAGGTTGCATTAGAGAAGATTCATTTGGCTGGAGGCTTCATATCATGGACCGGTTGTGAGATTATCTTCTTCTTTTCCTTTATGGCTTTCATTCTATGTATATAATAATTTTATTTTCTTTTATATACAATTATCTCATATAAATTAATCTAAAACACATATCCATTACATTTTGCCCTTCTGTGTGAACTTTTGCATTATGTCCATATAGGGAGATAGTGCATCGTGCTATTGTCCATAATCTGCACATGTGTCCTTGTGTAGAGAGCTATCAATTGATGCACAGAGACATACTACATCTTGAGTGGAGAGGTCGGTTAGTGAATCTTCAAGAGGTTATTATTTGTCTGTCAAAGAGGTTCATTTTCCCGCCTCTACAAACATGATATCTATTAATGATATAGAATAGAACATAACTCCTCCAAGAATCCATATTACAATAAATGAAATGATATAGAATCCTCAAACCCATGCACAAATTTCCAATCAAGAAATTCCCAATTGAAGAAAGAATCAAACCACTTGACCATGTGGAACCAAAAAAATCCAACCCCCATGCTCCATATAATGACATAAGGTCCCATGCACACTCTAAACTTAGGCTGACACTTAACCTCCAAGGAACATAAAACATAGGCAACCACATTTGAAGACTATCCATGTTAAGCATAAACAAATACACCAAGTAAGGCTTAATAACAAAGCACAAGACTCACCAAAGGCCACCATCAAAAGACAAAGGCTAGTATGGGAGGACACATATAGGGAAGAGTGTCATTACATGTCATAACATGGGTTAATCCTAGCAATCCAATCCCCTCCAAATTCTAGACCTCGACCCCCATTTGGCACAAATGTGGAATTGACTCAACCTTTCATGAGGACAACAGAATATGGTTAATGCCAAAAAGACCTTACCAATCTCATACTAAGCCTATACAGGCACTCTAGGCTATGAGTGGGGTATGAAAAATTATCTTGTTTAGTGTGAGAAAATCTACCCAATATACCTAGATTAATTTATCAAGGTTATTGTATGCGGGAAAAGTGGGTTGATAAATCTCAATATGTGAAAATATTACAAAATGACCTGTCCACACACACACACTGGACTTCTTGGTGCAAGCTATGGAGTAACGAAGTATTACTTAGCTTCCCAAGGTGGGTCCCATGGTTCTCTATCTCACAATGTCCCTCAAACCAATGTTTTTGCTCTCAGATCACTGAGCAAAATGGTTTAGGGATGGAAAATGCAAGAACAAGGGATGCTTTGATAGATTTTAGAATGAAATGTATTCTAAGCTATGCATGATTCTAGAAATGCAATAAACTAGATGTTAAGATGACAAGGTTAGTATAAATACTATCCTAACATGATATATTTAGTCTATGATTGAGCTAAATGATAAAGAAAATATTATAAACATGTATATTTAAACTAATTTCTATTCTAAAGAGAGGCTAAATGATGAGCATAAAATGATATATGAGAGCTTCAATGTATTTGAGCATAAATGTGATAATACAAATTTGGAGGATGATCAAAATGGAGGAATGAGAGCTCTATTTATAGCAAAAATAGGGCAATGGATGGTCAGGATTGAATGGTTTAATCAAGGGTTGAGTTTGAAAGTTGGGGATCCATGTTTATAATTGGCACCAATGAAATGGTGACAAGTGTCAACATAGGGTTGGGTTGAGAGAAGGGGTTGGAGGCATTAAATGCCTAAGTAGACCTTAGGGTTATCTAGAGATAAGGGTTAAGCTTAAGTTATGCTTACCCAATGGATTAAGAGTTAATCCAAGGATAAACCTTTGTGCAAATGATTAAGAGATAATCATGGTCAAAGCCTTAAAGGCTTGATGAGACCCTTGGGTTGGGTGAAGGTTGAGTTAAAACAAATTCTTTAACCATGTAAGAGGGTTTGAGTTAACCATTAATGGTTATTGAAGACTTTGGGGGATTAAGTGGTTGAAGGTTGGAAGCCTTTAATGGTTATCAATGACTTTGAGGAATTAAGTGGTTGAAAGTTTGAAGCCTTTAATGGTTATCAAAGACTTTGAGGTTTGAGAAGTGACTTCCCTTTGCTTAGGGATGTGACAAAGTTTAGAATGATGGGTTAGGCTAATTAGAAGCGATTAGAAGATTCTAGAAGGGATTAGAAAGGGGTTTGGGATTTTGCAAGTGGATGGAGGGATAATAGGATTTAATTGAAATAAAGTAATTTAATTCAATTTGGTTGCAATTTGGAGAAATTAAATAAATTAGATTTATTCAATTTAGAATAACTATTTAATTAATTTTGAATTTTATTAAAAGTGGATAGGGGGGATTTAATTGAATAAAATGATTTATTCATTAAATGGGTATAGTGAATTTTATTTAAATAAATTGAGTAATTTACTTAATAAAATAGAGGAATGTGGATAATTTAATTAAATTGGATTTAATTAAATAGAGAAATGAACATAAAATATTCATTTAGGAATATGGTCATTTTTATACGTCTACATTTTACCCCTCTTTGAAGTGACATGTGTGCACATGTTATTTCAAAGAAAATGATGTGTTTTTGTGATTTATGATCAAATGCAATTTTTGTTTTTCTCTTGTGATTTGTAAGTCATGCCCTGGATTTGATTTGATGTGTGATGCCCCAGATTCGATATTTTGATGGTGATGCCCCCTCAGGAGATGAATAAATATTTTGAAATTTTTTTTGATTTAAGTTGATGAGTTGCATATGATGTGTATGATTTCGTTTATGTGAAATGTGGGTAAATTGATTCATCTCCTGATAAGTTGCAAATGTTATGGTATAGGGGATATCGCGACCATATTACAGGTCCATTCGGCTAACCCTAATTTCATTTTCCTCCTATAAAAGGGGAAAAGGGTTTGAATTAGATTCATTTGTTCATTGTTGACTTTGGAGAAAGAGAATTTGGTCTGGAGAGAAAATGCCTATTCCGTATCATAGACACCATTTTGAGGGCGTTCGGAGGTACCAGAGACCTGCAGCGTATGGACCACCAGTAAGTCAACATTTTTGACCCTCTTTTGACTTTTCATTTGATCCTTTTTAGTCATTTTTTTATTTTCAAAGTTTGATTTTAGCCGTTTAGCACGTCTAGGGCATAGATTAGCACATACGAAGTTTGAAGTAGTGCATCAAGTCGAATATTAGGGGTCGCGTCTGAAATAGATAGGATAGTGCATAGACTTAGAATAGCGCGTAGAGGTGGCGGGTAGCGTATCAGGTCAACAGGTTAGCATGTGGTGTTAACCTAGCGCATAAGGGTCACAAGGGTTCGCATGGGTAAGGGGGTTTAGTGTGTAGGGTTAACCTAGCGCATAGGGTCAAATGGGTAGCACCTAGGAGGTGTAGATTAGCATGTCAGCTAAGTTTAGCGCATCGAGTAGGTTAGGTGGGGCATGGTAGGAAAAGATTAGCACGTAGAGTCAATCTAGCACATAGGGTAAATAGAATAGTGCGTAGGAAAAACAGCCTAGCGCGTGGGGGGTTTTTAGCGCATTGGGAGTCTATTTTAGCACATCTGGAAAAATTTTGCAAGATGAGGTGATTTGTAAATGTTTTTTATTGTCGTGCTGCCATGATTTTATGGATTTGTCCAATATGAGTGTCGATATAACTTGTTTTGATTTACGATATTTCAAGTTATGTATAGATATCAATGTGTTGTGTTGATCAAAATATGATTTATTTGCGTGTTCTCTTTCAAGTTCAATGTGTGAAGCCTGATGTGTGTTACAAGCTGATATGTGTTGGAAACTTGAGTTGTTTTACAAGCTGATATGGGTGGGAAACTTGAGTTGTTTTACAAGTTTATGTGATTTTAAAGACTTGAGTTGTGTTACAAGTTTTGATATGGTTTTTGAGAACTTGAGTTGTTTTACAAGTTGATATGAAATGATAGGATTTTGAACTTGATGTAGATGAGAAAATTTGTTTCATGTTGTTGATGTGAGTTTGATTTTGATATCTTTGTTTTGATATGGAAATTGATATTGGATTTGTTTGCTTGTTTGACAGGAGCAATTGGGTGTAGTCTAGTCGCGGGAGAGATTTCCGAGACCATGGACATTGATACAGCGGTTGTCGCAGGCTGACCTCAATATCATCGAGAGATGCGGGTTGTCTTCCCTTTTGGATATGCCTCGGTTCATTGTGAACTAGGGGCTACTAACAGCACTGGTAGAGAGGTGGCATAGCGACACAAACACCTTTCATTTTGCTACGGGAGAGATGACAGTCACACCAGAGGACTATTACAAGATCCTGTGCATTCTTGTAGTAGGTGCACTACTACCATATGAGCAGTCAGAGGAGGGTGGGATAGAGGCACTGCGTCGCATATTCCATGATGATACAGTTTGTAGCTATGAGATCCCATGGCAGGAGTTCTTAGACTTGGATTACGCACCACTGCCATCCGTATTAGCAGGGTTCACTGGTGGATTCCTTTGTCCTGATCGTCGGTCAAAGGGATTTTCTGTAGGATGGGGGCTTGTTTTGGAGGAGATGGTTACACAGGGCCGGAGGTTTTCATGGGGGTCAGCGATGCTGGCCCATCTATACAAGGGCCTGCATGAGGTGGTATACCTCAGTTACAGCAGTTTGTCAGCTGGCGTGACATTATTATAGGTATGGTGCTGAGAGCACATTCCAGCAGTGAGGCCACTAGCAGACTGAGACAGGCCCGTAGGAGTGGCATATGCCTATGGATACAGGGGTCTAGTTGTCCAGTGCAAGCTAGGTAAACTAGAGCATTGGAGGAGAGTGTTAGATGATATTGATACGGTTACATGGTGACCATATACAGGATGTGAGGTGTGGGCTGAGGATGGGCTGTAGATGCCCTTTGTATTTATGACTAGATACTTGATCGGGAGGACCCCTTTTGTTATAGAGAGGTTTGTGGTGACCCAAGTTTTGAGGCAGTTTGGGCGCCAGCAGGGTATACCGCAGGGAGCTTGCCTTTATGCACGGCGAAGGTAGGATGTAGCGAATTGGGGGCCGACCATTGATAGTGTAGTGGCAGTGGAGGAGTTTGTGGGATTGGTAGGGTAGATATGGGACTATGCCCCAAAGATTCTGGAAGCAGTCATGACTGATGAGTTTGCTAGATTGTTTGCTGCGTGGGCGATAGCTAGGATATCTGATCCTGAGGAGATGAGGCCAGCATTCAATGATGATGAGGAGGAGGGAGATGGGGGAGACAATGGAGATGATGGAGATGATGGAGGATGAGGGAGAGGAGCCAGAGGGAGGTGGGGAGATAGAGGGAGGAGAGGGGGGAGAGGTGTGGAGAGAGCGATGAGACAGGCGGTGATAGATAGGGGGAGAGGTGGATTGGTTATTGGAGCCAGGGGAGAGGGGAGAGTGGGGGAGGTGTTAGCTACAGTGGGTGGTATGGAGGAGGCTAGGCGACCAGCACAGAGGAGGAGGACAAATGTACTCCCACCTCCAGCACTGAGGACAAGCCAAGTGGGAGGGGTTCCCCCTGCACAGGTACCGCTACAGGTTCAGATCCTGAGTCACATTGAGGATGCGCAGATTCAGACCCTACAGGTTACTGTAGAGCAGCTGCAGGCACAGGTGCTGACATATCAGTGGCAGATTGCGTAGTTGACCACTGAGCGAGATACCAAGATAGAGCGGAGAGGGTGAGCGGAGGAGCTGGTATCTAGTATCCAGAGAGCAGTGGCGGGTGGTCCGATGAGAGACACCTTGAGAGAGCTGGCATTGAGAGCTCAGGAGGTGGAGTACTATCGGTGGCATTATGACGCTGCAGTACCCAGGGATCGCCGAGTACAGAGTTTTGCACAGTCGAGATCTAGTCGATCTTGAGATACTGGGTCGCGATCTGAGAGCCGAGGTGTTATGGGGCCACCAAGATAGGACCCTCCTGGAGATCCAGAAGTGGGGACATCTGGAGCGAGACCATATCCATCAGGGGATATTCACACTTGAGAGAGACGTGGTCTATGTTATATTTTTGAGCATTGTATTCTTTATACTGGACACAGTTTTGTGATACATTTTGTACATTTGGATCATTTTGAGATATATATATATATATGGCACCATTTTCTTTGATCATGTGATGTGTTTATATGGGTGCATTTTATGTGGGTTATTTTGTTACTTTATGATGATGCAATGCTTAAATGTATGATGCAGGATGTATGCTTTGCTATGCTATTAGATTTATCTTGAAAATGAGATGCATGAAAATGATATGCTGTGAAATGTATCTTGAAAATGAGATGTATGATTTGATATGCAATTAAGGGTAAAATGATATGCTACTAATTGTAAAATGATATGCAACTAATTGTAAAATTATATGCAACTAATGTTTTTGGAGCATCCTCTTTTTGCATTTTCCATCTCGATACAACCATATGTTATTTGCTTTCTTTGTAGGTTTCATCATTCAGCATTGATTTGTTTAGGATATGTTGAAAATTTATACAAGAATAATGGTATAATTGAACCATGATGACCTGAGAAAAATTTACATGATGTTTGATTTTGCAAGATAGCACAAGTGTCAAGGTATAATTGAACCAGGATGACCTGAGTGCATATTGCGTAAACAGACAAGATTGAATCATTTGTATGCGTGAAGCGGAATCAGGCCTTCAGTGATATTTGATGTATCACGTCTTGAGGCAAGTATTCACACAGTACAAGTGATCTCCTCCTAGACATAAGACTAAGAAAATATTGGAAGTTCCTCATGATCTCTAGCTTTGAAGCATTTAAGTAGAAAAGGAAGAGAATCCAATAATTAAAAAGTTCAAAATGCAAAACTAGTCAAGAGTTTTATGCGAAAATGCAACATTTAGTACTTCAGAAAATCATCCATCCTTGGTATTTTTGTGAATTGTTTTTGTTTTGTTGTTGCAATGAAGCATAGTTTTGGTTTGTTGGATGTCATGCTTCTGAATTTTTGCAATAGTTTTGATGTCTTGAATATTTGCAAGTTTTTGAACAAGTTAATGCCCCTAGTTGAGTGTGCCTCTTGATATGATCATGTACAGTGATTTCCAAGCCATGGTGGAATGCGATAAGAGGATAGACATATATGGATAACCCAGGATAATGACTACGCTAAGTATATCCTAAATGGATATATGCTAAGTGTCGGGCGATGGCCAATAATGTTTGTATGGATAAAATGGTATGGAGATAGATAAAGGAGCCGTTCTTTCACAAGAGCGCCTATTTACCAGGTTTTCACCATTTATTTTTATTGTACTTTGTTTTTGCTTTTTCTGGATTTTTTTGTTTTTTTTGATTGTTTTTGGCTTTTTCCGTGCACTAGGCCCCTTAAGTATAGTATTTCTTCAGATGGATGCTATTAGTTGGTTTGTCAAGCACATCTCCTTCTGAAGTTGTAAGCTGATAGACACCTGATCCATAGACTGATATGATGACATAGGGACCTAACCAGTTAGGTTCAAATTTCCCTTTCTTTTCTTGATCTTGCTAAGTTCTCGAATTTTCTTTGAGGACTAGATCACCAACTTTGAATTTTCTAGGAATGACCTTGTGATTGTAGCTTCTGCACATGCGTTGCTGATATGCTTTTAGATGAGTATAAGCATGCTAGTGTCTTTCATCTAATAGTTCAAGTTCTTGTAGTTGGTTAACTTGATACTCTTCATCTGGGATTAAACCTTTCAAAGAGACTCTGAGAGATGGAATTTCTACCTCTAGGGGTAAAATGGCCTCTGATCCATATACCAATGAGTATGGTGTTGCTCCTATAGGTGTGCAGAAACTGGTTCTGTATGCCCAAAGTGCTGGATTGAGTTGTACATGCCAATCTTTGCCTACATCATTCACTGTTTTCTTTAGAATTTTCAAGATTGTCTTGTTAGATGCTTCTACTTGACCATTGCCCTATGGGTAGTATGGTGTAGAAAACCAATGTTGGATTTTGAACTTTTCACATAGTTCTTGTGCATCTTGTCTTTTGAAAGGTTGTCCATTATTTATGACAATTGAACTTGGAATACCATATCTGTAGATTAGATAATTTAGGATAAAAGAAGCAATTTGCTTCCTAGTCACTATGGTCATGGGAACTACTTCGATCCATTTGGTAAAGTATTCTATTGTAGTGATAATGAACTTGTGTCCATTTGAAGATGAAGGATGAATTTTGCTAACTAAATCTAGTCCCCATTGACAAAAGGGCCAGGATGTTGTAAATGGCTGCAGTTCCTATGCTGGTGCATGTATTAGATTGCCATGGATCTGGCATTTAGGACATTTCTTGGTGAAGTGATATGAGTCTTTCTCCATTGTAGGCCAGTAGTATCCCATCCGTAGAAGCTTTTTAGCAAGAGTAGTACCACTTGAATGTGTGCCAAAAATGCCTTCATGAAGCTCGTGTAAAGCAGAATCGAAATCATTACAATCAAGGCAACGAAGAAGAGTACCATCTAGACCTCGACGATACAAAGTATCAGCAGTAAGGGTGTAACGAGCAGCTTGTCGGATAAAGTTACATTTTTGGATACGGGATTGGTCAATTCGTAAGATATTGTGTTTGAGGTAGTCGTATATTAGGCCATATAACGGAGAATCGGAACTAGTCAAGGCATAGATAACTTGGGATTCAGAGTGGTCATAAGTGGGAGAGAACAGTTGCTCTACCAGGAACTCGTAATGACTCTGTTGCTCTAGAATTTGTAGTAGTGAAACGATAGTAGCCATTGCATCAGCTGCTTTGTTGTTCAATCTTGGTATTTGTTCAAAGGTGATGTGCACAAAATACTATTTGAAGTCATCCACCATTCGCTTGTAGGGTAGTAGCTTGTCATCCTTTGTTTGATAGTTGTTGTTGATTTGATTGACTACCAGTTGGGAGTTGCCATAGACTTTTAACTCTGTGATCTTCCATTCTACAGCCATTTTGATCCCTATAACCAATGCCTCATATTCAGCCACATTATTTGTACATCGGAACATAAGCCTATATGATCTTGGCATAGTGTGTCCTTCAGGAGTGATGAATAGAATTCTGGCCCCTAAACCATGTTGTGTATAGGATCTGTCAAAGTATAGAGTCCATTGTTTGTGAGAAAGAGAAAGAGCATCCCTATCTGGAAATTCAATCTCCATGGTTTGTTTTCTTGGCAGCGGTGCTTCAGCCAGCTGATCTGCAATTGCTTTTCCTTTAATGGCTCATCTTTCTGTGTATTGGATGTCGAATTCACTGAGAATCATGACCCATTTAACCAATCGGCCTGTAAGAGCTGCCTTGCTGAGTAGATATTTGAGAGGATAAATCTTTGCGACTAGCTTAATGGTGTGTGCTAGCATATAATGTCAGAACTTTTGAGATGCGAAGACCACCATTAGGCAAGCTTTTTCAATGAATGTATATTTGTGTTCATAGCCATTCAATGTCCTACTGATGTAATATATGGCCCATTCCTTTCCTTGTTGATCTTCTTGTGCCAATAGTGCCCCCAGCAATATATCTATTATTGAGATATATAGTATAAGAGGCTTTCCTGCGATTGGTGGTACCAAAACTGGTGGATTCATTAGGTATTGTTTGATTTGGTAAAAAGATTCTGCACACTTAGTCTCCCATCTGAATGGTACATTTTTGTGTAATAAATGGTTAAATGGTAGACTTTTATCTACTAGTTGAGCAATGAATCGCCTGATGGATTGAAGTCATCCCTGTAAAGATCTGAGTTGACTGATATTCTTTGGTGGTGGCATGTCCATAATGGCTTGGACCTTGGCTGGATCAACTTCAATACCTTTAGCTGAGACTATGTAGCCTAGTAACTTGCCTGATGTAACCCTGAAGACACACTTCTTAGGGTTGAGCCTGACTTGGAATTTCTCCAATCGATCAAAGATCTTTGTTAGGATGCTGAGATGTTCAGCTCTGGTGAAGGATTTAGCTAGTAAATCATTCACATAGTCTTCCATAAATGTGTGCATCATATCATGGAATATTGTTGTCATTGCTCTTTGATAAGTGGCCCCGGCATTCTTTAAGCCAAAAGGCATAACATTCCAACAGTACGTTCCCCAAGGACAAGTGAATGCTATTTTATCTTGATCTTCAGGAGCTATTTTGATTTGATTATAGCCTAAGAAACCATCCATTAGTAAGAGCATTGCATGGCCTATTGTGAGATCTACAATTATGTTGATACTAGGCAGAGGAAAGTCATCTTTTGGACAAGCTTTGTTGATGTACCTGAAGTCAGTGCATATTCTGATACTACCATCTAGTTTTGATACTAGAACGATGTTGGAAATCCATTCTGCATAGTCAATGGGTCGAATGAATCTGACATCTAATAGTTTCTTCAGTTCAGTTTTGACCATGAGTGCCACCTATGGATTCATCTTTCGTAGCTTTTGTTTGACTGGTTTAACTCCTATAGAAATGGACAAGTGATGCATGATTAAGTGTGGATCTACTCTGGGCATATCAACATATGACCAAACAAAGTTGATTTGCTATTCTTTAAACAAGATGATGAATGTCGATCTTTCTTCCTCTGTCAGAGATTCTGCAAGGTGTATGTTTCTAGCTGCTTCTGTGGTACCAATGTTGATTGATTGAGTGGGCTCAATCAAAATGGGTGATCGCTCATGAAAGTGTTCAGGAAGAGTGTCAAGTCTCCCATCATCAGGTGCCTTAAAAAGGTTTTCACCCTTAGATGCATCTTTTATTTTTACTTTTTTGCGATCTAGAGCTACCATTGACTGGTTTTCAGCATCAGATCCTTTATTTGGTTTATTTTTGTGACTGAGAGACTTGGCACTCCCTGATTGACAGATATCATTATTTTGTTCATTGGTAGAGCTTGTGTCTGGATTTACGCTACATAAGTAATGGATAATAGATTCATCATCTAGAAAAATTGGTATATTAGGGGTTTCAGGTTCATCCCAGTCGATGAGGTCAGGAAAGACAAGCGGTAAAGAATCGTTGGGTGGATCAAGCTCTGCTACTGTAAGTGTTAGGACAGAGTTTTCATCATGATTGGTCTTGGTTTTAAAGAAGTCTAGGATTTCGTCGAGGTCTTCGATGGTATTATCTTCTACATAGACTTGTGCATAATGTTTATGTTCGCTTTCCTTGGCATCATAGATATTTTGTGGTCCAAATTCAAGAGGTCTATCTTCTACGTTATGTTCTTCTTGAGAAAGGGATATAGAATCAGTATCATCCAGGATATTTGTGGTAGTATTGGAGCAGGTACCCCATTCATATTCTTTGGAATCTGTCTCAGAGGCATCATCCTAGATTCTATCTGTGCTGAAAACAGGTATGTTGTATGATGAAAACAAATCTTTGATGATGGTTACCATTTTGATGGTTTTTGTTGATTCTGTGTCAGATCCGTCTTCTACTTTCTGGATTTGTTCATAGACTGTGCATCCTCGGGGACGAATAACGGTATCTAAAGATGACATGATTTGTTCTTGAGACATTGGTGTTTGAATATGAGCTACCACTGCAGATATGGCCTTCTTATGACTTAGAAGCTTTCCCTGATGTAACTTTTGATCTTAACGTTCCCATGTCTTGCGGATTGTTTCTACTGATTCAAAGAGTGCTTCCTGCTAGGATTCTTCTTTGTACTTCTTCTTTACCTTCCATTGAGGTTTTGAAGTTGTGTGTGGCAGCCTTTTCAATAGGCAAGTGAGTTTAGAACCCAATCTTGCTTTGTTTCTACTAGGCTATGAAGGAAGATCAATAGGTTCAGTGACTCCTTCTTTGCATTTCCCAATAGGTCCTTTACCGCCATATCCCATTTGCTTCATGATTAAGTATCCTTTTCTGTACAGGTGTGTTGGTAGAACAATGTCCAGAGCGGCTGCTCTATTATCTTCTTCCTCATCTTTGTATAACCAGCTAAGAACATCCTTGTCTTTTGATTCATGTGCTAGAGTACCCAATTGGATGAAGGTACCATCAAATTTGGTGATGGGCTGAGTGGCCAGATGTGTCGATGTAGTAGGCAATCCATGAGATCTAGGTGATGTTGGCAATTTTGCCAAACATAAAGGCTCCAAAGAGTATTCTCCCATGCCTTGGTCCTTGATTCGCATTTTCTGCTTGAAGTCTCCAAATAAGGAGTTAGGCTTTGCTGTTTGTAGATCTGATGTCAAAGATCGCTGCTTTTCTCTATTATGAGGAACCAAACTATCTTGAGTTGCCTCCATTGCGTTGCAATGTTGAAATGGATTGTGATCAACAGATATGGAGATTTCTTGTCCATCATAAGGAAATTTGACACACTGGTGAAACGTAGAAGGTACTGCTTGCATTTCATGTATCCAGGGTTGTCCTAACAAAATATTGTAGGTTAGATCTATGTCTAAAACTTGACATATAGTATCATTTTGAACTGGTCCCACTTGAATAGGTAGTATCACTGTTCCTTTAGAGGACCTTTCCTCATCATCATATGCTTTTATGGTAATCTTCTTGCAGGGATTAATAGACTCTTCGGAGAAGCCTAATGCATAGATAAGCTTTAAAGTACATATATTAAGTCTGGCTCCTCCATCTATCAAGACTCTTTTTACTCGGTGTTTGCAAACAATGACTTCAATATGGAGAGGAGTATTATGCGGATGGCTGAAGGAAGTATTGTCATGCTTTGAGAAGGTGAGGTTATGAGGTCCTGTCATATGGGCGACCATGGCTTGAAATCTGTCTATATCTAGATTGAAAGGTACATTGGTTTCCAATAGCGCTTGTTCCAATATGTTTTTGTGCTTTGGTGATAGTTTCAATAATTCTAGTATAGATATCTCAGCTAGAATCTTGCGTAGTTGGCTAACCAAGTCATATTGGATTTTTGGTGTGGTAGTTGTAGGTGCAGTATGTCCTTTCAAGACATATTTCTGAGTTCAAGTTGTTACATTGACAGATTCATGATCATGCCGATCTTGAATGGTGATGACATTTACTTGATGATCTTTAGCTGAGATGTGGTTGATTGTGTTGTTGTAGATGTGATTGATACGAGCTCTGCGTGTATCATCTAAGGTTGATGCTCCATCTTTGTTGTAATTCAGGAGAGGATTTTTGAAGGCTCCATGATCACCATTTGTTTTGAGACCATCCACCATTAAGTCACCTCGATCAATCATGTCCTGTACCAAGTGTTTCAATCTCATGCAATCGTTCGTTCTATGACCCTTGTTACGATGGAAATCACAATAATGTGAATCATTCCACCAAGGTGGTTTGATTGGGGGTTCATAGTTGTTAATTGGAGGCAAAGAAAGAATCTTGTTTGCCAAAAGCTCTCTAAATGCTGATTCTAATGATTGTCCCAATGGTGTGAAGATACGCTTTTGGAAATTATTTGTGTTGTTGCATGAATTATTGTTAGGTCCTGGATTCATGTTGTTGCTTTGAGTATCATTGTTGTTGTTTGTGTTGAGTTGTCTTTGATCGGTGTTTGGTGCATATGTGTTAGCATTGAGATTAGCATTTTTAGGATTTTTCATATTTTCAGGATTTTCGGATAATGCAAGCACTGGTTGCTTAGATTTGGGATCATATGATTCATTGCTGCCTTTGTTTTTATTTTGAGTCCAAAATCAAGATTTGTCAAGGTTGGTGTTGTTCTGATTATTGTAGTTTGATGAGTTTGTTCCTTCCTTGTAGAATTTGAGTGTGCCCTTTTTGACACAAGCTTCCTCTACTTGAATGCCATTTTCAATCAATTTAGTGAAAGATGGAATGCATTGAAGTTTTAGTCTGTAACTCATTTCACCATTTAAGTTATCGATGAAGATTTCCATTTTCTCCTTTTCAGGAATATCTCAAGGATATCTTGAGACCATACGTCGCCAACGTTGAAGAAATATCATGAATGTTTCATTGTTCTTTTGTTTGGTATTACAGACATCTAGCATGGTTATGGCATGTTGAATGTTATAGGAATATTGGGTTATGAATTTGTTAACCAATTCATCAAATGATCTGACAGGTGGTGTAATTTTGGATAACCATTCCATTGTTTGTCCTCCCAAGCTTCTTTGGAATAACCTCATTAGATAGGTGTCATCATGAGCAAATTCAAGACTCATGGTGCAAAATTCTCGAACATGATCCCGAGGATCACTTTTCCCATCATATTTATCAAATTTGGGAACATCTGAGTTTGGAGGAAAAGGTACCATGTTCAATCTTCTGTCAAATGGATAAGGATAGATTTCATTTAAAGAGTACTGCACTGTTGTCCCTTGTTGCATATCTTGCATTTGTCTTTGCAACATTTGCATTTGTTGAGTAAGAGCAACCAAAGGTGCATTATTTTGCTGAGGGAAGAGTTCTTCCCTTGTATTTGTTCTTAGCTGAAAAGGTGTGGTAAATGGTATGTTTTGTTCTAGAGTTTCGAGCTCAGATATACGCATTTCTAGTATATGTTGTTCTGGAATATGTTGCTCAGGTATGTGAGTTTCCTCTTCTCGTTGTTGTTCTTGATATGCGTATTGTCCAGATCTAGTTTGAAAGATTTTTGTGTCTAAATCTTTAGGAAGTTTAATGCCTTTACTTGTGAGAATGAGCAAATACTTTTCTTTGTCATTTTTCATAAGCCTTTCGACAAGTTTTTGGAATGAAGGATTTTCTTGACATTCCTGAAGAAGTGCTTCAGTAATTTTAGGCTCTTCCAAGTGTAGAACTTCAAAAGGATTTGATAATCTGCAATTCATACTTGATTCTGCGTGTGTCTCACTTTGTTGGTTCTTTTGAGAGCGAGTAACAGGCATTTTAGTAGAAACTTTCATTAACGAAGGGGATAAAATCCTCTTCGATGTTTTGTTTGGGGGTGGGTGGTTCTGATCGAGATGTGTTATAAGTTATGCACTCATCGGACAAGAATGCTGGATTGATCTTTCCTCCGCGGTTTATGATTTGATTAAAAGCAGACTTTTGACAGTAGGCTCTTGTCTTCAAGGGTTCTTTATCAAATTCGTTGGATTTGTTTTGGATATACTATTTGACGTGATAAAGGAATACCCGATGAGATTTGAAGAGTTGACGATTGATGTATAAAAACTTATTTCTCTTGATAAATTTAGAAAAGCTAGGTTGTTGTTTCTTCAACGTGATGTTACGATAAAGGTTCTTTCTTCTCAGAATAAGGGGATTAGTCATGCATGAGTGATCAATGGTTTCCTTTGATTTGTTTGGATTCAATTGATTCTTGTTTTTGAAAATTTTAAATCTTACTTTTATCAAAGTGAAGGTTTAGATGCCCCTTCATGACAAAGCGTGTCAAATGATATGGATAAAAGCCTCCCGATCTGGAAACTTGATTTGACAATTTGAAAGTTTTAAACAAGTGTTTTGAGATAAAATCTATAAGATGGTAAAGGATTCTATTGATACTGATGATGAGGTTTTCGAATTATGATAAGAGAGATCTTCTATCGCGCGAGTCGTTTAAGATTCTGACAACTTTTGTTTTGACACAAATGTAGCTCAACAAAAAGTTTTAACAGTTTGTTTTTGTCACTCTAGTTTGATGAAAAATGATGTTGATGGAAAAAGGCTTTTGAAAATGTTTTTGAAAATTTGAAAATTCCCCTTGGTTTTGCTCTTTGTTTTTCTGTTTTTGATCACACGCTAGAACAGAGACTACTTGTGCTACTGAAATGCCTTTATGCGCTAAAACAATAACCACATGTGCTAGGCTACCACCAGATACGCGCTAAAGTTTTGACTGTTAAAAATTGTTTTCTTAACTATTGAAAAAGCTATGCACTATTCTGGGCTTGTCACGCGCTAACTATTGGACTTTATGCATGGATTTTTGGTTTTCACACACTAAGCTATTGTTTCCATGTGCTAGACTATTTTTCTGATGCGCTGAATGTTTCAACACTGAATTGACCTATGATAAAAATGCTACTGTTTGGACCCAGTGCGCTAACTTGATGTTTTGATGCGCTAACAAAAGTAACTCACGCGCTAAGAAGTTGCTCTTATGCGCTAAACTGCCCTGATTTTTCTTTTGGTCGATTTTTTTTTTCTTTTTTGTGATTTTTTAAATTTTTGCTGTGAATTTTTCAACTTTGATGGATGGTTTTCTGAAGTAATAAATGCAAGTACGGCACAAAAAGTACAACCATTTTGCCTAATCTAACAAAAAGTGTATGTTCTGTGAGGACGTGTTCAAATCCCCAATGTTTTAATAGGTTTGGATATGAATAATACACTTCAGAAAGACTCTTTAGTCAAGGGTCATAAATAACATCATAGCCCACTAGTCTCGATACTCCGTCAGCTCAAACAACTGTGTCACCCCCTAGAGTGCGCTCATTTTTTTGCCTTTTGCTAGAAATTAACTCAAAGTGAATCACTTCACAGTTGAATAGTTATCTTGGGAGAGATATGGTGAGTAATCTTGGGGGTGGATTCTTCCCCACCCTTGCACTATGATGTTATAAATGTCTGGTTACTGACTCAGTTCAAAACTTCTATTTCTATGGTTCGTAATCAGGCTTCCCAACCTTTAGAACAAAGGCTTTACATATCTCAAGGATACTGGGGGAAGCCTAATCGTTGCGTGCAATTGTCGAAAAGGACTTTCATCACTTTCCACGTTTGATTATAGTGGGTTGGAATTCTTGGCGTCAAAGTCGCTCCCCACTTAGGTCGTTCCATTCACACCGACCATAAATGACTTTAAGAGTTGATTCCAACTCCTCGGGAAGGCAGGCCTGCTAAAGGTTTTATTGCTTGAAGTAAAGAAAGCTTTTAAGAGTGGTCTGGATTTTTGATCACCTAGTTAAGGGGAGAGCATATTCCTTCCACTTTCGAGACAAGGCAATCAAGTTGTTCTTTTTAGCCTATAAGACAATGATTTGCTAACTTCTATTTGGAGATGTTGCTCCAACAAGCATGATGTTCCTTTTAACCCTTCATAGCAATGATTTTCTAATCTAGGAAAATAATTTGGTCAACAAAGCAAAATTTCAATCTTTGGTGGTCAACAAAAGAAATCGATAAAAACAAATTTTCCAGCTCTACCTACAAGAAATTGTTAGAGTCCTACAAAATTCCAATCAAATAGTTAGAAAAATCTGGATTTTGGTGGACTTCTACAAGTCTAAATTTAATTTTGGTTACAATTTTTTAATTTTTTTGCCTTCTATTTTAGATGCACTACAGAAAGGACTGTACATGCTACAATATAACCTAGATGCTCTAAAGTTATGTCTAAATGCACTACATTGTTTGCTTGATGCGCTACTCTGTGCATCAGAAGCGCTATTCTATTTTTTTTTGTTTTTGTTTTTCACGCGGAGACCTACAGGAAAGTGATGATTTGATGCGCTAAAAGATGGACTTCAAGCACTAGATGATGGACTTCACGCGCTGGATAGTGAAGCGGATGCGCTATCCGACAGACCCGACGCGCCAAACTATTTTTTAGATGCACTACTCTATTTTTCTTCCGCACTGATACTTACAGGAAAATATTAGAGGAATTCATGCGCTAAAGAAAGGTCTTCAAGCACTAGAGTATAGACCCCACACGCTAAACAGTAAGCGGGATGCGCTAGACTATTAATTGGATGCGCTAGGGAATGTTTCCCACGCGCTGATTCCTGTTTCCTGTGGACCTGCAAAAGTGATTATATTTCAAAACTGATTAGATATATGGAGTAAGGCCCCACGATGGGTGCCAAAACTGTATGCGGGAAAAGTGGGTTGATAAATCTCAATATGTGAAAATATTACAAAGTGACCTATCCACACACACACAGGACTTCTATGGAGTAATGAAGTATTACTCAGCTTCCCAAGGTGGGTCCCATGGTTCTCTATCTCACAATGTCCCTCAAACCAATGTTTTTGCTCTCAGATCATTGAGCAAAATGGTTTAGGGATGGCAAATGCAAGAACGAGGGATGCTTTGATAGATTTTAGAATGAAATGTATTCTAAGCTATACATGATTCTAGAAATGCAATAAGCTAGATGATAAGATGACAAGGTTAGTATAAATACTATCCTAACATGATATATTTAGTCTATGATTGAGCTAAATGATAAAGAAAATATTCTAAACATGTATACTTAGACTAATTTCTATTCTAAAGAGAGGCTAAATGATGAGCATAAAATGATATATGAGAGCTTGAATGTATTTGAGCATAAGTGTGATAATACAAATTTGGAGGATGATCAAAATGGAGGAATGAGAGCTCTATTTATAGCAAAAATAGGGTAATGGATGGTCAGGATTGAATGGTTTAATCAAGGGTTGAGTTTGAAAGTTGGGGATCCATGTTTGTAATTGGCACCAATGAAATGGTGACAAGTGTCAACATAGGGTTGGGTTGAGAGAAGGGGTTGGAGGCATTAAATGCCTGAGAAGACCTTCAGGTTATCTAGAGATAAGGGTTAAGCTTAAGTTATGCTTACCCAATGGATTAAGAGTTAATACAAGGATAAACCTTTGTGCAAATGATTAAGAGATAATCATGGTCAAATCCTTAAAGGCTTGATGAGACCCTTGGGTTGGGTGAAGGTTGAGTTAAAACAAATTCTTTAACCATGTAAGAGGGTTTGAGTTAACCATTAATGGTTATTGAAAACTTTGGGGGATTAAGTGGTTGAAGGTTGGAAGCCTTTAATGGTTATCAATGAATTTGAGGAATTAAGTGGTTGAAGGTTTGAAGCCTTTAATGGTTATCAAAGACTTTGAGGTTTGAGAAGTGACTTCCCTCTGCTTAGGGATGTGACAAAGTTTAGAATGATGGGTTAGGCTAATTAGAAGTGATTAGAAGATTCTAGAAGGGATTAGAAAGGGGTTTGGGACTTTGCAAGTGGATGGAGGGATAATAGGATTTAATTGAAATAAAGTAATTTAATTCAATTTGGTTGCAATTTGGAGAAATTAAATAAATTAGATTTATTCAATTTAGAATAACTATTTAATTAATTTTGAATTTTATTAAAAGTGGATAGGGGGGATTTAATTGAATAAAATGATTTATTCATTAAATGGGTATAGTGAATTTTATTTAAATAAATTGAGTAATTTACTTAATAAAATAGGGGAATGTGGATAATTTAATTAAATTGGATTTAATTAAATAGACAAATGAACATAAAATATTCATTTAGGAATATGGTCATTTTTATACGTCTATAGTTATCACTTGATTAAAAAAGTTCCAATGAGATATCCTAGCAACGACTTATGGACCTATAACTCACTCAGAAGCCACTCCCCTATCATGTTTCTAAGACCTAGGGTAAAACATAAATAATAAATCTCAAGAAAATCACAAATATACCATTGCAAACGATCCATATCATAATCACAATAACTTTTGATCCTTAAAACCATAATCTAATTATTCCATATCAAAATATGAACTCAATAATCCAATAATTAAATGCAATAACAATAACATAATTTGCTAAATCAAATTGTAATATTTTAACAATTTCCTTAAAAACAATAAATCAAATCTAGAAAATAGTCATCACAAAAAGATAGAAAAAACCCAAAATAAGCCTCTGGTTTGATACATGCAACTCAGATTGGGAAAATCAATTAGAAAATACAAAACAAAAAAAAGCACTTTTATAAATTCATTTGGCACATTTTCTCATTCCTCCAGCACCTTTACATAATATTCTAATGCTTTTAAGACCTACAAAAATGCATATACAACATATAATAGTGCATATAATACATAGAGTAGAACATTCATCAAATACTTTATCACTTTCATTAACCAAACTAGCACATTTGTAAAATAGTATAGCACATACGACACAAGGTTTTGCGCATGTGACAAAAGGAAAAATAAGACTTAGAATCAAAGTAAAATTTACTAACTATCTACAGACAGAGTTTAGGACAAAATACAAGTCGATTAAGAAATGAAAAAGGTCTTAGAAAACTATAGACAAGTTTCGACAATCATAAACGGAGAACATTGTTTCGAAAGTTCATAATCCAGATACAAAATGGTAACATCAAAACCCACAACTTCATTCTTGGTAAACTAGGTATTGGAAATTGAGACACATAAATGAAAACACAAATATAGTCTCAAAGGCAATAACAACAAAATCTTCCCAAAGAATAGATACAGAGAAGAGATAAAACACAAAGTATCAAACACAACCATATCCCTTCAATGGAAAACAAAACATATAGCCTTTCATCCAATCACAAATGCAAAGAAGGGGAAAAACATAGAAATCTCAAGAATGCAGAAACACATCTTTCCAAGCACGAAGCATACAATATTTTCCTTATAAAAAAATTCATAAAGTAATAGAAAAACCACCAACTTGGAAAATATGGAGAGTGGACAATGAAAATTGAAGGAGAAAATGCACAACCAATATAAAACACCAACAAATCCATAATTCAACAACTCCTCACATGCATACAGAACCATAAAATGCAAATGAAAAGCAACTCTAATCCTCAATCATACACAAAAATCCTCTTTCGAACCCAATATCAAAATCCAAAACTTCCTCAGGAAAGCTTCACGACAAAATTCATTCTTTGACTTTTTTCTTAAATTATAATAATCATACATTATCACAGCTTGAAATCAAAATACTAAAAATAATAATAACCTTAACAACCCCTCACAAAAATTGGAGAAAATAATAGATTTAAATAATATCCTCCAAATATAACTCCCAAAAGGCAACCATAAGAAGGGGGTAAGTAAATAAATAATAAACAAATACATAAATAAATAAACAATACATAAATAAACCAATAAATAAATAAACAAATAAATTGATAAATGAATAAATAAATGAATAAACAATAAATAAATATTTATATCCATACCAACCATCATCATTAATTTTACACAAATGAACTATTTATGAATCAATTAATTAATTAGTTGATAAATTACCACAACTCATAAAATCAACCAAACATGACATTAAATAAAATGCCACAATACCTAATAAGGTAACTCGCCAAAACACTAGGAATGAAAAGATACCAACTAAGCCTGGACTGTTATAATACCTTATCTCACCTCTGATCAACTTGCCATTGGGATTAGAGACTCACTCATACCTATGAAGCCAAGTGGAGTTGATGTTATTACCTACATCCTGCATAACACTAACATCATGTACATTTGCATATAGCGTAAAATAAATAAATAGGTGAAAGAGAATCACGATATCACACCATGCTCATTAAATGAGTGGTATAACATCGTCCCTTTCACATCCACAATAATAATATAATCAGGGCAAAACATAACATCATCAATAAATTCATCATATCTAATATAAGCATGAAGTAGAGCTAGCATATAGCATGACATCATTAGAAGCAAATATAAACCACAATATGCATATAATGAGTGCACATGAATAACTAAACATAAGTCCCATCATCATAATGGTCCCGAGAATATCATCATCCACATAAAATTGTAATATATCAACTACCAATAAGTAATTTCTAGCATTAAACTAAAAGAATTGGGAATATAAATAAATCCATGAGTATCTATCAAGAGTATTATGTAAAAAAGTGTGATATGGAAGGGAACTATAGGATTGATGACCTATTGATGACCTTTTTCATCAAATGAAAGCAACCAAGGTGCTTCTGAAGATCAACCTCGAGTCAGGGTACCATGAGGTTCACTATCATGAGGCTGACATTCATCGAACTGCATTTTGTACCTGTTATGGACATTATGAGTTCACAGTTGTTCCATTCGAGTTAACTAATGCACCCGTATGACTTTAGTCAATTGGGTATTTCGTAGCTACCTCGAAGAGTTTGTCTTTGTGTTTCTTGATGATATATTGGTGTATTCAAGAACTATGGAGGAACATGAGGATAACTTGCATCAACGTTTGTAGTGGTTTTGCAGTAATTAGCTTTATGGAAAGTTGGCCAAGTGTGAGTTTTTCTAAAGAGATGTGAAGTATTTGAACCATGTAATTTTAGGATCTATGGTATCACAAAGGATCCCGCTAAGATTCAGGCTATTGTGTATTTGGTAGTGCTAACCAATGTATCAAAGGTTCACAATTTCATGGGCTTGGTAGGTTATTATAATCATTTTCTTCAAAGTTTTTAGAGGATAGCTAATCATATCACTTCTCTTAAAAAGAAAAGGAAAAAAAATGTTTCAATAGAGTAGTGTGATGCAAATTTTTGACCTATAAAGGAGAAGCTAACCAATGCACCTACTTTGGAAATACCTAGTGGATAAGTGACTTTATGGTGTGTATTGATGCATCTTTGGAGGGTATAGGGGTAGTTCTTATGTAGGATGGACGAGTGATTGCCTATGAGTCTGACAAACTCAAGGATCATGAGATGAACTACCTTACCCATGATTTGGACTTAGTAGTTGTCATTCATGCTCTTGTGCATTGGAGACATTTTATTCTCCAAGGGTCATCGATTTGAGTTGAATAGTGATCATCACATTTTGCAGTATATCTTTACTCAGCTGAACCTAAATGTCAGGTGGTGTCATTGGATTGATTTCTTATGTGAGTATAAATTTGACCTCTACTATATTGAAGATAAGAAGAATATGGTATCAGATGCTCTTAGTAGGAGGAGGCATGGTATTTCAATGATGAATCTTGGTGTTGATTTGTAGAGTCAAATATTTGGAGAACTTCCTATGGATACTTGGCATCATAAGGTGAAAGTTAAGATATATTTGAGGAGAGATTTGGGAGGTAGGTTCTCAAGTTATACCTTGGAGGAAAATGATTTGTTTTGTTATCTTGGTCATATCTATCTTCCAACCTTAGAGGGTCTTCATAACTTGATTTTATCAAAGCCCCATTGCATGCCCTATTCTACACATCCTCATGTCAAGAATATGCATACAGATCTCAAGCAGCTATGTCATTGGTTAGAGATGAGACATGATATTGCAAATTTTATACCTATGTGTTTACGAAAGCATCAATAGCCTACAAGACTTTTATAGCTGAATATTTTTCTAAAATATAAATGGGATATTATATCAATGGATCTTATAGTGGGGTTGTCAATCTCTACATTCTATCATGGTCACTATAGATAAGTTGACCAATGTGGCTCACTGATCTTTTGTCCGATCATCTTATACTACTGCCTTGGTAGCACATGTATCTGTGCAGGACATTGTGTGTTTGCATGGGATACCTCATAGCAATATTTTAGACGGACATCTTGTTTTGTCTTCTATATTGTGAGCTTCACTTGAGCATGTTTTGGGAGTTTAGTTAAATTTTAGTTCAGAATATCACCCTAAAACCTATGGGTAGACAAAGAGTGTTAATTAGATGTTGAAGGATATGCATCTTTTGTATGTTATAGATCAACAATCTTATGTAGGTGTTTTACGTTTTGGTTGATGTAGGTACCAAGCATTGACTCCACCTAGCTTCACATGTCTAAGTCTACCTAAAGAATCCTTGATGGTAGTATATTGAGATAACATTAAGGCCTAAGTGACCAAGCCCTAGCCATTATCTCAAATAGAGGCAATAACCTTGGTCTTGAGTTTATCAATGCAAATTGCCATAGAGGCAATGCTTATGTACCCACGACAATGATCATTGATTTGTATGGTATTTGATGGATTTAATCTTGGAAATGTTTATTAGCATTAATATGTTATATTGTTAATAATATTTATATTGTTAGTAATATTATTTATGGTATAAATATTCCCCATCCATATTCCTATTATTATTGATTTTAACACCTTTTATGTGATACAATTTTATTTTTATTAAGATAAACGAGTTTTATAGGGACCCAAAACCCAAATCCAAAAATATAATAATAAACTAGTAGTGAACTAGACAAGAACCAGCAACCAAATGGAAAAAAAATAGGGGAGACACCCCTCAAAGCCCAACATGAAAGAAACAGAAACCTTGGCTAAACTACCAAAAAAATAGCCAAAAAACTAACCAAGAGCTTTCATAAGCTCAATTTTTTTCTGAATTATATTTTTATTTATTTATTTGAGCTCCTCCATGATGGACCTTGTGGCTATTTTCTCTTGGCTTCTACTCCTAGACCTAGTAGAAGTTCCAGTAGACACCTACACATCTACTTCATATAGATTTATATCCAAATTTTTCATTTTCGACTTGGCAGTAGAAAATAGCATATTGCTGAGTGGTTGGGCTTTCTAAATGGCAAGTTTCTCATTCACCTTTTTATGGCCTTCAACATTGTTGTTCGTTGTTCATAGCCTCTTTAATTATCTCCACCAAACCTTTGAGATTACCCTTTATTTCATCCCTACTCTTCTCCGAATTGGCTATTCTAGATTCATGCGTTGTTTTCATGACCTTCACATCTTTTGTTAATTTCTGAGTCATATTCAGGAGCTTGTCATTTTTATCCGGCATTGGATTCTCAATAAAGTGTTGATAATATCTTTTATCTCCTATTTGATGAAGAGGATTTCACTAATCACCCAATGGAAGCACTTCTCCTGAGTAGTGTCCAAATTAGCTAGAAGCACATCAATGTTTGTCTCATTAGTTTTTCTATCTTCTGGGTCAACCAGGTCCACATTGAGGGGAATATCAAATTTAATCTTGTCTTCCTCTTTTCCTTTTGTCTCTGCCACTTTCAATACATTTTTCTTTTTAGAGCTATTATGACCCAACTCTTGGTGTTTGGAAATAGTGGTTTTGAATTTTTTAGCTGCAAGTCAGGGGTGGGGTTCTACTCTTCCTTCTATAGTTAGTGTCAGGAGTTTATTTTTGGGGTGTCCCTCTTGCTCCAAGGGCTAGTATTCTAGGTCATCATCTAGCACATGAAGGTCATGCCAGTCCATGACAAACTCACCGAACCGCTTCTCATCAAATTTGGTGTATGACACCACTTGAATCTCAGGGTTAGCCAAGGATTTAGGGTTTTTTCCAATAATATGGGAAAGGGAGGGCTTGACCTCATGCACTTTGGCATATTTCATGATAAGGAGAATCAGTCCCTCATGTAAAAAAAAGTTAACACTATTTTTATCATGATTAGAAATACCATTCTTTAAGGATGAGAGTAAATAAAAAGACATAGAAATTTTCCTATCATGTCTGAAATGATTTAAAATAGTGAAATGCTAGGAAAAAATACTAGCAAATCGACCATCTAGGGTGATGTACCTCATAATCACCTCCGAAACTTCCTCCTAGATACTCAGGAGATCTTTTCTGTTGTAGCCCTCATCTGCCATTTTCCTTACTTTATCCCTTTCACTCTATTTGTCGAAGAACATGGACAAGGCTTCCTCTATTGCCTTCCGCTCTCTATAATTTTTTTTTCCTTCCATTAGAAAACTAATAATTTTAGCAATAAACACCTCATCAACTTTGAACTCAACACCAAAAGCACTAAAAATGTCATTATTCCAATCCTTCGCATACCCTTCTATCTCCTTGGGATCTTGACCATGTAGGTTTTTTAGGTATGGAACAAGACTACCATCTGAAATTTCAACCCACATTTCCTTATTTTGTTCCCTTTTTGGTATGATGATGGCTCTATTTTGTTCTTATCTCCCCCCATGTTTGAAATGGCCTTGTCAATTAGGAGGCTCACAGTCTTAATCCCAGACCTAAGCTAGGAGACACAAAACTTGAAAATCAAGAGCAATTTGGAAGCCCTAGCATTGTATCAATTCCAATTATTACACGAAGTGGCTTTACTCATGTGACAGGATAGCATCATTAATATTCAGTCATTGAGAGTAAACAAGATTTTCAATATACCTTTGTGTTAGCTCGCACAAGTGTATTGGGAAGGTTTCCCTTGTGGTTGACCATTTTCTTTTCTCATACACCACACCTACATTAGCCACGTAAACCGTAGGTAGATTACCTTGCTGAAAAACATGGGTAATTTAAATTTTATCCAACTTGGCAATAAAAGCGAGGCAGTCCTAAATTAAGTGTTTGATTGTCCAACTCAGAGGTGTCTATCTAATCAGACAATTGATGATATTAAGGGAATCACTCTCAGGTCAAACCTTTTTATTCCCTCCACGAATAGAAAGTTGAGGGCTAATGCAAGTTGCATTTGTATTTGATACAAATTGTTAATGTTAATATTGTAATATTTTACCTCTTTTTGTGTAATTATGAGGACAAAGAGCATATTTAAATATAATTATTGTTTGGAGTAATTATAAAATACTCTTTTTACTTGTGTAATTGTATTTGGTTGGCAATGAATAATATTAATTTATTGTAATTCATTTAGGTCGGATTTCGTTTTGATTTGAGAATAATTATTTTAAGATGTATTAAAATTACAATAACAATTCAGTGATTCTGAAGTTTGATTGGATGAATAAAAAGGAACCACATCAGATCCATAAATATTATAAAAATATATACCAAATTCAAATTGTTTATTAATCTTTAGAGCAAAACTTAACACACAAGGCAACTCAATTGATATGAAGTCTACGTTAGAAGGAAACTGTGAATAATGCAATTTTCAGTATCCTACAAACACACATCTTTTCATTACAACTCCATAAATGGTTGTTTGACGTTGATCTTTCCGCAAATTGTTAATTAATTGATGATGTATTTATCGAGAGCAATAAAGCTTAGCCGGCGTAATGCGTGTTATACCCTATTCGTTTTTATCAGAGTATTTTTTACTTTTTTAAAGAAAAAGACGAGAACATTGTTGTCGTCCCAGGAAGCCTCATTGTAATCTCCTCATTGTAATCTCCTCCCTGACTCCTCCATCACGTTGTTTTAAAGACTTCTTCATCGAATTAGTCGAGTGTACTGAAAACCATTGCAGAAAGTTAAGAGAAGATGGTTGCAACTGATAATGGGACTCATCCTTTATCTCCATCAGATTGTTCAGTCAATCCATTTCTGTGGGAGGCAGATGGTCCTGAGCTTGATGAACATCCTGTAATAGCCACGGATGACAGCTTTGCATTGCTAAACAATGAAATGCTTCGTTCCGGGGAGGAGCCAGTGAGCCATTCTTTATTTGAAATCTTTGATTTCAACGAAGAGATAATAAATAGTGATATGATGTCTGGACAGTTTGAAGATTTTTCTGAACCAGAGAATCTCCATGTTGCCGCTGATAATTCCTTGCATGGAGAACAAATTTATAATGAGATCCCACCAAAGTTGTGTGACCAAATTATGAATTTCCAAGGAGGAAATGGAGTTGGAACGTCCATTAATAATGGCCTCGATTGTGGAGTGAATTTGAGTGGAGAGGAAGAAGAGAGGGTGCAATTGGTTCAACTTGTGTTAGCATCAGGAGAAATGATAGGCAACGAGGAATATGATGACGCTGCCCTGCTGGTGAGTAAATGCAAGAAATTGTCTTCACAGCTGGGGAGTCCCACACAGAGGCTCGTCTATTATATCTCCGACGCCCTACAGCAGAGAATCCAACGCAACACTCTCGGCATTTCAAATAACGCAGCTAAGCCAGTTTCAAATTTGGCCTTCGAAATTGATTCATTATTTGACGTAAATGAATTTTCTGTTCTCGCTGCTTACTATAACAGTGTTCTGCCGTATATCAAATTGCTGCAGTTCACGTCTGTGCAGGCAATCATAGACGCCGTGGGGAATGAAAAGAGAATTCATGTAATTGATCTGGCAATGCGAACTGGGTCGCAATGGACAGTATTAATGGAATTTCTTGCACACAGAGCTGCGACTTCTACTACCTCTAGGCGTCAGTTTCTAAAGATTACAGTAGTTGGAAGGAATGGCGAAGAGCTTCGGAAAATCGGGAAAAGACTTGAAGAGCTCGCTAAATCTTTGGATATTCCCTTCTCGTACAAGATGGTGGAGATCCAAAACTTAGAGGAGATTAAGGAAGGTCTATTTACTGTAAAATCAAGTGAGGCATTGGCGGTTTACGCTCCAATTATTCTGAGAAGTTTGTTATACGACCCGGTTCTTCTGGTAGATGTTCTATGCATTTTCAAGAAGCTAAAGCCTCGGATAATGGTGGCTGTCGAAGTAGAAGCCAAGCATAATTCTTCATGTTTTGTGAATAGATTGAGGGAGGTGCTTTACAATTACTGTGCGTTTTTTGATATGTTAGATGTTATCTTTCCTGACAGAAATGATATTAAAAGGGTAAAGTATGAAGAATTACTTGAAGGAAATCAGATAAGGAATATATTAGTGTTTGAGGGGAAAGAGAGGACAATTAGGCATGTTACAAGTGACGTGTGGAGGGTTTTCTTCACAGAAGCAGGGTTCAAGGAAATGAGCTTCAGTTTTCACGCTTTGTATCAGGCAAGATTATTGTTAAAGGAATATGTTTCCGGACAGTATTATACACTGCAGCCTGATGGGCATGCAATAATTGTAAGGTGGAAAGGAACGCCATTAATGGCCGTCTCGGCATGGACTGTTATCAAATGAATGCCCAATGGTGGAGGACAGACGCTTCGAATGTTACAGCATTCAAGCAAAAGTTTCTAATTTCTATTTTCAGATTAAAAACGCTAGAAACGCTTTAACTATATGAATATTAAACAGTTCTATAATATTAAATATTTGAAGCAAGTTTAAATGCTTTTCGCTGGAAGGAAGTTGATCACAACAAATCATATTAAATAGAAAACATAAGAAAATAATTAACCAAACAAATATGTACTAAGTATTGTGTTTTCACCTAATAATAAAAGGGGAGAAATTAATTTATTTCAACATTCCACCTTAATTTCTATTACCAACCGCTTTAAAATTTAATAATTCTTATTTGTTTAGATGTTCAATTTTTTCCTTTCATCTATCAACTTTAAAGTTCTAATGTGTAAAATCTAGAGAAGATTTTGTGTATTGTATGCTAATTCATTGATGAAATAATATCGTATATCAACATGCCTGCAACACTTATTAAAGATATGGTTCTTCAATAATAAAATTGATTCTTTTATCACCAAATATTACTATTAGATCCTCATTATTGTCAATTAAATTTTGTAATATTTGATACATCATAACTACTTGACACACTACGAATATTGCCAATGCCTACTTTACCCTTAATCTAAGTAAATTATCACAACAAGATTCTTCTTTGATGCTAGTGGCAGTGCATATGCTACACAGAGAAAATTATATCCAAAGTACTCTTCATATTATCTATGCTACCTAAAATCACTACAACTTTATCATGTCTTTCTTACTATATATCTCAATATTCTCTTTTCAGCATAATTGTGTGAGAATTTTACTAACATTATTAATCATGAAATTGTACCACATTCTATATACACGCCTTTAGCTGTGAAAGTTACTAATTCATATAGGAATTTCTTGCTGCTATTGTTCTGTCTATGAAAATCTAGGGAATCTCAAGCATCTCTCCTAGTTTTCTCCCTAAGATTGAGAAGCCTCACATGGATCCATAAACTTTTAAAACAATTTTTTCCTTCTCTAATATTTTGGGATCTTTTTTTTCATGGTGTTGGCCTTATCTCCTTTTCGAATACACCAATCTTTGGAATGATTTTAGGTTGATTTAGAAGAATAGGTATTCCACTCTAATTTGTAATTTTATCATAGCTTTGAATTTATATCTTTGCATTAAGGATATGATTCGCAACGATATTTTCATGCATATTTATATTTAAGCTTGTAACAATGTACTTGAGGTTCATTGCTAGCATTTCTATAGATTATTACTCTCCTTTGAGAGATGATAAGAATGGTTGCATTCAGTCTTCTACAAGAGTTTGTCTCTTTCAATCTCATTGATATTTACAAGGATTAACAACATGTGCCTATTCACAACCTCCTAGACTACCTTATCAAAAACTTTGTGGGTGTGCACTTTAAATTTTTCTTTTGAAAATTATTAATTTTTATTTTCCAATGAAGTAAAATAAAACTTTAAATAAAAAGTTATACTATCTATTTTAATTATATTTGGTCTTGTGCCTATTAGATAATAGAAAGTTTCAATCAGCCATTTTTCCATTATTAGATATAGATTATTGAATCCTTCATATTTCTTGCTATGATTGGTTCCTATTTTAAGTAGCATCTGTGTTGGATTATAATTCCCCATTCTACATATCTTAAACATTGATTTAACTTAGATTGATTGGAAAATGAAGATTATATTATTTAACTGAAAATATTCAATACCTAAAAAAATATACCATCAATCCTAGACTAATCATTTTAAAGTCTTTCTTCATATCTATTTGGATAACATATATAGATAAATTTATAATAACGACTAAATACTCAATGTAAAACATAAAATTAAAACCTATCCTTACTTATTGATTTTTTATATTTTGTAGGTCCGTTGATGCTTTCGCTAAATGGAGGCAAGCTATGGTAGGAGAACAAATTTTTAAACTAATCTGGAGAGAAGAGTAATGCAAAAGGCTTTCATATCTTTACAGTAGTTACAAAATTTTAATAGAAATAAACTTAAATAACATGCATACCACAACATAGTGATTTATGTGGTGAAAACCCTCTCAAGGGAAAATCTTCATACTACTAAAGCCAGCTAATATATTACTAAAAAATCAACAAGACTTATAATATACTTCTAGAGAAATATTATCACATGGGTTTACCAACTAAATATCTAGAGGTAAATCAAAATCTAAAAACTAGGGCTACCTTCTAAGGAAAAAAACCAACATAATATCTACTATAATATTTGTGACATAGTGAAACATATTCAAGACAAAATGATAAATAATACATATTATGTGTATTTTGGGTGTGTTTCCCTAAATAACCACTAAAGTGTTTAGCCCCTAGATCCCCCACTAGGGGCATAAGCTATATGGACTATACAAGGGTGGTATCACCCCCCTTGCACAACCATGCTAATCTATTGGGTGGCTTTCCCTTTTGTTTGTGTAATGAATCACCAACAAACCCTAAAGGATTCAACTACAAACACTCAAAAAGAGTGTAAAATATATATTTTTTAAACAATACTGAATAAAAAGATGCATTAAGATAAACATTGCATAAGAAATTGCACAAGCGGGACACTTAACCTTAAACTCATAAAGAGTTTCCAAACAAGATTACCCAATTAAATTAATTAACAATAAGGTTGTTTTAAACCAACTCATGATAGAATGATTACAACATGAACATAGCAATAGGTTTCGTTAATAGATTACTATAAGCAAGATTGAATTCATACAACTGAGTTCAGTTACATAACATTTATAAAGCTATAAACCTCATAGTCCATGTCATTGCATTTAATCAATAATTCCATTCATACAAATACAAGATCTACCATGTAAGTCACATCATGATAACATTGAATTTAGGTCATAAAGTCTCATAAAAATACATAATGATTACATCAAATTACAACTTTCCATGAAGGCATACATAAACAAATAATGAATCAGGCCATATAAGGTCCAAGAGATACAAATATGATCCAAGAGGAACAAAGAGGATCCAAATGGTACAAGGATTGGAGTAAATCTAAGAGAGAAACTAGAGCATCTACAAAAATAATCCCTCACAAGAAGGAATGAACGAAACACCCGATGGAAAGTAGCACTACCACCCGACCATGTGGCCCAAAAGGGCCCACCCCTCCATGCTAGGAGATAGTAATAAGGACCTCAAGTAAACCACAATAAAGAATCACATGGTGTAACATGTACTTTGGGTACTCACATAAGGCATAAACATACAGATATGACTCCCACAAGAATTCTCCAAGTAAATTCATCATAAGACTTCACACTGATGCTCATAAGGGAAGAGTGTCATCACATAGTCAGCATGGGTTATCCTTGTAGGCCTGCATAGGCCCTGACCCCCATCTTGGGTTATCCTGGTAGCCTCTCCCAAACCCCCGATAGCCATCCATGACTCATGCAGACCCAACGAACCTTTCATGAGGATAAGGTGGTTGGTTTTTCCATTCTAGACCTTCCCACTACATCCTGTATGAGCACTCAATCATGAGTGGGGCATAATTAATCTTGATTAATGTTTTAACTTTCCCAACACATAATAGATTATTAGGTTATCACTTAATTATCCAACTTCCGACAGGTTATCCTTGCAACCACTTTGGGCCCCGACCCCCACTCAGAAGCCACTCTTCCTTATGACACTACACAACCTCCAAAGAAGTCCAAGGAAAAACACAAAAGACAACCAAACATAGGGAGTTAAAAAAAAAACTGAAGAAACATAATTGGTTAAACAAACACTCTACGAAGGTGTAACCAACTGGAGGTGTGAGATGAACAAACTGGTCTATTCTCAAGACAAGACCACAACAGGGAATAAAGAAAGTATAGCCACATCAAAACTTAACCAATTAACTTGCACAATCAACTCGCATTCAACAACATACCAACATAAAAACAATAATTACTCTTTTCAAATTAAACATCCAAAATCCTCCAATAGAGTAAATATCCCAAAAGGATTCACTTGCAGACTAAACATACGTCCATTTTAAGGAATAATAAAGACAATTCAAGAAAATAATTAGCAACTATTATTATCCCACTGTAGCTCTATCAATTAGTTAATTCCTCCTAGATAAGGAAATATACAATAGGGAAAATGCATGAAAAGGGCAAAAATAACATATTCCCAATCAACTTGCACAAAAGCTTGATTAAGAATCCATACCCACACACACATGAAAATCTCCCCTTTAAATAAAATTGAAGCCATTAAGTTCTCAAACCGATAAATGACTAAAATAGGTTTCACTAGCAATATAAATGCCAAGCAATGTTTTATGGAATAAAAGAAAATCACAGTCTAAAAATACCATTATTTAATCCAAAAAATAGATATTTTTTTCTAAAGCCATATTGACTAAATTACTCTATTATTACTAACAAGAACTTTGTTTTCCAAAGTTATTAAAAAAACATCCAATCAATATTAGCATATATTTAATCTGAAAATTAATAAAGCATAATTTATCTATTTCATTTTCCAAATATTCAAATATATTAATATATTTTAAAAATTTGAATCTGATTATTTAAAACATAACTATCCAATAATTATATTTTAAATATATAATAATTAAAAAAAATACTAAAATATATAAAAAATTAAATTAATTTTAATTTCTATGAGGCCCACAAATGGGGAGAGGAAGTTGTGGGGATGCCACGAGACCCATAGCCATGGGTTCCCACATGGTTCCCCACGCTGTGGAGTCCCCATGACACCCACAACTACTGGGTTTCCCTTTGGGCGCCCACACTGTGGCAGTGTCGTGGCACCCACAATCTGTGGGTTCCCACCGAGCACCCACACTATTAATAAAAATTAAAAAAATTAAAAACACAACCCCCAACAAAATTTAATAAATCAATAAAAAATTATTTTCCCTTTTCTCTGTAATGCAAAAATAGAGAAATAACAAATTTTACCAGACAAAACACAATTGCTTAAAAATAGGAACAAACAACAATTTTTCAGGTAAATGAGTTTTTTTTTTTATGCCAACCCCAGAATGGGCACTAAAATGTTGAAATTAAAAAATTTCCCAACCCAGATTTAATCAAAATTTGGTTTTTCTTTTCTCTACAAATCTAAAATTCACATGAAAAATTAAAAAATAAATAAATAGAGAATTTCCATTACCACAATAAAATTCAAACCCTTTCTTGTTTCTACAAAACTCTACAATAAATTTCCTCTACTAAATATAGCACACAAAAAACACAAAGATTTCTTCAATTACACTAAAATTCTACAACAAGGGTTTAAAATCCAACTTGAAAAGCTTTCCTGGATGAACTATTGGAGAAGGATCCAAATCTTTCGACCAAATTGAAACCCCTTCCGAATTTCTTGAACACCTCCAGCAAATCTACTTTCAACCCCAGAGAAGAAAATTTTCCCAAAAAGCCAGAACTCCATATTCTAGAAAAAAATTTCAATATCAAGGATTTTTACCCAAAATATCCCTTTAGGGCAAAATTGTTTTCTTTGGAAAATATTACTTTTCCTAAAATAAAAATAGAAATACTTTTCTCAAATTCATTATATTTTAAATTTTTATTTGAATTAAAATTTCCTCACACACCAAAAAGTCAACAAGATATATATATATATATTTTAAAGTCTTAATAACTTTTACAAAAAACCATGACACAATATAAAACCCACTACATGATACATTAACCACATACTTTAATTTGATTCCTTGGTAAGATTGATTTATTTATTTTTATAATATAAGGGTCCTATTATAATTTATCCCTTATTTAATTAATGCATGACAATAAACATTAATTATTAATAATACTAAGGTATTAATAATTAATCTCAGAGAAGAAACACTTAGGAGAATTTAACAAAGTCTCAAAATGCATAACACACAAAGCTCAACTAAACAAAATAAAGACATGACCCGCATACCAACATCGAAAAGATGGCAAAATTGGCAATCTGACAAGGTTGACAAATGACTGACAATGCTCACAATCATGCAATTCTAGGGATGATATTTAGGGCCTTAAGACTATCTCCTCCACTTGCATTGGGTTAATTAGGTACGCTTGAACCTTTGGAGCCAGGTGGAGTCGGTATCTTGTACCTGCAATTCATGCATCAATGAGCTATACATATACATATATATACAAACATGGTAACCTTACCGATGAAGGAGAATCATGACTTTTCGTGTCTCGCTGAAGTGAGTGATGGAAAATCATCTATTCATACCTCATAAAAACTCCATACAAACATGAAGACATATACATACTACAACTCACACATGATGTAAATGTGTTTGTCCATGGTTAGTAAAACATAAATAAAATTAAGATTTCATCATCTATAAACTACAATGCATAAGCAGAATTAACATCTACTCATTCAAAGGAATAGTGGATAATTAAAATCTACTCCTCAATAAGCAATAATTTATTTAATTAAATCAACTAAATCACACTCCAAAGAATAGATCTTGAATAAAAAACATCACAATATAATGTATCAACCATTCACATAAGCCACTGAAAAGTCAACCATGGTCAACTAGGTCAAATATTGTCTGATTAAGGAAGGGGTATTACATCCTCCCCCCTAGGGTTCAACTTACTCCTGGAAGTTGCAAGGATAGGATGGGACAACAAGGGCACAAAATTCGTAGTACTCACATAATATAACCCAGAAGCTTGACTTATCTTAAGGAGAATTCATTCTCCAAAATCAATCTACTAAAATAGAGAAATAGACCATCTTAACATAAATATTTCCTTCCTTTTCTAAATTAAGTAGATTAACGATGAACATATCTTCCTTTTATGTTCCTCAATTATTGGAAACCAATGCACCAAAATAGTTACAACAAGATGCATGATCTTTTTTTACCTAGATTAAACATACTAACACCCTTATTCAACTTCTAGGAACCACTATTCCAACATGCATTCATACAAGACAAGATCGTTGACTTAAATCCTTTTCAAAAAGTATACACATTATATTGTATTAAACATCATAACTTACTCTATCCAAACATGTAAACACTTATTACATCAATATGCATCATAAAAAAAATATATTTACTTGTCTACTACAACATCCTACATATACACACTTTCCTACATTACCATGTGTAGTGTCGTAAATTGTACACCCTTGCTAGGGTGGTAGAATTTCACACTTGGTTTAGCACCCGCCTTAGTGTGTTTGCATCTTGGATTGTAATTTCCCTTTAAGCATTTAATTAATTAATTTGATTAGATCTAAAGCCATATTTCATCACTCCCCACATCATAAAATTGGGCCCTTTCCCCTAAATGTGCCCCTTTTTATTTTATTCTTCCAATGGATCAATAAATCATGCACCCTAATTATGTCCTATTTCGACCTTTAAGGCCCAATTTCTCATATCAAAACATCTCAAAATTAGCTATCACTTTGGGATTTACTCTAATGTAATCATATCTAACGACCCAAAAAATTTGGTAAAAAGTTGATAGGACCATTTCAAAGTACACATGGTCTGCCAATTTTTTCTCAAAATTTTGGAAGCATAATTCTATGATATTATAATGCTTAACCCCAAAATATTGGCAGGAAATTCAAATCCTAGGTCGGCTTGAAAATGAAATTAAGATCTAGGGTTTCATACATAAGATCTATCTTTCTTCATTTGAAGGTGGTGGGGAGTGTGGGACCCATGCTGTGGGGATGCCACGATACCGAGAGTCGTGGGTTCCCACATGAGGCCCCATGCTATGGACTACCCACGACACCCATAGGCCATGGGTTCCCCTTTGGGAACCCACACTATGGCAGTGCCATGGCACCCACAGTCTATGGGTTCCCATAGGGCACCCACACTGTGAGGTGCCCACAACACCCACAACGTGGGTTCTAATGGGGTTATCCCTAGGGCAATAAAAATGCCCAAAATTTATTTTTTTTCAAAAACAATTTAATAAAAAAAAAAACAAAAAAAAAACATATCCCCCAAGAAAATTTAATAAATCAATTAAATTTTATTTTATCTTTTCTCTATAATGCCAAACAAACAAATAATGAATTTTACCAAACAAAACACAGTTTCCTAAAAACAACAACAAACAAGAATTTTTTAGGTAAATGAGTTTTTGTTTTTATATGCCAGCACCAAAATGGGCACTAAAATGTTGAAATTTCAAAATTCCCCAACCCATATTGAACAATTTTATTTTTTTTTCTTTGCTCTACAAATCTTAAATTCACATGAAGAATTAAAAAAAACTAACAGAGAATTTCCATTACCACAATAAAATTCAAACCCTTTCTTCTTTCTATAAAACTCTGATAAATTTCCTCTACTAATCATAGCACATAGAAAACACAAAGATTTTTTCAATTACACTAAAATTATAAAGCAAGGGTTTATTATCCAACCTTAAATGCTTTCCTGGATGAACAACTAGAGAAGGAGCCAAATCTTTCCACCAAACTGAAACCCCTTCATAATTTCTTCAAAACCTCCAGTAAATCCACTTTCAACCCAAGAGAGAAAAAATTTGCCAAAAATCCTTAACTCCATATTCTAAAATTTTTTCCAATATAAAATATTTTTACCCAAAATATCCTTTTAGGGCAAAACACTTTTCTTTGGAAAATATTACTTTTCCTAAAATAAAAATAGATTAATGCATGACGATAAATGTTAATTATTAATAATACTAAGGTATTAATAATTAATCTCACATAAAGAAACACTTAGGAGAATTTAAAAAAGTCTCAAAATGCATAACACGCAAAAATCAACTAAACAAAATAAAGACATGAACTGCATACTGACATTGGAAAGATGGCCTAGTTGGCGATCCAATAGGGTTGACAAATGACTAACAATGCTCACAATCGAGCAAGGCTAGGGATGATATTTAGGGCCTTAAGACTGTCTCCTCCACTTCCATTAGTTTAATTAGGTACACTCAGACCTCTGAAGCCAGGTGGAGTCAGTACCTCATACCTGCAATTCCTGCATCAACAAACCACACATACAAATATATATACAAACATGGTAACCACACTGGTAAAAGAGAATCGTGACTTTTCGTGTCTCATTGAAGTGAGTGATGGAAAATTATCTCCTCGCACCCCATACAAACTCCACACAAACATGAAGATAGATACATAGTGCAACTCAAATATGAAGTAAACGTGTTAGTCCATGGTCAGTAAGACATGAATAAAATTAACATTTCATCATCTATAAAATACAATGCATAAGAAGAATTAACATCTACTCATTGAAAGAAATAGTGCATAATCAACATCTACTCCTCAATAAGCAATAATGCATAATTACATCCACTAAGTCACACTCCAAAGCATAGTACCTGAATAAAAAGCATAACATAATGTATCAACCATCGACGTAAGCCACTGAAAAGTCAACCATGGTCAACTAGGTCAAATAGAGTCTGATTAGGGAAGGGGTATTACAGTTTGACTATTCTTGTGTTAGCACTAGTTGTTGTGGATAGGTTTTCTTGGTCCTCTAGAGGTGGCTCTTGCCTTGGATGTTCTTGGTGGGCTTTGAATAATACATTTTTTTCTTGGCTTTAGAATATTTTGGGTATTCCTTCTTCTTATCTATCCTTTTATCTACCTATGTTGTGCTTGGTTCTGTTTTGGTGGCATTGGCTAGGTGATATGGTCCCCTAGTCATTGTAGGGGTTTGGGTGTTCAATGCCTTGTTTGTGATTTTGTCTCTTTTGGTTTTTAGGGATTATTTCTCTCTTGGTCTCTCTTGCTCCTTCATGTTGGGGTAGATTTATGAGGGTTTATTCTACCCTGGTCTTTGATGCTACCATTTTATCATCTATTGAGGTGGAGTTTTTAATGGTGGACTGATTTATTTTCCTACACCGAGTGTTGGAGTCCTTAGATTATCCTATTGAGGTGGTGATTGATGTTATTGATGTTGATGCAAGATTCTACAAGGGGGATTTATTGTAGTTGGTTTTTCTATCACTCCTTTTGTCCTTTTGAGGTGGATCTTAAGGGTGCTTTCTAAGTCTTCTCATCTTGCTCCTATTAAGGTGGACCTTGAAGAGAGTTTTTGGGTTTTGTTCCTTCTTTAAAGGAGAGTTATTTTTGAGAGATTTGGTTCTTCTTCTCTCCTTTATGATTTAATGGTGCAATTTGGTTGTTGTTTTGAGCTAGATTGTATGTTGATGGAAACCTTGATGAAATGCCATTTGAAGGTTATGGTCCATCCTTTTCAAAACCCAATTTTAAGGTTATGGGAACCTATCAAAACTATTTTCTTATGTTTTTCTAAGAAGTGTTGTTTGCAGGCTTAAGCCTTTCTTTGTAATAATAGGTTCTCTATCATCCTATTGCTAATGTTGTGGTGTTAGTTGGTTACTACTGGTTTGTGTGTTACCTTTTAGTAGCATTTTATTTTTTGGTTTCAAATCCTAGTAAAATTCATTTTTATAGGGTTACAAGTCCCTTCAAAGCTTGTTTGACCCCTAACCAATTATTTTTGGTTATTGTAAGCTTGAGACACCATTTTCCTAGCACTAAATCTATTTCTAATTATATATAAGTATATTTGAATATACCATACCCATAGTGCCTTTTTGACATACTAAAGACATTTCTTTAATCTACATACTTTCTCTTCATGTTCATATAATTTATAACCATGTATTTGCTTAATATATAATTGCTTTTCTAGAAATATATTAAAAAAAAATTATTTATCTTAAGTACAGTAAATTATAATAAACCTAATTTCTCTAACACCTCCATTAAGTACAACTTACTATGTAGCTAGAAAATATTAATTGCAAATTTGTATAATATAAAAATTGGGACTTAGAAGCTAAGGCCTGATAAGGTACCCCCTCACAAATGAAAATATCCCATAGAAGTAGAGAAAATAATGAAAACACTATGAGATAATACTTCTTTACAAAAGAGGAAAAAAGAATGAATTACTTATAATCCTCCAAGACAATGACCCAAAATAATAGGAACATCAAGAACCTTGTTTTAAGAATGTAGAAGATACAAATGACTACTAACAAATAGACTATTATAGTGATGAAATGAAAAATATCCTTTGAAGCTAGGATGATGATTATGATCAAGAGGAAAATAACCAACATGATTTCCCTTAGTGGCACTACTAAAAAAATGATTAGATGGATGAAATTATATCATGTTTAAAGATATAGAAGGCAAATGAATATATATGAGTGATTATAACAATATTACTAATTCATGCAAGAGAAAATTCCAAAGCTAAAATATTGGTGCTAATAGTTTGGGTAACTAACCAATCAAGGATAAGTTACCTTAAAAAACTAGAATACAAGAATATATATTATAAATACTCCATATAAAAGAAATGAGTGGGTGATCAACCAATCCATGCATGTACTACATAGGAAGGGAGAATTGATACATATATCTAACTTAAAAGTGAAACCAATGAATCATAAGAACCAATAGAATAAAATCACTGTAATATTGACACAAGAGAGGCATGATAATTCCACTAAAACTATGTGTCACCATGTAGTGTATGAAGTAGAACAAACATCCAAACATGCACAATAAATTACCTATAACTAAAAGATGGCATCCAAACCAATGCACACATACATGGGATAAGAATCAAGGGCATCGACTATGGTGATGGAGGGACATCAATATAAAAATATATGAGGGAAAAAAAAATCACTATACAACCCCCTATGACACTTAATAAAATACTATGAGTACAAAAAAAACACAACATGATGTGTAAAATCCCAAAAATATGCACCAAGGTGGTACTTTATCTTAATGTATCTACAAATAGAGAATCACATGTAAAAGATTTTCAAGATTCCCAAATAAGATAAATTTTTGGAAATAGATTTAGAGTAACCTAAATGAAGTCATTCCATTCAAACTAGAAGGTTAAGAAGGCCAAAAGAACCAAGTAATCATCTACAATGTGAAAAACAAAAACTTGAATAAAATGTACTCAATTTAAAATCTATAAAATGTCCATGGATAGTTTGAGAGCTTTTAGAGGCCTTTTTAATATCCCAAGAAACATGAAAATGCAAAAAAAAAAAATGATACCAAGTCGAAAGTAAAAATACTCTATCTAACTTTTTTATATGATAACTATACTAGCAAGAAATATCAACAACTACATACTCCTCTAGAAAGAGATCAAAACAACCTTTCCAATGATATATGTCTCCCGAGATTTCAACAAGATATGCTCAAGTTGTGGTGAAATGAATAAAAAACCCCTTTAAGAAGGATAAAATGGTTAAACTTCTTGAAACATGACCCTATGATGACAAATTAAAAGAAAAGGGAAAAAAAATTCCTAAAGCGCTAGAAAACTGATGAATTTATAGTAACAAAAATAAAGGCTTGAGAAAGGAAAATTTCACTTTAGTCCCTGAAAAAACATAAAATGAATGCTACAAAATCAAGAATGGCAAACAAAAACTTTTTTAACATGTTTCCTCTCCCAAAAACAACATTGACCTCCATGTCAAGAGTAGGAAGATGTTTTTGACCATGATCCAAGAAAAGAGATCATTTAGTAAAACATGGATGTGAAGGGAAATATGATGTCATGCACCAAAAAGACGAAAAAATATTGGTATAATGCATTAACAACCAATTAAAGATATAGTACCAAATTTTTTTTCATAAAATATGAATAATAAAAGGTTGCTAAGGTGAGTTGAATTTGATAATCAAACCAATTTTTTTCTAGAAATACTCTCACACCAAATAAAGGCCCAAAAAGAAAATCGTTGTCCCAAATGAAAGGAAGAACATGGCAAAAAAACTATGAAATTTTATTAAAAGGACATCAAGTATTAAAATAATCACATGTGTACCAAGGATTAATTTTGGCACTCAAAACTCTAGTTAGGTCTTAAATAAGGAAAAATTATCAAAATTTGGAATGCCGCAACTAAAAAAATGACGTCAAACAACCAATTTTCTTGCTAAAAGATGAATAAAGTTTGTAGTAAGAAAGCCTCCATGAATTTTTTCATGTGCATACAAATAGTTTTTTATTACGTCAGAAACAGGTTTTGAAGGGGCCCCAAAACCCTTTACAGCAAATTAGAACAGATAAAACATGATAGGTCCAGCTAGAAAATACATAAGAACAAACAAAAACAATTGGAAAAAACAAAAATCCAGCAAGAGACCCAAGAGTAACAAAAGGACAGCACAATGACACCAAAAGGACAGCCAAAAGCATAGGCCAACACAATTGAGAAAAATTCTTAAGAATCTCCATAGCCTCTTTCTCCAGTTGAGCCATAGAGGCAACAACACTCTTGAAATCATCTAGTTCCTTAGTTTGTTGAGCCATCTTCCTCGTATTCACCCGGGTTCTTTTACCAGGCCCAGTAGCCACACCTTCAAGGGTCAATTCCATGTCCTTAGGAATATCAATCATATTCTTTTCCAACTGTAATTGTTCCAGTTTACTAATAAGCAGTCTGAAATTATCAACTGAAGCTTTCATAATTTTGTGACTTTTTTCTCCAATCTTCTTCAGGGTTTCCTCATGACAGTAAACCCTATTTTCTATCTCATTAATCCTAACCTCCACAATCTTGAACTGGGAACCATAATTCTAAGTGATAGCCTCCACATTGCTGATGGCTTTTTTTAATTTCTTTAGATATTCAGGCAAAGAGTTGAGATTACCTATCCAGATAGCTTCTAGAATGTCCACTTTCTTAAAAGAGTCCTCCAATTTACACTTCAAACTTTCAATCTCTGAGTAGACCCATTTTATAACCTTATAAAGCTCCATCACCCCATTATTCACAGTGTGCAACATAGCTATGGGAGAATAACTGCTATCTTTATTTATTTGTAAAAAATCAACTTTATTCTCTAGGGTTTCCACATCAACAATTCTGACTATCTTTTGGAGGCAAAGTCTCACTTTCTGCCATATTCTTTCCCTCTTTCTTAACACCACAAGTTTGTCAATTAGGATCCAAAGGAGGGGAACGGGCCTTTGAGGTACCAACCTCCTTCCCTAGGCTGATTTCAGTGATAGCAAGACTGCTCTTAGTTTTTTTTTTAAGGCGGTGGGGTAGCATTTTCACTTTCAGTCTCCATACCATTATCATCCTTGTCATCTTCTTCAAACTAGCTATCCTCCTCCTATACCTTTTTCCTATTTCCCTTAACCCCTTTGCTACAAATCATTTTCCCAGATCCAGAGGCCATATCATTATCCTTCCCCTTTCTCGTTCCCTTAGCGAGGGTATCCATGTCAAAATAACCTTCCAACTCCGTATCAGACCCCTCATCATCACTATCATTAGAGTTCTCAAACTCCTCTTCTGAGGCTGAAAACTCAATGATGAAATGTTGAATAGATGTGGCCTTAACATGATTATATAAAATCAACACTAACCCTTCATGTATGGGTTGATTACTATCTGGGTTATCCCTAAAATCCTTTATACTAGTATTCAACAAACAATATAGGTAGAAAGGAACTGACACTGTATCCCATGGGGAGACCCACCACAGAAATACAATAACAAGCTTCATTTCTTTTCACTCCCCCACACCCAACCAGCCCCGAGTTCCCCTTGGCTGCCCCATCAAAATTAACTTTGATCCAACCATTCAGAGGAAAAGACCATTTGCTGCTATCTCTTTTATCCTTTGTGTCATTCCTATCTAAACAGGCAAAAAAATTCCAATTATTAAATAGATATAACTCATCCTTGTTCTAGAAAAGAAGAGATTTACCATCAGCTTTCAAATTTTCCAAAATGGCCTGCTTGATTTTAGTAAAAACCATTTCCAGAGAGGAGTGGGAGTCTAAAGATCTTGTTGTTCTGCTCTTTCCAAATTTCCCATACCACATGAGGAAGAATAAAATCCCATAATTACTAGATATAATTATTCAAGGAGAGGCATCTCCAACCAACGAAGAACTCTTGAATAGAAGCAAAAAAAAAAAAGTTTAGATTCCCCAATTGCAAGAGTTGTGACCAAAAAGAATAGGAAAAGGAATAGTGGAGAGAAATATGGTTAACATTCTCTTCCTCATTTAGGTAAAGGTAACACCTATTAGAGAGATGAAATCATCTTTTGTGGAGATTATCAGTGGTGAGGATTTTGTTTTGTAGAAGTATCCAAAAGAAGATATTGATCTTGGGGATAAGAACACGAATCCAGGCTTTAGATCAGCAAGGAGTGAGCTCTTTAGAATGGGACAACAAAAGAACAACAGAAGCAACTAAGAAACTACTAGAAGAAGTACCTACCCAAATAATCCTATCCTCAAGAATTGGGTCTACCAACATAGAATTAAGCAACAATGTCAAAGGGTTGAGGGTTGGGTCTATGGAATTCAGATTCACCCACTAGTTATCTTTCCAATAGTCAACCACCTTAGTTCCAACAGCCAAGTATCATCCCAGAAATTGACTTTTCTGTCATTACCAATAGCCCATGTTTTACCAATCCCAACTGCACATTTAGATTGAACAACATTATTCCAAATCGCGGATCCAGAAAGGGCTTCAAAGGAAGTAAGAAACTCAGCAAGACATGACTAAGAATGTAGGTATTTGGATTTCTAGATTGAATTCCATTTTCCAATTTCCCCAAACGTCCTCTAGATTTGCTTGGTGATGAGAGTTCTGTTAAGGGTTTTAATGTTTCTGAGACCAAGGCCACCCATTTTTTTAGGTCTGCAAACTTTAAACCAGGCAATCAGAGAGATACTTTTCCTTTGCTTGACCCATGACCAAAGAAAAGACTTTTGAATATTTTCAATGGCATCAACAAACTTTCTCATGATTCTAAACAAGCTTAGGGAATACATAGGTAAACTTTGGAGGGAGGATTTTAATAATTGGATCTTCCTAGCTTGGCTAAGAAAGGCTTCTTTCCAACTGGCAAGCTTTTTGTCGAAACTATCCACTAGACAGCTCCAAAATGAATCAAGAGGTTTTTTGCATAGAGAAAAGAAAATAGTAGTAAAATGGTATAAAATAGTAGTAGAATGGTATTGGAGCTAAAGTGGCGAGTAATGGAGTTCAGTAGTGTAAATATGAAAACTAGGAATCATTTATAGTCCCCATATTCATTGGAGAAAAACCAATTAGGTGTATCTTTAGTCCCTTAAGATTTATGGGCACTTTGGTTGATCGTTCTCTTTTTTACTTCATATAATGTTGTATGAAATGATTTAAGTAGGTAAAAATGCCAAAGATTTAGCAAAATTCAACATAAATAGAATGATACAAACCTAAAAGTGAACATAGAAGGGTGGATATGAAAATAATATATAGAGAGGAACTTGAACTAAAATCTAGGCCTCAAAGTGGTGGAATGGTATGCTAGATGCCTTAGTCCTGACAATTATCCTACAACTTGAGAGTTCAGATCTCATATCAAAATATACCTCAACTCTTTCTCTTTAAAATTAAACCCAAAAGTGTCAGATGTGTATGCTAATTGACATTGTCTATGATTTTCTACATGTTCAAAATTTTAGAATTATACATCATAGTCTACAATTTATAAATCTACAAATTTCAATGGTTGGACCTATAGCCTGAAGAAATAAAACTAGTGAAATTTTGGTGGTACTACAGGGGCCTACCTAAGTCAAACCTTGGGTAGGAATTAACCTACTCTACAACTATGTTATGTTGTGAAAGAGCTTATCCCTAATAAGGAAAGGATTAAAACCCTAAGGATATTCTTGAGTTGACAAATAATACCTTTTATGTTAACTTATTGCATTGAACCCCTCATATGAAAGGTTAATGTTTCTCGAGAGGAGAAAGAAATCATTCATTCATGGAGGAAAATATAAAATTGATTACTAGGTTGAATTTAAATGCTTTAATGTTTGACTTTAGATCTCTCTTATACCACCTTGAAGATGTTTGATTGAAAGTTCTCAATTGAAGTGTGAATTGAACGAAACATATAGATGTTCAAATAAAGTAGTTGAAATTGTGTATATACACAACTTCACATATTTTGTGAATTCATTTTAAATAGCACTAACATCAAGAAGAATATTCTTACATTGTACAATTTATCAACCTTTCAACTTTCAAATTTGGGCCTATTTTGATTGAAACATCGTGCTAGATACCATTGTCAAGGAGAACTAGGGCTCTAGGTCCCATCATCTTTCCTTTTTGAACAAGAATGAAAGTCAATTAGCTTAGGATTGTGTTAGGCCTCCCAATTTAGCCATGATATCAACACAATTATTAAAAAATTAGATACATGATGAAAAATCACCAAAGAGAGCCCAAAATGATTGTAAAATTGTATGAGGATATAATTTAGGATACTGCATTGAGCTCCAGTTTACTACAAGCATCACCTTACACTCATACTTTGTAAATTATAGGATAGAATCAAAATAATTTCACCAAGACATTAAAGAAACACAATAAAAGCAAGGTCCCATGATTTAGGATCTTATTAGTCTAAAATATAAAGATAAAAAGGGAAACATGATCAACATAGGTTACACATACAACACAAACAATTCTTGAGAGAGCAATGAGTGAGAACAGGAGTAGAGATAAGGTTTATGGAAATGTTGCATACAATTTTGATGAGGAGGATGGGGATGGAGAGGTTGATAGAAATGAGCATGATCTCTTTTGTCTTGCTTTTTTATTGGGGGTATCGATGGAGTATTTTGGGCCTATTGGTTCACATCAAGCCTTTGAGGATTCCCTTTAATGGGGTATGTTTTCTAAATTTAGGGGCTTAACCTTTTCCTAAGTGGGAAACACATGTTTAGTGGCTTTCTAGTCCTAAACCTATTTTTGTGGGTCATTATTTTCATGGCTATCTATCCTATGATATGTCCTATTTAGGGGTTATGGGAATTTTTCATTCCTCCTCACTTCAATGTTATCCCTTCTCCTTGTGGAGTCTACTATGCTAGTGTGTAGTGTTTGTGAGGCCTATTGACTGTAGCATTACTAGTGTTGGTTATTTCGTCTTATCTTGTGGGTTCTCTAGATATCTTTGGAACAGTGGCATGTGGAAGGACTCCTCTTAGCTTGTCTTGGGGATTTTGTTTTCTACTTTAGTTTGTGTTTGTTCTAATTGTTCTATGTCCCCAACTTGTGCTTCAGAGTCTCTTTGCCTTTTTCTTTGGCACATAGTGGAGTATTATTTCTATGGTGGTGGATGATAAGTGATGAGTGTTGTGCCCTTTATATGCTTTTCCCTAGATGTGTGCTTCCCTACAATATGGGATTGTGTGGCTTGTGTAGGAGCCGATCGAGTGTCTTGCCCTTTTATGGCCCTCTTATTTTTTGTGATCCTTTCTCTAACTATTGGGTTCCTATGGAGGTTTTATTGTCTCCTTGGTGAACTATCTCTCCTTCTATATTTGGTTGGAAATGGTTAAGAGTTTGTTCTTTAGTGCCCATATCCTAATGGAGATTGGTTCTAGATGAACTGAAGGTTTTCTCTTCTTGGAGGCCCTATGGAGGTGGCTGATTCCTAGCTGTTTGTTTCCTTTAACTCATTTGGTCCTATTGAGGTGGATCGTTTGGTGGAATTTCTTATGATATTCACTACTTCTAATCCTATTGACATGGATTTTTTTGCATTTGATGGTGTTGGTAATATTGCTCGTGATACTATGGATGTGGTTTCTAAGGTAGATTCTAGTCATGCAAGTCCAATGGAGGTGGATCTTGCTTTTTCAGCTACTGCACTTAGCTAGCTATTTTTCCTTAGTTTTCGTTTAGCTATTGATGATAGTAGTTATTTTCCCTTTGGCTTGTTTCTACTATTGATGTTAGTTGGTTATTTTCATCACAAGGTTTCTAGGTGTCTTATGAAACTAGTTGTTTTTTGAGATTGTTGTGGTCTCCTTCCTTATCTGAGGATTTATCTATTCAAGGTGTTCCTTTAGGAAAAAGGTTATGGGAAGCCTTTCAAAACCCACTAGCTAGTTTATTTCCAATGAAAGGATTCATATTTGGTTTATGGTATGAGGTTCCTTCTATTACCCCTCTGTTTTGATTAGGTGAATCTTTGTTGAGTCGAGACCCTTGTTCTTGCCAACTTGAAGCTGTGGTCAAATGCCTCCCTTTGAAAAAAGGGTCTTCTTTTTTTTGGTGTTCTAGTTGGATGCTCTAGGCAAAGGCCTCTTTTTCTAAAAATAGGATCCTTATTTTTGGTGCTGGTGGTCTCACTGCTTGTGAGTTACCCCCTATTATGTTAAGGGTTAACACCGTCTCTTGCATTAATCAATCAGAACATAGGCTAGACATACACATAGAGCATGTAGTAATAAATAATGATATATCATCTAGGTCTAGTAAGGTTTTCTTACTAGTAGACATGAGAGAAAGGAGAGTCAAATAAGTCTATTAAGGTGTGTTATTTTAGTTGACTCTTGTAAAATATTACAAACAAAATTAGGTTGCTAGATAATATGAAAAAATTAACTATAGAATGGACACTACAATGTGCACAAAACACAAAGGTTACATAAAAAACCTTTATTTTCTATGTAATCTAAAAATGTGACTATAAAATGGGTGTTGGAGTGTATGCCAAATATATCATGGTGTGTCATGAAAGTGTATAAATTCGATTGTTAAATTATTTAAATATGTTAATTAAAATTAAAAAAACTATTTACTAATATTTGGTCAAATAATTTAATATATTATAGTGTTTTAATTTCTTAGTTTATTTTCTTCATAAATCATATTTTAGATTTCAATCATGTTCCTTAGATATAGCTGAGTCAGCAATTAATTTGAAAATAAAATTTAATTTTGCATCTATAGTTAAGCCTTATAAATTTAACTTGAGTATTATATTAATATTAAATTTAATACTTACAAGTCTCTCTAAGATGTTGATATGTACTATATCACAATATAGATATATCTAGAAGAATATATTATCCTTGAGGTTATCCTCCCTTGAATCTTGGAATATTGAGAATCTTATCATCATCATCATATTTTTTTCTACTCTTTTCAATATGGTGTAGTAACTAGTCTTTTACCATCTTGGTTTCCCTATTGGTTGCTTTAACTTTGGATAGTGTAGGATATATTTTTCAAATTCATTAACATTGGGTGCACACTATTATCATTGCAAGGGCCATGTACGCTTTTTAATTATACCTTTTTCAAAAAACTATTGCTGGACAATATTTATGCCCATTTTTATGTGTTTTAATAGCTAGGCATTGCAAATATGGTCTAGGTAATTTATAACTTTATCCTTCAAGTTTTCAAGGTGGGGATTTTTTATGTGTCTAAAGAATAGTCAATTAAATTGTACTTCATTTTATTTTTGTATCTACTTTATTAGAAATCTACATATTATCATGTGAGCATCCTAGAGTATTTCTCAAATCACTTTTCTTTATTTGTTTTATTTAGGCCTTTTGATTGTGATAAAACTATGTATAATTGTAAATAATTTCTAATGATCCTTTCCTTAATACATATTGTTCACATTAAAATCCCCGGGGTAGGTTTATGGCCAGAGTATCTTCTTTTCCCTCTCAGATTTCCAGCAGTGCGTGGTGTGTAGGACAATTGTCAAGTCAATGTTGCCCCCAGCAGTCCGTGTTTTGCATTTAGGCATTGGAGTAGTGCAATAATGACAAATGGAGAAGTTTTGTTGACTGGGCCTTTTTTTGGGGCCCACCCTGTAGCACAAGTGGGAAAGGGACACCTGGCACCTTCATGCTAGCGGATGCATTTTTGTTTGAAGAGGTTTTTCAGGAGAGGTCTCCCCACCTACCACGTTTTCTTCTATGGTTAGCAAAATCTTTTCTGTTTGGACCGGTATGAAGATCATCACAGGCAAGAACCAAAGCCTTAGGGTCTTTTTGCTGGGTGTGATCTCATGGGGTGACATGGCTTGGTTTTTCCATTCAGGGGCGATTATGCATGATTGGCATATTTTGGAGTTATTAGCAGAGCCACAGGCTCTATTAATGCTTGTTTTTTCCGTGTTGTAGGGGTTCAGAACTTCTAAGAAAAATAATTAAGTATCTTAGATAATTGGAGTTGTTATAGTTTTCTCAAGAGGAAGGTAAATCAAGATTGTTCTTGCACCCTTCGTGATTACCTCTTTTGGATGCTTAAATAGGCTTTTGTGTGTGTTTTCCTATATTCTTGATGACTTTAGAAATATCTATCTAATACTCTATCGATTAAACTATGTTCTGCACTTGTTATCTGGTGGATGCATGATATATGTTTCTTTATGTTTTTCAGAGGAATCTTAATTGTATCTTAATTTCTACTCTGTTCGGGCATGTAGATTGTTGAATGGGCTTTAAACCATGTGTTTCCTAGTTTTATATGCTATCTTCTTTTTATGAAATGTTCTGGTGCATAGCCTCAATGGTATAGATCATTTTATTTTAAGTTTCCTTCTTTTCACTTTTCCTAGACCCCCAAGGAAGAGCCGACTTCTCAATCTAGAGGTTATTCAGTGAATCCTATACAGTAGGTGCCCCATCACTGAATTTCCCATAAGGTTGTTTATTTCCCAAAGTAAAATTTAGAGTCAACAGTTCTTTTTCTGGCATGCCCAGTGGGACCTCAAGTTCAAATATAATTCTGAGCTAGTTTATGCGTCATAGGCCTATCACCAAGAGTCAGACAACTTTAAATCCTCACCTTCTCCTGCCACCTCTAGTGACCATTCATTCAGTCACATCTCCATCCTCATATAACTTTCCCACTTTTGTTGTAGTCACCCGTACAACAATGGCAGACATTCCCTCCTAAAACTTCGTGACCTAGGATAACGGGAGCCCTCTCATTCCCCCAACTCCACCCATGGTTTGGGGAGCTATCCCTGCAACCATACTAAAATTCATTCCCAAGTTCACTGGAGAATATCATAAAACTCGAGGGGAGAATTTATAAGATGTAGCCACTGTTTTCACTATCCATGGAATTACCGAATAGAATGTGGCCTTAAGAATGCTCGTAGCTTTGGATTGGTTCAGATCGTTGGTCCCTAACACTATAGGAGATTGGGATCATCTGGGAAATCATTTTTTCCATAGGTTCTTCGATACGGTGGACAGATCATCTTTGATGCACCAATTGATCACAATAAAGAGGGCCCCTCAGGAAGCACTAACTAATTTCAATCTAAGGTTTCAGTGGACCTAGCAGAGGATACCTTTGTCTGCTCACCCCTCAGTGGATATGGCTTTCATATTCTACTTAAAAGCTTTCAATTCCGACATATCAGTGATGATCTAGTCCCTTGGAGGCAATAGGCTCCTGCAAGCATTGGCCATAGTGGTCCAAGCTAAAAACAACCTAATCGATGCTTGAAAGCTAGCTCCTCATCCTATCATGTCAATTTTTCTTGAGATATCTCCTCCATCTTAGAGGAAGCTGCTCCTAGAACATCTGCTCCACAGTCTATATATTCATATCCCACTCCCCCGCTATCCTCTTTGGCTGCCAAGGTCAATGATATGAAGAACCTTTTGAGATCCTTCTCCAATGAGATTGTCAATCTAAAGAGAGCCTAGGTCTCACCCACCAAGCCTCCTTTCTAGCAAAGTTTCCAAGGGAATCGACCTCCATACCAACATAACTAGCATACAAATCACCGTACTAACAAACCTTCCTAGCTAAATGGCCAGATAGTCCCAGTCCTAAATCCATTGCAAACTGTCTATCTAGCCCATGGTAAAGAGATGACCGTGGATCAAAATAACAAGGCAGATGATACCAATTCCTGGTGCTTTCCGTGTAATAATGCTCATGCCCTAAGAAATTTCCGAAGAGGGAACTTGTAGCAGAAGGTCGTAGAACAAAGAAGTCTATGCATGATGCCAGATAAATCTGTGTATACATCTTCGGTTATGGATAATGCAGCTTTTGTCGCTCAAATGCAAGGAAAGTCATTGTAGCAAGAAGCAAATATCACCCCAAATCATGCACTTTTCTTGTGGATGGTGGATGAGGACGTTGTACTCACCAACAATGCACCCACTTCAAAGGATGGAGCCCCCTTCGTTCAATCGGAGTATAATCTCTGCTCTAAAAGGCGTTTCACTGGGGAGAATGTTGGCATCTCAAAAGGAACACCCATGGACAAGTCTCCTGAATGACCACTCATTAGTTCTTCCTATCTGAGAAAAGAGTTCATCCCCTATAAGCCGAAGGAGCCGAAGATTCCCACACCCCAAATAGTAGATGTGGTGGAACAACTAAAGAAAGCTTCGGCTCATGTCTCTTTGTGGGACCTTCTAAGTATTCATGAGAAAAGGAACCGGGTGAAAGAAGCCCTATCTAATGGTGAAAAAGATGGCAGTAGGAGCACCCCCAAATCTCCATAGATCAACAAAACGGGTGTCCAACCCGCAATAGGCAAGTAACACTCTCTGGCTGTGCTGACTAATCAGGTCCCACCCCCTAAGGTTCAACTAGAAGGTAAGCCCAAACCAAACCCATTTCAACTTACCCTTATAGTTGGGGATAAACTATTACATAATTCCATGATAGATTCCAGAGCTAGCACCACTGTCATGCATAAGCAAATCACCGAGGTCTTGAACATTAGGTATGAACCTTTGAATAGGGGGGTTATGCAGCTTGATGGGAACAAGGTCCAGACTATAGGTCTTATTAAAAGCCTTCCTCTAACCTTATTCACATATCCTAGCATTACAATGTCCCAAGAAGTAGTGGTCATCGACATCCCTCCTATTTTTGGGCTCTGTCTTTCCCGAGACTTCACTACTAAAATAGGAGGCTATTTGTCCTTGGATTGGTCCCATCTCATCCTCCACACCCAACACGGTGCCAAGATAAAAATCTTCTCAGAACCCCTCCATGTTGAGCATGTAGCTGACTAGACCATGATTAATTTTGAGCCTACCCACACTTCTATATCAAACAAGGAAATAAAAGTGGTAGAGCTCTTAGAAGATGAAGAAGTGACTGGGGAAATTCCACCCAAACAGGAAATTTTCCTGAATGAATTCATAGATTCTAATCTCTTTTCTAACTACCATGCCCTTGACCAAGGTACCTATTGCATTTTTTATGAAAACTAGATCATCCCGAAGCTTACTAAAGAGTCATTTTCTGAAGAGAAGTTATCTTTAGCATTGTGGACCCTGCACTTCGATGGTGCAAAATGCAAGATGGGCTCTCGAGCTAGAATTTGTCTCACACCTCCTTCAGGAGAAAAAATCTTAAAACCTTTCCGATTACAATTCACATGTTCTAACAATGAAGTATAATATGAGGGACTGATCCAAGGTCTGAGCCTGGCGAAAAGGATGGGCATTAAAAAATTGAAGGTCTTGGGCGACTCTGAGTTGGTTGTCCATCAAGTTCGGGGAATATCAAGTACCAAACACGTCCGTATGATATCCTACCACGCTAGAATGTGGGATCTAATAGATAGTTTTGATGCTTTCAATATTTTAAGCATCCCCCAGAAATTAAATGTTGTTGCTGACCGGATGACTGCGATCGGATCACATTTTGACCCTGCCACTGACTTATTCACTGGTCCCCAAGTAGTCTATGTTGTTGTCTATCTGACTATTCCTGATAATGATACTCACTGGAAATTTTTTGAGAGTGATGAGAAAATCGCTTTATTCATCCCAAACTTAGGAGGATTTGCAGATCAGCTACAACCCGAGGTGAAAGAAGCCTATGGAGATCAAATCATCCAGCTGAAATCCAACAAGCTACCAAACGGCTTGATCACTCTAGAGAACCTGTTTGACCATGATGACGCTAAGAATGACAAGCCGAAGCTCATGGCAAACAAAGGGGATTATGTTGAAATGTCAGTAGGAAGTGGGAGAATTCTCAAGGTAGGAAAATGTGTCTCCCATGAAGACCGAAAGAGATTGGCCCAATACTGTGATGAATATGAAGTTGTCTTGGCTTTGTCTTATGATGATTTAAAAGGATGGAATCCTAGCATCATACAGCATACCATTGAGCTCATGAATGGAGCTAAGCCAATCCAAGAGAAGTAAAGGCTGGTCAACCCAAAAATTGAGTCTCGAATGGCTCAGGAGCTAAAGAAGCTGATCAAATCAAGGATTGTTTACCCCATAAAACATAGTACATGGGTATCAAATCTAGTTCCCATAAGAAAAAAGAATGGAGATATCAAGCTCTATGTATATTTCTAAGATCTGAATCGAGCGTCTCTCAAAGACGACTACCCTTTGCCATCAATGGAGCAATTACTGAGCACAGTGGTGGGGTTGAAAATGTTTTTGATGCTCGACGGTTTCTCAGGGTACAACTAGGTATTGGTAAAACCAGAAGACCAACACAAAATAACGTTCACCACCAAATGGGGAATGTCTACATACTAGAAGATGCCTTTCGGGTTGTCAAATGTTGGAGTGAATTTTCAAAGGGCCATGGATTTGGCTTTCAAAGAACTCATCAATAGGATCATTTTGATATACTTAGATGACCTGACTATATTCCCCAAACTCTAAGAGGATCATTTTGATCATCTTTAGCTAGAGTTCCAAAAATATCTTGCATTTGGGATTTCCTTGAACCCAAAGAAGTGGATCTTTTGTGGCCCTCAAGGCAAGTTACGTGGGCATATAGTATCAAAAGAAGGTGTTTCTATTGACCTAGATAGAGTCAAAGCCATAAAAGACCTCCCCCTTCCAGTCAATGAAAAAGGAGTCCAGTCTTTTTTAGGCAAAGTCAACTTTGTTATTCATTTCATTTCATACTTTGCCGGAATTATAAGATATACATGTCAAATAGACCCCTAATGCTAAAAAAGGATATACATGTCAAATAGACCCCTGAAGCCAAAAAGGCCTTTGATAAAATAAAAAATGCTATCTGTTCAGCCCCTGTGTTGTCCAACCCATATATGTCAAAGGACTTCATAATGTATGTTTTCTCTAGCCAGTATAGCATCGCCATGTTCCTAACCCAAAAAGATGTCAAAAAGGCTGGTGAACATCCCGTAGCTTTCTATTCAAAGACACCCAAAGAGTATGATGGCAAATACAACTTTTTTGAAAAATAGGCCTTAGCCGCAGTGAAAGGACTGAAGAAGTTCAGGAATTTCATCGCCTGTAATAAAAGTATAGTGTATGTAGCTCATCCTGCGGTGCAGGAGTACATTATGGAGGGTGACATCACTGAAAAAGGGCAAATTGGATCATGAAGATCCTAGAATATGATTTTGAAGTCAAGCTAACAAAGCTCATTCACGGGAGGGGCCTTTGCGAATATATAGTTTAGGGATGCAAACCCCGTGGAGATGAAATAACTACAAAGGAGGCTGTTATGTTTTCACCTGAGGCTCCACAATCTTGCTGGATTGAGGCCAAGAAGAAATTCATGAAGACCAGGATTTTTCTCTTGGTGAACATCCCATAGCTTTCTATTCAAAGACACCCAAAGAGTATGACAAAAAATACAACTTTTTTGAAAAATAGGCCTTAGCTGCAGTGAAAGGACTGAAGAAGTTCAGGAATTTCATCGCCTGTAATAAAAGTACAGTGTATGTAGCTCATCCTGCGGTGCAGGAGTACATTATGGAGGGTGACATCACTGAAAAAGGGCAAATTGGATCACGAAGATCCTAGAATATGATTTAGAAGTCAAGCTAACAAAGCTCATTCGCGGGAGGGGCCTTTGCGAATATATAGTTCAGGGATGCAAACCCCGTGGAGATGAAATAACTACAAAGGAGGCTGTTATGTTTTCACCTGAGGCTCCACAATCTTGCTGGATTGAGACCAAGAAGAAATTCATGAAGACCAGGATTTTTCTCGAGGATCTCCCTCCCAAAAAGAGAAGGTTTTACAGGATTCAAAATAATGGCTTTTGTTTGATAGACGAAATACTCTTCAAGACAAATTTTGATAGAATCTTGCTCCGCTATGTAGGTCAGATCCAAGAAGATAAAGTATTACATGAATTCCACTATGGCTCCTCGGGAGGCCATTTCTCTACACCTACAACTACTATTAAAATTACCCAAGCCAGATATTTTTGGCCTTCTATGTTCAAGGAAATGCACAATTTGGTAAAGGAATGTAAAGAGTGCCAGTATTATACTGGTAGGAGTAAAAGTTGCAATGCCCCTCAGGCTAGTGTAAGTAGAAGAGCCTTTCACCTAGTGGGGTCTCGATTTAATAATGATCAACCCCTCCAGTTTGGTTGGACACAAGTGGATCTTGACTGCCATTGATTATTTCAACAGATGGTCCAAAGCCATTCCTTTGAGGAATTCATCAAAAAGTGAAGTGCTGGCTTTCCTAGAAGACCTGGCATGTCGATATGGTTCTCCAAAAACTATCATATCAGACAATGTGCATGCATTCACCAGCTCACGAATTACCTAATTCTCCCTCGACAAAGGTATCTATCTTAAAACCTCTTCTAATTACTATCCTCAAGGGAATGGACTTGTTGAGTCCATTCACAAGAACCTGATTAGACTTATCAAAACAATAGGTTTTGAATATAAGAGGGAGTCGCACCGTCATTTGAGAAGCGCGTTATGGACAAACTGCATAACACCTAAACAAATCTTAAAAAATTCCCCATATAAGCTGGTATATGGAGAAAATGCACTTTTCCCCACATTTCTAGAGATCCCAGCCCTGCAGCTATGGAAATCCATGGAGGTGGTGGAGAATGGCCCTATGGCCGTGAGATTAGCGGAGATTATGGAGCTAGAAGAGGAAAGCAAGATAGCCTTTGCATCTCTCCAAGATAGGAAGGAATCCATCAAAAGATTGTTTGATAGCGAAAAGAGCTCCAATCTGGTTTTCAGCCCTGGAGACCTCATGCTGAAATACAATGAAAGGGCGGTGAAGCCCGACTAGCACGCCAAGGTCAATTTCCTATGGGAAGGACCTTTCTGCATTCTAAATTGAAAAGGTTTCAATGCATTTTAACTTGAAGACATGAATGGAGACCCCCTCTGGATTCTGGATAATGGTTTCCACCTCAAGCCATTTCACTAAGCCTTGTCTTCTCATTTAGTGTATATATTGTATATCTTGTGAATAGTTATTTTGAGTGCCTAATTTATTTTATTTATTCCCCATGCTAGTGCCATAGTGAAATAATTTGTAAAGAATACCAAGGTTAGGCAAAGAAAAAGGAAGTTCATTATATTAAACATTCTGGTATTTCTGTTACAATTAGAGAGCAGGCTCTTGGCCCCCCTTTTTACAAAGTGATGAAGCAAAAATAAAGTAGTGGCAGATCATCACAAGTTCATTGATCTTTTGCATCCTAGTCTTCATCCATGAAGAGGTATGAGTCCTTGCCATCATCAGAAGAGTCCTCTCCTTCTGACCATTCATGGTTGGAATCGCTTCTAGGCTCCCCAGGAAGGAAAACAACAACCAAGTTCAACAGTTCATGCGGTGTCAGAACCCAAGGGATGATATAGTCCTTGAATTTAGTATACCATTTGGCATCATCAGGGATGAGGACTATCAAATTAACATGTAGAAGGAATTTTGCAGCAAGCTCAGTGCGATACCGATGGGAAGACAATGTCATTGTTTTCAACCCACCAACGAGTGGATGCCAAGCTACTTCCTCATTATGAGTGACAAATCTTTCTTGGTTAGATGGAAGTAGGAGCCCTCAGAAAGGTACATGATATGCAATAACATCCTCTAGTCCCTCCAAGTAGTCTATGGAAAAGAGAGCCCTAGTCAGCTACGAAGCTAGCAGCCCTGGGTGACCACAATCTAGCAGTGAAGCTATAAAACGTGAGCAATTGTCTATATTCACTTGGTACTGGTTTGGATTATGAATAAAGTCCTCCCCTAACACTCACTTAATGGCAGCAATCATCAGAGGATTCTTTCTCTGCATCATCAACTGCAATCGTCGATCAAAGATATTCTGTAAGAAAGCAACCTGTGCTTTGGTGCTAACAAGCCTAACTGGAGTATCCATGGCTATAGGAACTCTATCATCAAAGCTTACAATGTACATAAGGAATGTCTAAAAAGACATATTTATAGCAAAATTATAGCTGGAGATGATGAATGCTTGAGGCATCAACCTTACCAAACTCCAATGCTCTTATCATGTTTCCATTAATTCACATCAAGCAAATGAGCCTGGATTCGAAGTTGGCAATGTCCTGCCAGGTCCCTTGAAGAAGGAGTCGATACAAGTAGATTCCACATGTATGTATAGGTACATCATGATTTAAATCTCAACCTCTGCAGGACTATCTCAACTTGCGCAATCTTCACTGCCTACCGATTCTCTGGATTAAAGAAAAGATTTGTCCGAACATGCTTTTTCCCTCAAAGCGGACTTGAGCAATAACGGGTTAACTAAATGCAATCTTGGGAAGTAGGAATGGTGGCACTCATCCTCCTTAAGAGTTTATTGCAGCTGCAAAATGAGCTAGCATGCGTATAGGCAGGCGCTTGCCATTAAACATTCACTTTTGTGAAAATCTAGGCATGTAGGGCATTTAAGAGTGAAGTTACTCCCTCTTTTTCATTTCATCATCTTTTCGTAGCCTAAGTGTTTTTCCTGCTTAGATTGTTGAAAGGTTTGATAGAAGGAAAGTCACAACCTGCAATGGAGGCTGAAGCAACACCTTCAGGCTCCACGGATGGAGTTTTCTATGTGGACATCTTCGATGAACTCTCATATTATTCACATGCCATTCCCCAAAGGGGACAGTATCCGAGAATCAAGATCAAGACCAAAACAACCACTTGAGATGCGTTCATTGTTTTGGACTCTTTGGAGAATGTTTTCAATCCTGAGGCTCACAAGAAACCTAAAAGCCTCAGAGAGGCTACATGCAGCAGAATGCTCAATCATAGTGCAAAGCCTCAATCCATGGCATTTCATTTTAGGAATAGTGGCACCCCCTAATTCATGTTTCCCATGGTCCCATATTGCCCTGAGCTCGTAGCATCCTACGCTGATGTTTTTCGACCCCGCCACCTGCTCTATCAATGGCTCCCTATTGAAGGTGGTGATATCTCTAGAGGTTGTTAGAGACATGATGTGCTGCCCTTATTTTGAAGGGATGAAGGTTTTCTCAGAAAGTTCAATGGAGGAATTTTGTGGCACTAGGAGAGACACACTGACTTTCTGTCAAAGCACACTCAATCAGAGACTACCTTCCAGACATCCGAAGTTTCCCCTATCATATAAAGACCTAAGGCAGGAAGACCTTAAGGACATTTCTTCTACTCTTGCCTGGCTTTGTGATTATGATAACGACTAGGATATTATAGCCACAATGATGGGATTTCTCTTTAAGTGCGGGAAACAAAGCGAGTTGTTTCATTTTGACTTCTCAATCACTATGGCCAGGGCCATAGTTGAGCAATTATTAGAATTCCAATAGTTGTGGCACTTCAGGTTTACTTCGGTTCTAATCCATCTGCTACTGTACCAAAATGAGGCTTTCTTCAGTCAGTTCATGTGGTTGGTTATTTGTGACGAGTCAAGAAATAGAATGTCGGTGTCCGCCTACACACCTCTCTTGCTAGCCTCTTACGATGCATATTAGTTTTTAGACTTCTTCTTGAGTACCACACTCAAAGATCTCAGTTCAATCCCCAATGAACCATTAGCCCACTTCTCCCAAGTTCAGACGAACTAGATGCAAAATGAGCATCCCCCTTGTGACTGGTTCATAGGTCATGACTTTTCCTTCATCCGAGTGCATGGGTTCTCTGAAGAGCCTATCCATTTTCCTACCTATGTTACTAAGTGAACCTTGGCTCTCAAAATTGTGCGATAGTTAGTGAGAATTGAAAGGGGTATTGGATCAGCAAAGCATGATACCTCCATCACTGAAGATCACAAGGCTATTGCCCCAATCACTCTAGTACAGAGGCACATTGCAGAGGAGGTCTTGATGTCAAAGATGGCATAGCTCGGTCTGGTAGTTATTGATGACTCCTGGAGTTATGACCTTGATGGCTATCTTAGCAAGAGAAAGAATCCTATAAAGCATGAACCTCAGAACTCATGGGAAGAGCATACAAACGCCCAAGTTGATGACCTGAGTGTGTATGTGGGCCCTGATGATTTTCCTATTTTAAGATGCCCCCATGGTTGAGTTTTTATTCGCCCCTGCAAAGATTCAATCTTGCAAAGCCTATTCCATGGGCGAGTCTAGAAAGTATGAAAACTTTATCCTGGCCCAAGAAAGAGAGGGAGGAATTTTTGATCTACCGACAAGAGGTGAGTCAGCCTAGAGCCAACATTGGAAATGCCCCTTTGGATGAGTGGTTCAAGCATGAATGGTGTTAGTTGAATAAATATGATGATGGAATAGGTGACAGCTCCTCACACTAGAACTCATCGCCCGAGGTGGCCCCGCTACAGACGGTAGAGGTTATAAATGTTGAAGGGAAAGATCCAGAGCCTCAAATTCTCCTTTAGATAGTTCATCTCATAGGCTCCATTTCCAGACGAGTAAAAGGCGGTCTAAGAAGTAGTCATGTGACTCCCCTCTAAAGAAAAGGAAACATTCTAGCGCAATAAGGAGGAGTCCACCTTCTCAAATCCTAGATATGACCTCAGATCGTCAGCGATCGGTGGCTTCCATGACTCAAGTACGTCCTCCTTTATCCTTGTCACCTACTCAGTTGGTTTCTTTAGGTATCTCCATTGCCACAATGCAAGCCCCAATTCCTACTGCCCTCACCTTGGCCCTTGTTCGGACATCGATTGAACCCCAAAATGTATTTCCACAGGCCTCCATTCCTTTCTCGACCTCTTCTTTTATCCCTGCAGCTTTTCCCACACAAATGTCTTAAGCAACCTCCATGTCACGTAGGCTAGTTTTGGAGAGTCCCCTCCTCCGGTTATGGGAATAGCATCCACAAGCCCTTTTCCATTAGGACCTCCCCTCTTCATCCCATTATTTTCCCTACCTTCCCTGGCTCATCCCATCTAGACTACTTTCACTGGGCCTATTTCATAGTTTCCCTTCGTGGTTCCCCCTAGTGCAGCTTTTGTAGGTCAATTTATTGACAACCTAGATGATTTCTAGCAACAAGTCACTTATTCCAAGACTACTCACCTTGGTTAGATGGGAAAGCAAAAAGAAAAGGAAGGTACCTGTCCAGCCTATCCTCATCTACAAATGCATTTCAGTGAGGAGAAAGATTTCCTTTTCTTTGCAAATTTTTTCCCCAAAGTTGACAAGACAAAGTCTCAAATGAAACCAAATGACTACTTATTACATGCTATCAGCGTGAGCCTCCAAAGTGCGACAGCCTTAGACAAGGTAGGAATGATGAAAGAAACCTCAAAAGCTATATCTTCGGATTTCATCAAAAGGAGTCGTCATCTGGAAAAGATCCAAGTGGAAAATGCCAATCTCCTAGAATCCCCAACCCAATAGAGAAAAGAAGATAAGGCTCGGAGCTCAGAAATCAATCGCCTGCAAAGTCTACTAGCCCAAGTTGATTCAGAAAAAGGGAAGCTACAGTTAGCCTTTAATAATGTAAGCTCTCAGTTGAAGGGCCAGGAGGTGATAAGAAATGTGGCTCTAAAGGAGTTGCAAGAGAAGGACTCAAAGATTCAATAGTTCAAGGTGACTTCTAGAGATGCTACTCAGGTGCAAGCGTAGCTGCGTGAAGAGATTCCCTTGAAGGAAGATTACCCGTGACAACTGAGAGAGGCTCAAGTATTGTTATCCGAGGAAAAGATGAGGTTTGAGGTAGAGATGAAAGAAAAAGAGGTAAGCATTGGACAATCTAAGAAGCGCCTTCTAGAGGTGGAGGCTCTCTTGCACCATGAACAAGATCGAGCATCACAACTTTGGTAGACGGTGCAAGATGGAAAGGCCTGAATCCTCACCCTAGAGAATCAGATGATTATTAAATAGACCAAATGCAAGGAGATACAATAAGAAGTGATGGCAAAAGGTGATGAAGTCTCGAGACTCCTGAGCATTCGGCCCCCAGTGCAGGTGGCTCAGGACTTTTCAGCAATTCTAGTAGAATTGTATGTTTCACACTCAGATAAAATTACGCAATTTGGCCCCTCGCTTGAGCCTATGCTGAGATTCACTCGAGAAGACAATACCTTTGTATGGAAGCAGAAGCTCTAGTAAATAGTTTGATGGTTGTTTTGGCTCCCAAGATCCCTATGGCTCAAGTTTTGATACAAATGTTGTATGCAGCTCAAGATGATGAATTGAGAGAGAAGGGTATTGCTGATCATAAGCAGCTAATCAAAAGAAAGAATATTTTCATCAATCACCACAGAATGGTCATGCATGTATCAGCCACACTAGAGCCATTACAGATCTCTATCCCAAACATCAAGCAGCGTATAGAAAGGTTTGTTTCATTGGGCTTGCCTTCCCCTTTCTCTACTGATGGTTTTGTATTAGGGGTTGAACAGTTGTCAAATCAAATTGAACACCTTCAACAAGATAGGTCTTTCATCTTGAACCTAAGTGACCCTACCTCAGCCAAGGACGTAGAGCATCTTCTGCATCCCCTTGCCCATCTTTACGTTCTTTTAAAGTTAGTCCATGATTAACCCGTAGGCTTGTCGTTCGGTGAGGTCATCTGCTTGGATCAACACTATCAAAATCTGGATGCGCAAGAATTGCCTTCTGAGGAGGATTGGTTGTTATTGCAATAGGTCTCCAACCTTCTCCATCCTGTCTTAACATGAAGTCTGGTCTCCGAACCAACAATTTTGGGTTCTTGTATTCTGCAGGCAGAATTCCCCTTGGTAGTCGCTAAGAAATATTCACATTAAAATCCCCGAGGCAGGTTTATAGCCGAAGTATCTTCTTTTCCCTCTAATCCTTCCAGTAGTGTGTGGCATGCAGGACAATCGTCAGCTCGACGTTGCCCCCAATGGTTTGTGTTTTGCATTTAGGGATTGGAGTAGTGCGATGATGACAAATGGAGAAGTTTTGCTTATTGGGATTTTTTCTAGGTCCAACCTTCTAGCACAAGAGAGAAATGGACACCTGACACCTTCATGCTGGCAGATGCATTTTTGTTTGAAGAGGTTTTTCATAAGAGGTTTCCTCGCCTACCACGATTTCTTTTGTAATTAGCAAATTTTTTTCTATTTGGGCTGGTATGAAGATCATCATAGGCAAGAACCAAAGCCTTGGGGCCGTTTTGCTGGGTGTGACCTTGCAGGGTGACATGGCTTGGTTTTTCTGTTCATGGGCGGTTATGCATGTTTGGCATATTTTGGAGGTGTTAGCAGAACCACTTGCTCTATTAATGCTTGCTTTTTCCCTGTTGTAGGGGTTCATAATTTTTAAGAAAAATAATTAAGGATCTTAGATAATTGGAGTTGTTATAGTTTTCTCAAGAGGAAGGTAAATCAAGATTGTGCCTGTGGCCTTCGTGATTACCTCTTTTGGATGCTTAAATAGTCTTTTCTATGCGTTTTCTTGTATTCTTGATGACTTTAGAGATATCTATCTAATACTCTACCGATTAAACTATGTTCTGCACTTGTTATATGGTAGATGCATGATATATGTTTCTTTATGTTTTTCAGAGGAATCTGAATTGAATCTTAATTTCTATTCTGCTAGGGCATGTAGATTGTTGAATGGGCTTTAAAACCATGTGTTTTCTGGTTTTATATGCTATCTTCTTTTTATGAAATGTTCTGGCGCATTGCCTCAATAGCATAGATCATTTTATTTTAAGTTTCCTTCTTTTCCCTTTTCCCAGACCCCCTGAGGAAGAGTCAGATTCTCAATCTGGAGGTTATTCAGTGAATCCCGTGCACTAGGTCCCCCATCATTGAATTTCCCACAAGGCTGTTTGTTTCCCAAAGTAAAATTTAGAGTCAAAACATACTACTTATTTTCTTAAGTAGGTATGAATATTGAAAGTAGATTCTACTATATGATTGTTACTTGGATCCTTGGTTTTTACATTTCAGTATGTTTTAAGTTCTTCAATATAGTGTTAATAGTTTCAAAGAAACTTTAAATTTTCTATTACCAAGATCATTAAGGGGTTAAACCAACAAATGAAAGATGGATGTATATTTAATAATATCTATTATGTACCTCATACAACATTATATTCTATGTACCTTTTAGGTATATCATTTTAATAGTGTATATATTTTTTATCCTTGTAATTAATGACTAGAATTATGATTTTCCATTACCAAAATTCTATTATACTTAATGGTTGGACTTGAAAGTAACCTCCAATGTATAAACATAAAATACAAAAGAATGACTCTTCATTTTTAATTATGTTAATGTAGAAGGACAATCGAAAGGATGAATGTCCTTTTATTGGCATAGAAAAGTCTTAAACATGGTTAAATATGATATTATCAAACTATTTAATCTCTAGGTTTTAACAATAAGATCAATAAATTTAATAATTTTTACTCATGTATTGACTTCTTGAACAAGATTTAATCAATTGATCACTAACTAAGCTCACACCCCAATCACTATCTTTAAATATTCTCCACCTTCCTTGAAATTAAAACAATCAAATCAACAAGTCTCCCAAAAAGTGTAATACATTTATTTATTTATTTAAAAATATAATTCATTCAAAGAATATTTAATATAGTCTGCAATAAAAATACATTCAAAATTTTGTATTAATATCATTGTTAGATATAAATTCATTATAATAAAGACAGTAGAACAAAAATTTAGATATCTAAATTTATTTCAAAATGCTAATCCTTACATATAAATTTATTTTTGCATTAAAAAATATGCATTTAAAAAAAAATCATGCCAAATGTTCTATTTTTTATATTTAACTTTTAAATTTAAAATTTAATTCTTTTTTTCTTGTACCTAGAAAAACTTACAAAATTATTAACATTATAATTTGAGTAGCAAATTGATCCCCTATTTAATTTAAAAAAATAAAGAAATAAAAAATAAAATTGATCACCTATTTCATTAAACTTAAATTCTTGAAGACTGGAGGTTTTCTTCCGAGGGTTCTTTCCTCTAGTATGCTCTTTGAATCCCATGTAAAAAAATAAAAAATATTAATAAAAAAGTTTAGTGGAATAATCCACTTTTATTGAAAAAAATAAAATATGCAAGGAAAAATATGTTGTTTCTTGGAACAAAAAACTAACATTCATATCTTCAAAATGACATTTTAATATTATTTTATTATGTCTACAATTTTAAAATTATAACATCTTATTATTTGAAAACTAAATTTTAAGGTCAATTTTATACTCATATATTTATGCAGATATCTAGGTCCATATATGCTTAAATGTAAACATACTTAAAAAAAAAATCATACAATTTTTTAGCTATTTTAGAAATTTAAAGTATTTTGTATTATTTTAGCAATTTTCTTAAGCTAGTATAACAATTCATGGCTTCAATTTTTTTATATATAGAAACCTAAGATGTATATAATAATTTTATTTTTTTTCTACTTTAAGAAAGGTATGAAACCTATGGGGATACAAATTGGTATGGCACTTTTATAAAATTAGATCAAAGCTTTAAACATGGATATATAATAATAAATATGATACTCAGTCCAACATGTACTTTTAGTTCTTATTCCAGGTTTCATTTGAATATTCCCTTCTCTTCTAAATTTCATACTCTTTTCCTAATGAATATGCATTAATATATATGTATATGAATATGCACATGTATATACATATATAGGTATATATATATATATATGTATATGTCTATATCGATATATATCTATATATACATATGTTTCTGTGTGTGCACACGTGTTTTTGTATATATGTGTATGTGTTTATATATATATAGAATCTTGTTTTTATGGATTTCAAATTGCACATCATACAATCAAATTTAATGTATAAAGAATAGTTTATACAGATATATTTAATATTATTAGTTGCATTACAATTTTTCTTTTTCATATACTTTAGATAAGTTTCTATTATGCTTCTAGATATTGGTTAGAAAAATTTATGCATATTAGTTTGCCTTTCTTTAATCTTCATGTCATTGAGCTTTAGGATTGTCATCTTGATTTTATACAATATTTACTCCTACTAATTGATATTGAACCATCTAATATCTTATTATAATTTTTATCAATATATTTAAGTTGAATTATGCTCTCAATGTTGAATTTAAAAGATATCATTTAAAAGTATACAATTGTAATTTTAATTGTTAATTATATATTTATATATATAATTAACAATGTATACGATAACTATTAAAACTCAAGCATCAAAAATAAAAATAGGGGAGATTTAAGTAATATAGCTCCAATCATACAACATATGATGCAGCTCGACTTCCAAGGGGGAAGAGATATTGTTCTTTTTGGTCTTTGACCTTGCTTTCGTTCTTTCTCACTGGTCCCTTCTTTTTCTTTCTTCCAAACTTGCTGCCTACAGTCAGCACTCCTATGACATCTACATCAAGTTTCTATTAATGTTCACTAGGTTCTCAATTGCTTTATCTAAGCACATGATCCACTCCTTCATCTTTTCACAGCCAAGGCAACTTTTGGGGGTTTCTAAACTTTCCACCAAGGCACCAAGGTCTTCTATCTCAACAGCCAAAACATGCTGATTCTAAAAAGAATTGTCTTTGCTGGTAGCCCATTCTTTTCTTCCTCTTTGCCACAATCGTTCAGAATATTTAGCCCATCAAGAAAATCCTTGGAATGAGTCTCAACAAGTGGGGAGTGAGAAAGGAATCATTAGGAATTAGATTCCGGGATCGTCAAGGGTTTCTTAACTACTTTGTGTAGCTTCATTATTAAATATAGAATCTTTAGAATGTTCTTCAATTTCTTCCTCGAAAAATATATTATCAATAGCGGCAGCAATTTTGGTTGTAGCCATAAGCTTAGCAAGTATTGCTGACCTTTCCCTAGGAATATATATTTTATCTTTGGTATGTTCACTATTGGAAATGTTGGGAGAGGGAGAGGGAGAGGGAGAGGGAGAGGGAGAGGGAGAGGGACTGTTTTCTAGTGGTTTAATGAGGTTTTTATTTATATATATATAAATATATTTTAAACAATTAGATTGTATGGATATTAGAATTTTTAAAAGATTTAAAATTTAATGAATAACATAATAAAAAAATATATTATTTCTCTTATTAATTATATCCAAAACAATTAAACAACTTTTCTATTAATATATTATATTTAAATATTATATTAGACTATGATTTATCTACTCAAAGATTATAATTTATCCTCTCCTCGCTCACAAGAAATGTATGACTGTGTCATAATGCAAAGGTGTCGTCCAAGGCAATCCTATAGTAATTGTGTAAGACAATAATCTGACAGAGATTATAAGCTAGTGCATGCTTAGAATAAAATCATGCTGGTTACAATTACTTATCTTTGTCTTGATCCCTCATAAATTAAGTACAATCAAAATACAAGTGGTTGGATGAATACAACTTTACAATAATATTGATGTAATGGAAGCGTTAAGTTAATCAGAAGAAAAGCAATGCCCTCATTTTCTGCTACATTGTTGCTCTCGCCGTCTGACCGTGTACAACGAGATACATCCAAAACAATTTAGATCGATAGAATTGATTTGAAGCGCTTGGAGACATGCTGGCACGTCATTGAAATCTTCTCCCACAATAATTTGATTAGAGAAATTCTAATATGTACATCAATCACGTTCACTTTACTGTAATTAATGACAGAGAGTTGACGCTTGGACAACGCTAGAGTTATTTATATACCTACAACTTTTACGTGTATCTTTAATCCAGCCATTCAATAATATAAAATTGTGTCCATTGTCAATCTGTGATGCGAGTTTCTGCCGACTTTTAATTTCTAGTTAAATTAATATTGTTCAATCAAAATTTAATGCTTTTTATTTTTCTTTCAGTTGGGTTCAATACATGCATAAAATTATTACAAAAGTTGACTGCCTTCAAATTGTTTATATTAAATTTAAGAATCATTCGATGAAATCTCATTTTAATATACTATTTGTTTTTTCTTTCACAGGACTTAGTGGAACATGGGATTTGGTTGATTAAGCTTTGTTTCTCCAAATTTTAATTATTGCATTTTGGAGCACTAATCAGGTCAAATAAATAATTTGAGGATGATGGCTATCATGAAATTATATTTTTTATTATATTGGTAACATTTGATTAGATTATGACAATGATCTGTTGAGAATTTTAGAGTGGAAGAAAATAAACTCAAAATATATTGTTACTTTTATCTATAATATTGACAGAATAATTTGATTTCAATAGATTTAATAGTGTTGTTCATTTTCATTACAATATTTGTTTTCTTTGGTCTTATAATATTGATTAATATCAATTAAAAGGTAAAGATATACCTTGTCAGAAGATTCAACTTTATTATGCTATTGATTTTAATGTGTTTTTTTGTTTTGTTTATCTTATCATGATTCTTTGTGATCTACGTTTAAAATTGGAGTCATTAGATTATCCCACCCATCAAATAGTTATAGATATTATTTCAAAAATCCATCTTGTGGGAGAATTATTGGAATATGTGATATTAAATTAATTATTTACACATAAACATTGTTATAAGAGAAAATAGAAATAAAAATTTATTATATTCACAATGATATAGTATCTTGTGGTCCACTTAATCTTAATGAGTATTAAAAATTATATAAATTATAGTTTACGTAATGTATTACTTATATCATATGATTCTTACAACTATTTCTCATTTTCATCAACTTATATTACATAAAAAAATTGATTTCCATATTTTTTTTAATTGACTTTATAACTTAGAGAATAGAAAAGAAAGGTACATACAGTATAATAATCATGGATGCTTTTTTTTTTAAAGAAAAGATAAACTGAACAACTAAAATATATATATTTTATTAAAAAATTAGTTCAAAAGATCCTGGGAAAAAAACTAGCAAGAAACCCCTATTTCCTTGCCTGCATACAAAATCAGAGAAAAAAGACCTCCAATCTACAACTATGTGGATAGCAGAAGTGAAGAAGAGAGGAAAAGAAAACCCTCTCAATACAATAGTGTCTATGGCAACCTATACATTGGTTCGGCCTACAATAGAGTATTAACAGGAACTTCATTCCAAGCATTAGTATCCCAAAAACCATTGTGTCATGGCACATCAACTTGAACATTACCCCGACTCTCTTGAGGAAACAAAAATTGTGCCACCACGACATGGAAGTACTTTGAATTTATATACCAAATCATGCAAATATTTTAATTGAGCCTGAAGTAATCCTAATGTCATAATAATCATGAGACTTCATCTTTCGTGGTGATATAATAAAATGAGACTCGAATCTAGAATCATCACAGCAAACTGCTCAAGCACGAAAGACAATGATGTGAGGTCATAAAGAGTCACTTCACAAAAATACATGCCAGGACAATGTGTCCGAAATCAATGTCTATGGGACAAGCAATTATATAATATGCAATCCTTCTCCCAAATTAAATCAGATAAGGTATGGTGAACAAACTAGAGCACACTCTGAGAATCAATAATATTCCACAAAACTGGAAATTTGGCTCAATTGATAGAAGTGAGTGAAGAATCAAGGTTGATGCCACATGCTCCCATATTGGCTAGCATATCAGATAGCTTATTGTTAGGGCAGAAATGTAAATGAAATGACAAAAATAAAATGAAACACTTTTCGATTAGGCAGCGAACAGTGGGATGGAACAAATAAGTTATAACTGTACAAAAACTAATAAAATCAAACAAAACTAAAATTAACCTAAAATTACTAAGTTTTAACCTAAAATTACTAAGTTTTAACCTAAAGATTAATACATTAACATCTCCCCCTTAATCTGAAGGAGTTAAACCAATCATTTCACGAAATTTTTCAAACTTAACACGACCCAATGCTTTGGTAAGTATATCTACAGGTTGGTCTATAGTAGCACAATATTGAAGGGAGATACTGCCATCTTTCACATAGTGCCGAATAAAATGAAACTTGGTGTTGATATGTTTGGTATGATCATGAAACACTGGGTTCTTAGCCATTTTTATATTAGATTGATTGTCAATAAAGAGTGGTGTGGAAGAAGCTTGTGGTGCATGCAAATCTGCAAGAATTCTTCGAAGCCATAAGATTTCTCTAGTTGCCTCAGATGCTGCTATATATTCTGCTGCTTCTGTAGAAGAGAGAGTTGGGACTGGTTGTTTTTTAGATTTCCAAGAGATTACAGCAGAACCAAGAGACATTAAGTAACCAGATGTAGATTTTCCATCATCCATATCACCTACATAATCTGAATCTGAATAACTAAGCAAAGAAAATTTTGATATCTTGGAGTATTTAAGCCCATAGTTTTGAGTGCCCTGTAGATATCGAAGAACCCGTTTGGCTGCTAACCAATGAGTTTCTCTAGGTTGTTGCATAAATCATGACAGAACTCCAACAGAAAAAGAAATATCAGGTCGAGTAGTTGTAGCATAAATCAAACTGCCAACTAGTTGCCTATAAGAAGTTGCATCAACCAAATCAGAGGAATCATTAGATGAAAGTTTGAGATTTTGCTCCATAGGAGTGCTGAGAGGCTTGCAATCAGCCATACCAAACTTTTTGAGAAGATCACCAATATATTTTTGTTGACTGATGAAGATAGATTGGGGGTTTTGAATCACCTCAATTCCCAAATAGTAATGAAGATGACGCAAATCAGTCATATCAAAACCTTGTTGCAATCCTTCTTTTACATTTTGAATATTAGCCTCACTAGTTCCAGTGATAAATAAATCATCCACATAAACAATAAGATAGACAATAGTACCATCAATCTGTTTAACAAAAAGAGTTGCATCATCAAATTCAAAGTGATGAAAATTCAACTGCAAGAGATACTCAGTAAGTTTTTCATACCAGGCTCGTGGGGCTTGTTTTAAACCATACAATGATTTTATAAGCTTGCATAGCTTGTCCTCTTTACCAGGAACTTCAAAGCCTTCAGGTTGAGTCATATATACTATTTCTTTAAGATCACCATTCAAGAATGCAGTTTTAACATCCATGTGATGGATGTTCCAACCATTTTGGGCTGCTAAAGCCAACAAAACATGAATAGTAGTCCATTTTGCTGTAGGGGCAAATGTTTCATCATAGTCTATGCCCTCTTTTTGAGCATAACCTTTGGCAACAAGGCGTTCTTTGTGTTTGTCAAGTGAACCATCAGTGTTATATTTATTTCTAAAAATCCACTTACAACCGATAGGTTTACAATAAAGAGGAGGATCAACCAACTCCCATGTGCCATTATTCAAAAGTGCATTATACTCATGTTGCATAGCTTGCCTCCAAAATGAAATATGATGAGCTTCTTTATAGGAATTTGGTGTTGAGTCGATTGTGAGATTGAGCTCATCAATAGACTCAAGGTTATCTGAAATATTAGATTGAGCTTGTAGCCTTGCTTTATAAGAACTTCTTGTACCTGTTTTAACTATTTCATCAGGTCGCAAATCTTTCAAAGTTTGTTGAACTTGTTTGGTCCACCTATGAGAGGATTTTTGTGGGACAATAGATGTTTCTATTTGTAGATTAGAATCTTCATTGGGAGGTAATGAGTTAGGCTCATCATTAGTGAGAACATCACTATGAGAAGGGGCTTCTTCTAGTACATGAAGAGGTGGAGCATCATGAGTTGAGGTAGCTTGAGATGCAGGTTCTACACATGTATTCATTCCTCCAGAGTGTAAAATCTCACAAGAATTTTCTATCCAAGGAGAAGATGTGGCAAATTTATCAAGCTGTTTTAACTCATTTTCAATATGTGTATCACTTTTGAAAGATTCACAAAATACAACATCACGAGCAATAAAAACTTTTTATGAACTTCATCATATAATCTATAGGCTTTTGAAGTTTCAGAATAGCCCAAAAAAATGCACTTATAACTATGATGATGCAACTTATTCCTTTTTTCTTTAGGAATCAAAGCATAGCAAATAGAACCAAAAATTCGAAGGTGTCGAATAGTTGGAGGATAACCAAACCAAACCTCATATGGAGTTGTTTGGTGAAGAGTAGATGATGGAGATCTATTGCGAAGATAGACTGCTGTTCTTGCTGCTTCAGCCCAAAAATATAACTTGATGCCTTTGAAATATAACATTGCTCGAACCATGTTCATGATAGTTCTATTCATTCTTTCAACAACACCGTTTTGTTGAGGAGTGCCTAGAATAGTGAGATGATGCTGAATACCATTTTGACAAAGATAATCCTCAAAAATTAGAGAAGTAAATTCTCCACCATTATCTGTTCAAAGAGTACCAATTTGAGATTGAGCTTGATTTTCAATCATAACACGAAATCTTTTAAAAGTGTCAAAAGCCTCTGATTTTTGCTGCAAAAAATAAATCCAAGTCATGCGACTATAATCATCAATAAACAACATAAAGTACTTAGATCCTCCAATAGAAGTTACTGGTAAAGGCCCACACAAATCTGAATGAATGAGTTGCAATTTTCTATGTGCTCTCCAGGTGGAATGAGGAAAAGAATTTTTATGTTGTTTGGCAAGAATACATGCTTCACATTTTTCAATTGATTTAGAAAAAAATGGTAAACCATCAACACCATTCTTTTGCATGGTATGAATGCTATCATAACTAATATGCCCCAATCTTGCATGCCATAAAAGGCTTGGTGATATACTCTCTTCTTCAGTAAGATATGCAAAATTTTTAGAAGTAGATGCACCATTTAATTTTAATAATCTTCCATCTTCACACCCAGTGAAAACAATTTGATTGTTAGATGTTTTTATTACAACAACCTGCCCATCTTTTAAGAAAATAGAATAGCCTTTTTGTCGAATCAATACTAATGATAGCAAATTTCATTGTAATTCTGGAATAAATAATACATCATGAAGCACAAGGTCTTGAAGATTAGGCAACTTAAATCGAATAGTTCCTTTTCCAAGAGGTTTCAGACTAGATTTATCTGCTAAATAAATTGGACCATAGGCACCTTCATGAAATTCTTCAAAACAATCACGCCGAAATGTCATATGTTGTGTGGCTCCAGTATCTAAGATCCAAGAATCATACCATGAGGAATTAGATGTAAAATCTGAAACAGAAAGCACATATTGATCACTATCACTGTCACAAGCAAATTGGGCTGCTACTGAAATTTTATCCTCTAAAATTTTATCATCACTGTGCATTTTTGTTTTATCTTTCTGTTTAAATGAATTTTCTCTAAAACTTTCTATCTTGTCCCATGAGAGCTTACATTCATGTGCTTCATGACTACCTTTTCTACCACATCTTTTACAATATAAATACTGCCTATCATTTTGATTATCTTATAACTATACTTTGAAGAGATTTTATTGATAGATTTTTCTTTTTGATGAGCAAAACAAACATTTTCAGTAGTATTATCTATTTTCCTTCCAAAAGCTTTTTCACGTTCTGCTAACTTTTCAACCAATTTATCAAATGAAATGGTTTTCAATTGATTACTTGCTTGAAGAGACTCTAGATAAGTGGAATGTGTTGGAAGAAGTGCCTTGATGAAAGCAGCGAGATAGATATCAACTTTTCCACCCGCAGCATCAACATCATGTTTTATAGCTCTGATTTCAGAAGCCAAACTCATAACATCACCATTTTTCAATTCCTGAATGAGAATCAAATAAATCTTTTAATTTGTGAAGGGCTTCCCATGTAAATGTGCATCCTTGTATATGTCGATACACATCTCCATTAACAGAAGCTCTTATCAAAGCCAAAGCTTTGGAATTTTTATATTGCCAAATTTCTTTTTCTTTAGCCTCAATTGGTGTTGTAGGTTGGGCATTTCCATCACAAATTTTAGACCATAAATCATTAAAAATGAGAGTGTTTTCAATTTTTCTATGCCATTCCATCCAATTATCTTTTCCTGTTAAAATTTCTCCAATCAATGAAACAATAGACTGCATTCTGAATTTAAAATAAATAAACACAATTTACAAGGCCTGCAACTTTAAAATAACTTCTCAATCCTTTAAAAATAGAGAATAAATAAATTGATATCACCTGAATCAATTTATTGTTTCTGTAGAATTCCCTGCTCTTATTTCTCCGCTCTGATACCACTGTTAGGGTAGAAATGTAAATGAAATGACAAAAATAAAATGAAACACTTTTCGATTAGTATTCAAGAAGTACTTGCTGCATAATAAAGGTAGCGAACAGTTTGCACAGTTACACAAAAACTATCGGATGGAACAAATAAGTTATAACTGTACAAAAACTAATAAAATCAAACAAAACTAAAATTAACCTAAAATTACTAAGTTTTAACCTAAAGATTAATACATTAACAGCTTATTGCCTTCCCTATATGAATGGGATAAATAACATTCTTCCAGTGAATCAAACATTAACCAAACCTATTTCAAAACATATCCTATTTGCCAAGAATGTAAATTACGAGTAGCATAGGCATTAATAACAACTGTCGTGTCACCTTCAATGTGCAATTTATTAAAACCCAGATGCTTAGCTAATGCCAAACCATGAAGAAGAGCCAATCCTTCTCCCATGTTGTTAGTAAAATCAAGAATGCTTGCCGATTTAAGAGCTATAATGATTTCTTATGCATAAGATTTACTTAGATTTTCCTTAGAGGCACCATCAAAATTTAACTTGACTTGATCAGATATGGTGGAAGCCACTTAATATTAGCTATAACAGAAAAAATGCTAGAATTGCAAATGGCAATAGGTAAGGTAGGAAATGCAAGACCCTTCCAAAAAGACATAATTAGATTATCCCAGGAAGAAACCATACGCTTCCCCTTAAAACTGACAAAAAAATCCTTTTATTCCTCTCCCTCCAAATAGCCCAAATTGTAGAAAAAGGAGCACACTTCCATACACATGCAAACATTGATTTCAAGTAAAGAGTGGGCCATGATTGGAAAACATCCCAGAGTGTGAGGGGCAGGGGCATAAGAAGATTAAGCTTATTCATAATATGATGCCAGAAAGCTTGGGAAAAAGGACAGTTAAGGAAGACATGGTCAACAGTTTCTCTATGCTCATTACAAAGGACACATTGGAAGGATTGTGCAATGTTAAGCTTTTCTAGTCTGTCACTAGTGAGATTTCATTTTTTAAGAGCCATCCAGGTAAAACATCTTTCTTTTGGTAGCACCGAGGAATTTCAACAAAAAGAAAAGGCTTTGTGAGGCTGATTAGAAACATCATTATATTGAGTGGCTTTATACCCATCTTTACTATATACTGCCCATCCTGGACTGAAGCCCAGAAATGTTTATCCTTGTTATTGGAAATGAAGACAATTCTATTAATAACCATGGATGCTTTGATACCTAATTTAACAAATTATTATTGAATTTGTGAGGCTGATTAGAAACATCATTATATTGAGTGGCTTTATACCCATCTTTACTATATACTGCCCATCCTGGACTGAAACCCAGAAATGTTTATCCTTGTTATTGGAAATGAGGACAATTCTATTAATAACTATGAATGCTTTGATACCTAATTCAACAACTTATTATTGAATTAACTATTATGTTTTGATTGTATACTTTTATATGTTAATATTTCACTATTTTTAGCTATAAGAAATAAAAAATATAAGTAACAAATTTTCCTTTCTAAATTACCCCATTAATAATTGCGCTCTAATAATATACACTCTAATAATATACAATAGGTTTTTATAATTATAAACTACGGAAAGTTAGTATAATCAATCAATATATTACTCCAGCAAGATGTTAATAATAAATTCTATTAATATTTGCAATAGAGCTTGACTCCCATGATTTTGATAGCAATACATTTCCTTATTGAAAAACAATTTACATGAAAGTATCGTTTCTTATAGTTCTAGGGCTAGCTTAATCAAGCTATCTATGCGATGAGTTATAGTTGGCGGTGGGTAGATTATCATTTGCATCATATTTATTATTTTCTTTATTTATTTCAAGATGCAATATTGTGTTATTCTATAGGTTATTAAGATTGATGGCTCTTTTGAAGCTATGTTTGCACTAGTCCTAACATGGCATGGTCATGTGATTTGCATGAGTTTGTCATATCACAAATATATATCTAAGCCCAAGCCTTGGGTGATTTTGGATTATATTTAAGATTGAACAAGATCAAACTCTAATATGTTGCCTCTTTGATTCTTAAGGACAATGTGTGGCGGATCTTGCCGATCTATTTCAAAAAGGCAATATTTAGTCCATATATATATAATTTCTTTTAATTATGTTGATTAAGTTTTACATTCTTGTTTACCATTCTTTGCAATGGAAACTACTTAAATATACAAATTCAAAAGTATTTCTCATTTAAATTTTCCCATAATCCATAATGTTATTAATTTGAATGACAGTTTTCATGGTGGATGTGAGCCATTTTCTTAGGTCTAATACTACAAAGCATTAATATTAAAATTACTAATACGGATTTTATAAATAAAAAATTACATAAGAAAATTAATACAAATAGTCTATCAATATGATGATTAAGTAGTTGGATAAATTTATCACGCCTACAACATCTTATTGAGGTATGGGAAACATTGAATACTTGGTTGGTAAAATATTTTGACATGTTAATGGAAGAATTAATGAAACATAATATGTATTTATAAATGTAAATCAAAATCTTAAATCTACGTTATTGTGTTGAGAGGGAATTGCTCGAGAAATTAAAAATAACATAAAAGTTCTTATGCTTATTACTAAGGTTGTGAGTAATGTTTGAGCTCCTAATGTATGATGTTTTTGGAAATTATTAATGTACCCAAGAGATAATATGATTAAATTAGATAAAATATAATGTCATAACTTTATGGATGATTACTCTAAAAGAAAATATAAATTTTAACATTTAATGTGTTTTATTTTGATTAGATAAAGTAGGAGCCCTTACGTAACAACCATATGATATAAGAAAGGAGTCTCATGAGGAGTGGGAACACCCAAAACTTGGATCAATTTTAATTATTTTGTTGTAGTCATATATGAAACTTTGTTTATAACAAAACTATCTACTTAATGGGATAGATATTTCTAAAAAATAGATTAATAGATGACACTATATTCCTATCATGTTGTTAGACTTTTATTAATGTATTGTAATATAAATCTGTAAAAAAAGGTCAATATATTTAGGAACTCTTTTAAATGTACTATATACAATATTTATAACTTAATAAGATTCTTATATGATTTTTGAGGATATGCATTTTTGGTAGTTTTTGATGTTAATTTGTTAAAAAATAAAACATATATAGTAATCATATTATAAATTTTCCTCTTCTTGTCTTCTCTATGTTATGTTTATACATTTAATTTAGCCTTAGTCTTAGTTATTTTTTTACATTCTATTTAAACTTTTGAAAATGTAAATAATAGATTTAAAGTTTGTTTTTTTCATTAGCTTATTATATACTAGTCTTGGCAAATATTTTACAATTCAATAATCCCTAATCTTAGAATATATTATGATGGACTATGATTCCCATCATTTGTAGATGTCAAATTATTAATATTCAGGAGTTCTATGTGAATCATAACTATATTATAAAGAAATTTGTTTTATGTTTACATATTTTATAATAAGAATTCTACTATTTTATACTTTAAAAATGACTATTTTAATATATAATAATTTTTAGGCTAATTTAATAAATTTCTAATAAAAATTTCCTTACCGTTTCTCAAAAAAATCTGACTTAGTTGAAAGGTCTAATCTATTGTCAATTATCTTTCATTATTATTTTACTTCTAGAAATACACTTTATGGCTATGTAAAGATAGGAGTACCAAAATTCCACCAAGTTTTATTCATTATTTTATATTTACCTGCACCTTAATAATATAAAACGTCCCTCCAATATAAACAACACTTAATAAAAAGTATATGTCCAAACAATTTTTTCTAAGATTGTTGATAAAAATAGGATCGTGACTAATTAATTTTTTAAAAAAAATTTTAATGTAAAACTATGGATAGAGTGATACTATTGCTACAATTGAAGTTTAAATTATTTTGGCAAATACAGTACAAACGATCAAATAGATAGTATGTTTCATTTCCCTCTTAAGTTAGGAGTTGCAACTCTATTTTTATATATTAAGTTGAAGAGATATTTGAAGACTCAAATTGGAAGGGATATGGTATGTTAAAAAGGTAGAGGATGATTCTATTCTTTATGTGAAGATAATAAGTTGCATAGAGAGATAACAAGATAGGTAAGCCAATTTTTTATATATATATATAATAAGAATTTGATATATTTATTAAAATAATAAAATAATTGATTCTATATTTTAATTTTTAATTGCTTGAAGATATAAGGATAGAAGTGAAATCCCTGTTAATGGGCTTTCAAGGGTTGATCCTTGATTTTCACAAACTCAGACAACATCATTATCATGTTAAACTTTGATGGTGTAGCTCACGACAACCCTAGTCCTGCAAGTGCATGATGTATTGCATGAGATGTCATGGGATATATATTGGCTAAAGGTATGCTGGCATGCATAATATAGGTAAAAACACAAACAACATGGTAGAAGTCCAAGCATCAGTTTTAGCAGTACAATTAACTCAAAGGTTGAAGGTGGCCAATTTACATTTGAAGGGAAACTCCTAGATTATCACCCATTTGACTGTAAAGGGGAATGTAGACAATTCGATCATAGATTGGGACATCTAGAATATTAGACTACTTCTTTCTTCCTTTAAAGTTTCAAATTATCTCATATCAAAAGAGCAGGTAACAAAGAAGTAGATGTTTGTGCCAATTTTGTTTTAGACCACCTACAAGACGGAAAAACACAAATTATATCATTTGGCCCCAATAGCCAGCTGACTGATATTTATTTGTTTCAAATGGAGAGGGTTAATACTTTTTTAGTAGCCAAATCAATGGCTCCATCAATGAAGTTATTATAGTGGTTGAAAGGGACGAAGACATTAATGCAGAGAGGGTGGCTGCTGACTATGTGAAATGCATATTTTGTACAAATTTGATGATATTCGTGTGAACATTAAGAGCCCTCCTTCCAAGAGACTAGGGCGGTATAATTATCAGGTGGAATGAAGCAGCTCATGTGGTGGTTAGTGGACAGCCGATGCTTTTAAGACATGCTGCAAATGGTCTTGTCAATTAAATGGCATTGGGCTTGTAAAGACTTCAAGATGGTCACTGAGCTGGATTTAAGCTCTACTGGTTTGGCATTAATTTCACGTGGAGAAGTGTCCGTTGTGGCCGTTGTCCATAAGAAGTGACATTCCGAATAGCTTGTTCAAAATATTAAAACCCTCAAGCCACTGTGAGAAGGTACATTTCTCCAAGGTTAAATGGAGGCAAACTTCTCATTAACGGCAGTGACGTCGATAATGGCTTTTTGGGGGGAGATATCAGATGAATATTTGGCTAATGTTTTCAGGTTTAATTTAGGGGAGTTCTTGACCCGTGTCAAAAATAGTTCTGTACGAGGAGTCCTTAAAAAGTTCTTTCAAATATAGATGTAATGAAACATCGCGTCTATCTTTGTCCCCTGGTGCCTCGAATTGGAAACTAAGGAGAATGTTACGAGGTTGGTGGAGAGTTGCTTAAGAGATTCAAATGACGAGGTCGCTTTGAATCCCTAATGGCCATGGCTCTAGAGATGAAAGGTTTCAAATGCACTAAGGGGGTGCGGCTCTAATTGAGTGAATTTATTCCCCCAATACGTCCCTTTCTGATATGGAGTGTTACTATTCATAAGGAGGTACAAAGGATTTCAGCACAAATTGGTATGACTTGACTGAAGATATTTTTGAAGAGTGAGGAAGAAAAGTATCTTCACTGGGAAGTGCAGAATTGGGGAGCTTAAAGCGAGCGTTCACCTAAAGCACTAGAATACATGGGTAGCCAAAAGGATTGAAGAAGAAGGCGAGGACAATCTGTATTGGCTTCCCTCTGAATCATCACGCGACTGTGGGACCTTCTCAAACTAGAGAGAGGATGACACCTTCGCAGAATAGAGGCAAGCAAATCATGATTGCAGAATAATTGAATGCTAACGAATGTTTTGAAACTTTCTTATCATCTTTTGTAATTTATTTATAGGATGGTAAAATGGATAGGCAGGCTGGGGAAGTTAGGATTTGAATTTTTGGATAGATGGTTTATTGATGAACTGTGATCTTTATATCTCTACAAACATATGTATTATCTTTTTTAGATGAATTAATATACAATACTAATTACCAACCCCCACAAAAAAGGATAGAGGTGAAATAATTTAAGACACTACTAGAAATAATGTGGTTAAATAAAATCCTTCTGATATAACTCCTTAGGATAGCCACCAAGCTATATCTCCTACTCTACATCAAGGACTAGAGATTGAGTGCTTGTATAATGATTCTTCTTAATCCATTCTAGATAATCATCTTCTCAAACCTAATATTAAAAGGATGAGTAGAATTCTCAATGCATTTGTAAACATGTAGGATTTATTGATGAAATTGAAGTTAGGTATGACCATATACTATATTATCATCATAACTTAAAACTTTATGTTATTTAAAAAATACTTCATAATTCTAGAGAGTATACTTTGAATCAAGCCCTTTACCATCTTGATTAAACTTATTAGTTTCTTCAAAATGAAAAATAGAAGAAAGCTTTCATATAGAATAAATTTATAAATAAATCAAAATATGATGCAACACTTGAGAGTTAATGTTAGATGTATGGGGTGGGAAACAAACTGTCATCCACTTTGGTGGGAAACTGATTGTATTTTTCTCTGTGATGTAGCTACAGGTACCGAGCATCAACTCCACCCAAATCTTCAAGTCTAAGTATGTTCTATGACCCAATGGTAAAGTGTAGAACCAAAGTTATCAGTCATACCCTCTTGTACTGTCATTCCTATGGAAAGAGTCCCTTATCAGGTATCTTTGTACTATGGCTATTTGGTCATGTCAGTCGTTAGCCCGGTTGGTATTCCATGTTTTGATTTGTTGTATTTTGCTGCTCTTGTGTCTAGTATAATAATTATCTAATACTTTGTGAAAAAGATTAGTTATTTTAATGATTATTGGATGTCGTTATTTAATTAATTAAGAAGTAAAAATCGTGAAACTTAAAGATTTAAATTATTGAAAATTATTTAAAGAATTCAAAAATAATATCTATTAAGGGAATTAATAATAGCAACCATTTGTGTATTTAAAGATTAATAAATTAATAATTTATTCTAGTTGCCTCATTTGACTTATTAATTGAGAACCTTAAGTGCTTAAATTATTTATCAAAATTGGAAGGATTGATTAAATAGAAAATTATAAAAAATCAATTAAATATTTTCAGCACTCATGTAATAATCTATTAAAATGCGATTATTACGTAAAATATTGTAAAAATTAATTCTAAAAACTATAATTAATATTTAATTATTCTATGTTTACATTTATGGGAGCTACAAAAAGAAAATAAATAAATAATTAATGAATCTCGTATGGGGGATCCTGCATGCTTTTTGGGGGGAATTATTATCATTGAATTGCTTTTGGGGGAAAAACAAGGCCCTGCCATGAGTTTTCTAAGAAAATGTATCTCTCAAGTTGTGGGGGGATTTTCAAAGAAATTTGGGGAGAATCAATGGAGGTTGTCTTGGATTTTGTTGTGGATTTCATGAAAGGGTGTTGAAGAATTTTTTGAAGCTACTGATATTGGCTGTTTGTCATTTTATGTTTCCTATGAGTCTTCCTGAGGTTTATGCTTCTACCTCTCTATGCGTGGTTACTAGATAGCGCTATAGAGGTAGGGTTCCAGATTTGTTTTCACATGTAGAAATTATCTTAGTTGGGTTGAAATCAGCTTACTAATTGATTGAATAGAGTATATTTTAAGTGGATTTCCTCTTAAATGGGGTTTTTGAATTATTGAGATTTATTGGTGATCTAGGTAAACATAAATGTATATATCAAAATCCACATAATATAGAAAAGACTACAAACATTTATTCTGCATTGAAATATATATATCAATTCTTTATGAATTCATTTGCATATACAATATAATTCGATAAATATTTATATATGGTTATAATTTGGAATATGTAGACTATTTTCACAAAATAGTTTAGCTGATTAATAAAGTTATTTTCTAGATAAATGTAGTTAGGAACTGATAAGATAGAACAAAGAATTAAGTTAGATATTTAAGATAATAAATTTGAGTATAGAGATTAGTTTTCTGAATAAGTATATGAATGTATATTTGTTAATTATAGATTTATTTGGAAATTAGATAAATCTTCAAAACAATAAATGTAATTAGATTTATTTTGATGTTATTTCTTGTCATTTACTAATCACGTGACTAAGTTCTACTTAGGAATTAATGACATACACATGTTTTCTCATGAACTTCAGTAAACTTCTTTTGACATGCAATTTACCATATATGATGAAAGAAAATTCATAGGAATGGAATTCATAGTGTGTGAAATAACATGATGTCAATGATTGGGTTAATTTTTTATTGGAATCTATGTTAATTTGGAACTTTTGTTGTAAAAGTGTTATTACGGTCTTTTGGTATTTTTGAATGAACTTATTTGTACTTGTTATAATGAGATCATGTTTTTTGTTTTTGGACCTTGTCTTTCATTGTGGGATACTCAGATGTGTGGTTTTATGTGTTTGATTTCTAGAGGCTTAGGAAGGGAGTTGAGGATTCTTTATTGTATAGTCATGGTCTATTGGCCATATGATGGAATTGATTATGTGTTGCATTGATATTTTATCATTCATGTCAATAATTTTTGTTTTGTTTGGTTACCGGCTTCCAGTAGTGTAGTGTCATAAAATTGAGACCCTAGCAATTTTTAACTACATTAGGGTCCTCACCCACGTGAGTTCAAATCCTATAGCTTGATGAGAGACGAGAGATTTGTCATCTTGCAGAAACAACTTCTTCCTTGGCCTCTACATCACCTTGTCTGTACTCTTCCCTAGAGAAAGGGGTAGGACAAGGGCATGGCACCACTGTCCCCCCTTACACAGGGGTGTGGTGCCCTTTTCCTGCCAAGATAGGGGCATTGCACCCTTGTCCTTGCCCTATTTTGAGGCAAGACCCTTCCTAGGGTCGCATTGTTGGTTGTGCATCAAGCAGGAAAACTCCCCCGATGTGAACCTGTGACAAAATTCAAATCCACCAACCTGTATTTAAGGGGGTATTCGTTCTCTCATTTGCATAAGTTCAATAGGTGGAAGTTGGACAAGACTGGAGTATGTACAAGCCATCAAGCATTCTTTTCTAGCATTGAGAATTCTCAAGTCTCCCTTCAAGGCTAGGTGTTGCATTCTAGTCAAGGATTCAACCATTGAAGAGGAGATTGATTTCAACATTCGATCCTACAAAAGCATTTCTATCAACATTGCTATCACAACCTCCCTTTAGGTGATTTACAATTTAGTCTTTCATTTACATCTACTTGCAAGTACTTTCCTTAATTACTTGGTTAATTATAAAACTAGGGTTTGACCTAAAGGAAAACCCCCAGTTCCAACCTATTTTCCTCTTTTTTTCTATGTATAGGTTGTAGGTGCACAATAGTACTTTTGGATTCGGGCTTCATTTGTAGAGGCAGAAAAATACTTTTCATTTTGTGGATTTTTCGAAAGACTGTGTACATTCCCACCATGGTCCAAGCAAATTTTCCTCAAATTCGTAGGGCAACTTTGTCCCAATATTTTACTACCAGATCCAAGTGCACAACTTCATCCCATATTCCGATCTCAAGTTATAATTGATTCTTTAACACTTTTGCACTACATAATTCAATCAATTTCCTTTCCATTTCAAACAAGAAAGAGGGGATCAACTTAGCATTCATCATTCATTCAGAATTCAATCTACCATCTTTGTGTGGAGAGATTGAATCTAGTGAATTAGCCTCTCCTCTTTCTAATGTAATGGTGAAAAGTGTTTCAATGGTAATCGATAGTGAAACTCTCATCTCTCTTTGAGGGAAAGGGTAGTTTCCTTCTTGATTTATCATTCACCAATTTCCCACCATTACATTTTGGTGAACCCGACATCTTGCATGCTTTCCTTTGAACAACATTGAATATTTTTTATTTATAAGTTTTAACTTTCTCCAAACTTAGTGGTTAATTCATTTAAAACCCTAGTTTTTAAATTTAAAATTAAACTTGTGGTTTGCAAAAATTGCTTGTAGTTATCTTAGATCTAAAAATTGTTTTGTTTGTCAAAATCAATTTCCTCATTATCTTGTTCAATTTGCAAATAAAATTTACAAAATTAAGAGCTTACTTATTAAAACTCTAATTTTCAAAACTCATCTTGAACTTGTGCAAGAATTTGATTTCCATTTAATTTTTGGATTTTTTATTGTTCTCAGATTTGTCTTCATTCCTACAATTCAAATTTTCAATTTCCCCCCTTTTTCCCAAAATTCAAATTTTAAAATTAAGTGGTTAGGTCATCAAACCCTAATTTTAAAAATTCATTGGATTTTGTGCGAATTTCAAATCAATTTCATTTACATTTAGATTTCTAAATACTTTCCAAGGTGTCCCTATCTATTAGGTTTGACCCTTTTCAAAATTGTAATTCAATTCCCTTTTTTTGTCAAAACCCTAATAGGGTCCTATTTTCACATTTGTGTCTTCCTTTTGCCCATCTAGATATTGTAAAATTCGCCAATTTTTGGGGGTCATCTTTAAAATCATCATAATATCCATCCCTGTCAAAAAAAGTTGGTCGGACCATGTGCGTTCCCGCCATGGTCCTCGGCTTTTTTCCTGAAATTTTGGGAGAGTATTATGACTATATTTAATATCTTAAATCTGGAAGATTGGATGATTTTATTTATTTTTGATCCCTCTAGAATCGGAAATACCTTCAAAATTCAAAATTTCAACTTTCAAGAAATTTTTTAAAATTAAGAGGTTAATTATAGACTACCCTAATTTTTAAAATTTTAATTTTAAAATTAAGTGGTATTTCCTTGGCCCTAATTTTAAAATTCCAATTTATTTTCATTTTTGGAAATTGTGTCATCCTCTTCCCCCAACAAAGTTCAAATTGTGTAATTATTATTTTCTTGAATTTTGCAATACTTAATTTTGTAAGCTTTGTTCTACAATTCAAAATTAAAATTTTCCCTCTAGTGCATCAGTTTTACCACCATTAGTCCTACCTATCCTATCCCCATTACACGAAGCATTGGAATTAAGAAATCGAAAGGTTTAATTACCAAGGACATGGAGCCCAATTTGGGTGACTTCTTTAATGAGGATCATGCTAATTCTTCCCATCGTAATCATGTGCCTATTCACCCTATTAATGAATCCCATGATGAAAAAGAAGCTTTAACTAGGGTTTCATTAGATCAAATTTTCACATTGGACAACCAATTTGATAGATTTTAACAATGGATGTGCCAAGAATACCTAAATCATGAAGCTCTTCCATTAATTGAAGGTCTTAAACGCATTCTTCAAAGTGTTAAGAATAGAATTGATATATTGCCATAGGTAGGTGGATTGGATTGGGAAGATAATCAGTTGATTGCCACTGGTATGATCTAGTTGGTGGGATATGTTTATATGGATGGTTTATATGCTTCTGAAGTATGTTTCAATCAATTGGTATTGGCCTGATGATCGGATGCTATCTTATGTTCTAGTAAGCTTGCTTTATTGATCTGGTAAGGGTTTCACTAATAGAGCTTTATTGAATATTTTTGATGTTATGCATAAGTGGTGTTGGTGCAGCTTCTAGAAGGGATTCAGGATTCTAATAGTGATCATGTTCATGCCTCGTCTAATTGGTGTCATTGATTTGGCATGTATGGATCTAATTTAGGTCTGATTCTATCTAGGTTATGGACTAGTTTTCATGTAATGTGTTGGTGGATCTTCTGATGCACTTCAAGGATTTTTTATTGATTGGATGATATTGTTTGGCCTTAGCCCAATATGTGTTATGATTTTATTTCAGGATTATGTAATGTATCTATTGTATTATCGTTTGTGTGGCCGACCTGAGGGGTTAGGTCCTAGGCTGGTATAAATGTATGTAAGATCTCATTGTAGATTAAGTATCATGGAAAGGAGTGAATAATGTAATAATAATTTATGTAGAGGATTTGGTCGATCATAGGTGATCAAGTTGAGTTTATGTAAAAGTTTTTAGACCTCCAATATTGAGCTTAACCGGAATTGTAATCTAGCATGTTTTATGCTATTACCAATAGTTCTTTTCTCTGGATTATAGTCCAAACATCTTGAGGTGGTTCACATCTTTGTAGCCAGTGATATTCCATTATGATGAGCAGTGCACTCTAGGAAGTGTGCCTTCCTACATGTGTAGGCCCCTATTGTAATCATATACTTGCTGTAGAAGTATCATCTGACTGTGGGTAGGCTTCCCCACCATGGTTTTTCCTCGTTGAGGTTTTCCACGTAAAAATCATGGTTTTATGTGTTATGGTTGCATGGTATTGATTCTTTGGTTTCCATTTATTCTTTAATGCTTGATCAGTTATACCAGTATAAGGTTTTAAGTTCTTTAATTTACATAATTTGTTAACAACTAATTCAACCCCCCTCTTAGTTGTTCATCAGTTATCCTAACAATTGGTATCAGAGTCTGGTCCTCTTTTTATGAAAGCTTAACCACTTGAGGAATATCTTATGGCAACTAATAGTTCAACTCATGTTTTCTAAAAGGACAGTCCTAGGCTTGATGGAATGAACTATGGAGTATGGAAGATTCAGATGGAGAGTCATTTAAGATGTATTGGAAAGGAAAATTGGGAAATAACTCAAAATGGTTACACTCCTCATAATCTGGCATCTGGCCTTCCTGCACCAACAAACATGGATAAGAACATTGAGAATGATTTCAGAGCTAGAGAAGCCCTCTTAAGTTCCCTATCAGATCAGCAAATCATAGGACTATCAGACAAATCATGGACAAAAGCAATGTAGGACAAGCTGGAGACACTGAATGAAGCTGATCTTACTATTAAAATTGAAAAACTTGAATGTTACTGGGTAAGATATGAAAGCTTGAAGATGGAAGAAGATGAAAGAATTTTCAGATTCGTGGAAAGAGTTAATGAAATTTTATTGGGAATTTAGTGTTGTGGTGGATCACAGAGCGAGGAAGAGATTGTTTCAAAAGTAATAAGGGTTTTTTCACTGACATATAAGATAAAGGTAACAATAATTAATGAGCTAAGAACCATGCCTAATTCTTCTATCAATAGAGATACTCTTTTTGGGAAGATATTTGCTTTTGAGCCTGAAGAATTTGGTCCTCCTAGAGCTACAAAGGTTGATATTGCATTTAAGGCATCTACATCATCAACCGACAAGCAATATTGGAAAGTGTTGTACTCAAAGGAATTGGAAGAGATCAAAAAAGAAGATGAAGAGATTGAGTAACTTGAAGCCCTATTTGCTAGAAGGATACCTAGAGGTCTATCAAGAAGAAAGCATGAAGGAAAATATCCTTTCAAATGTCTTCCATGTAATAAGATAGGTCATTTTGCATCTAGATGTCCTGCAAGGAATTAAAAAATGGAAGAAAGAGAAAGAAGATCTTTTAAGCCTAATCCCGAACATTAGATCAAGCATAAGTACAAGAAATACAAAAATAAATCAAAGGAAATGAACTAGATCTTTTAAGACCATGTTGATGAGGAAGGAGTACTGATGATTCGGAAGACAAATCGACAAGAGATTCAACTAGGGTATTTTATTGTATGAAAGAAGATGAACCAAAACTAGTTATCAAGAATGAGGAAAAGGCCCTTGTAGAAAAAATTGAAGACATAGATGAATGGGTAATAGACAGTGGATGTTCTCATCATATAATAGGTGACAAAGGAAAGTTTCTAACCTTGCAAGAATTTTCTGGTGGTCAAGTCAGATTTGGTAATAACAAGGCCTACATGATAAAAGGAAGAGGAACCATTTCATTGGATGGTAAGGATAATGTTGATAATGTCTATTATGTTGAAGGTCTGAAGCATATTGTTTTGAGCATAGGATAGTTGGTGGACATCGAATTTCAATTACAATTCAAGGATGGAAAGTGAAACATCATTAGCAAATCAGATTTGGATATTGCAACCGGTACACAGACAAAAGGTAGCATCTTTGATTTAAAATCTAGTGAAAAGATATGTTTGATTTCACATATTGATAAAATTTGGCTATGGCATAAAAGGTCGTGTCATATAAATTTTGATTACATTGTAAAGATCAGTTCAACTAAGGTATTTAGAGATTTACCTAAGATTGTGAAGCCTCACAATCCGGTATGTAAAGAATGTCAAATGGGTAACCAAATCAAAACTTCTTTTAAGACAATACCTAGAAAATCTAATGATTTCCTTGATTTGATTCATACTGACCTATGTGGTCTTGCTAATAAAAGAATATTTCAAGGTGATAGATATTTCATGTTAATCATTGATGACTATTCTAGAATGATGTGGGTTGCTTTTTTAAGGGAGAAATCTGAAGCCTTTGATAAATTCAAGATCTTTAAACCTATGGTTGAGACCAAGATAGGAATGAAAATCAAGTGTTTGAGATTAGATCAAGTTGGTGAATTCATATCTGGTGAGTTTAATAGCTTTTGTAAGAAAAATTGTATGAGGAGATAGTTATCTAGACCACAAACACCTCTGAAGAATGATATTGTGGAAAGAAAGAACAGAACCATTTTGGATGCATCTAGAAGCATGATGATGGAAGCTAATTTTCCTTATATCCACTGGAGAGAAGGAATAAGTACAACATTTTATACATTCAACAAAGTTCATATCAAAGGATATATCGATAAGACCCCTTATGAATTATGGTTTGGTCATTCACCTACTCTTAAATATTTCAGAATCTTTGGAAGTAAGTGTTATATCAAAAGAGATGATTCCATTGGAAAGTTTGACCCTAGATATGATTAAGGAATATTTCTTGCTTATTCAACTAAAAGAAAAGCACAGAGATGTTATTAAAAAATATTGGAGAGAAATGTGGAGATTGCTAATGTGAAAGTGGATGAACAATACAAAGACCAAGCTAAATCTTATGAAAGTAAAATGATAGTGGAAATGATCATAGCTAAACTGGTAGTGCCTATACTAGAATAGAATACTGAACTAGTTATGCTGGAATAATCAAAATACTCAACTATAACTAAAGAGAAGCACAAAGAACCTAAAATCAAAAAACACCAAGGTATGTAAGGCTAAATCATTCTTAAAATCAGATCATTGGAGACAAAAACATGGGATTTATGACAAGGAGAAGATTGGAAAACCAAGAGGTATGTTTCATTTCTCAGACTGAATTGGCATCCATAGTTGAAGCTTGTAAAGATGAACATTGGATGAAAGCTATGGAAGATGAATTAGATCAGATTGAAAAGAACAATACTTGGACTTTAGTTCCCGACATAAAATAAGAATGTTATTTGAACTAAATGGGATTTTATAAACAAACTGGATGAGAATGGACAATTTGTAAGAAACAAGGATAGATTGGTCTACAAAGGATATTCTCAGAAGGAAGGATTTGATTATGGTGAAACTTTTGGACCGATAGCTAGAACTAAAGTTGTTAGACTATTTCTTGCTTAGGCAGCCTATAAGAACTACAAGGTCTATCAGATTGATGTGAAGTGTCGATTTATGAATGGAGTACATGAAGATGAAGTCTTTATTGAGAAACCAAATTGATTTTTACTAACAAATGACAAAAATATGGTTTGCAGATTAAGGAAAGCCCTATATGGACTAAAACAGGCTCCTAGAGCTTGGCATGCAAGGATGGATAAGTATCTTTTGAAGCTTGATTTTATAAAAGGTAATGCGAATAGTAATCTATATTATCAGATCACTAATGATGATATCTTGATTATTGAAGTATTTATTGATATTATTTTTGGAGGTGAAGAAAAATTGTGCATGAATTTTTTTGATAATATGCAGAGTGAATTTGAAATATCTATGCCTGGAGAAATAATTTTTTATTTTAGGTTTGTAGATTACTCAAACTAACAAAGGCATCTTTATCTGCAAACTAAGTATCTAAGGGAATTGTTGAATAAATTTGGTATGAAAAATTCTCAACTGGTTAGTACTCCTATGGTTACAAGTAAAGATATTGTCACTTAAGGATGTATCCCGTTTAGTAAATTCTACAAAATATATATCCATGATTGGTGGTTCACTATATTTAACTTAGACTAGACCAGATATAATAAATACAGCCATTATTATATCAATGTTTCAAAGTAATCCAAGAGAGAATCATGAAAGTGTAATAAAAAGGATATTCCAATATTTGCAAGGAACAACTGAATATGGTTTATGGTACCATAAACATGATGACTTTACTTAATGTGCATACACAAATACAGATTGGGCAGGTGATATTGATGACTAGAAGAGCACTTTTGGTGGAGCATTCTTCCTTGGGAAGAAGTTGGTTTCATGGATCAACAAGAAGCAGTTATGCATTTCCTTATCTACTGCTAAAGATGAATATGTTGTAGCTGCAACCAATTGTACTCAAGTTCTATGGATCAAGCATATGTTGAAGAATATACAAGTGAGTTGTAATGATCCAGTAGTTATCCATTATGATAACTCTACAGCTATTGACATATCAAAGAATCCGGTATTTCACTCCAAGACTAAGAACATATCAATCAAGAATAACTTTTTGAAGGAAAAGGTGGAAGCAAAAGAAGTTAGATTGGTTTATGTGAACACTAAAGAGAAGATAGCAGACATCTTCACTAAAATTTTGTCTTGGGAATCATTTGAGTATTTGAGAGACAGATTAGGGGTTTCTACCCCTCTAGTAAGGACTTAATTGATACAGATGTGCATAAGTCCGATATGCATTATCAGAGCTACCTTCTGCTTCAGATTGATGAATTAGTGCTACTACTCAAGGGGAGTAGTCAGCCTTGAGATTTAGAGTTATTTATTTTGTTTGATTCTTTGGCATTGTTGTCAAAGGGGGAGGAATGTATGTGAAAAACCATTGCTATTTATTGATTGTACTCCTTAGGGCTAGTTTGGTAGTATTTTTTCCTTTTGTTTCAGTTTTGGTTTAGAGCTTCATTGCTACATTCTTTCATGGGAGATTATTGGTGGTCTTCCATTGGGGGAGACTTGTTTGGCATTTTCTTGGCACTTGGATATTTTTAACATCCAGTGTTGCCATCAATGCCAAAGGGGGAGATTGTTGGCCATATGATGGTATTAATTATGTGTTGCATTAATTTTTTTTCATTGTTTTCAATACTTGTTGTTTTGGTTGGTTTTCGGCTTCCGATAGGTGGATTGGATTGGGAAGATAATTGGTTGATTGCCACTGCTATGATCTGGTTGGTGGGATATGATTATATGGATGGTTCATATGCTTCTGAAGTATGATTTAGTTAGTTAGTATTGACTTGATGATCAGATTCTATCTTATGTTTTGTAAGCTTGTTTTTTACCCAGTAAGGGTTTCATCGACACGACTTTATTGAAGATATTTGATGTTATGCATAAATGGTGTTGGTGCAACTTATAGAAGGGATTCAAGACACTAATGGTGATCGTGTTTGTGCCTCATTTGATTGGTGTCATTTCTTTGGCGTGTATGTATTTAATTTAGGTCGGGTGCTATCTAGGTTATGGACCGGTTTGCATGTAATGTGTTGGTGGATCCTCCGATGAGCTTCCAAGATGTTTTATTGATTGGATGATATTTGTTTGGCCTTAGGCTAACATGTTTTATAATTCTATTTCTGGATTATGTAATGGATAAACGATATTATCATTTGTGTGGTTGACCTAATTGGTTAGGTCCCGAGTTAGTATAAATGTATGTAAGATCTCATTGTAGATTAACTATCATGGCAAGGAGAAAATAATATAATAATCATTTATGCAAAGGATTTGGTCGATCATAGGTGATCAAGTTGGGTTTATGTAAAGGGTTTTAGACCTCTGGTATTGAACACTATAATCAGGCATGCTTGATGCTATTATCAACATTTCTTCTCTCTGATTGTAGTCCAAACATATTGAGGTGGTTTAAATATTTGTAGTTAGTGAGACTCCATTTTTATGAGAAGTGCACTCTAGGAAGTGTGACTTCTTGCATGTGTAGGCCCTTATTGTAATCATATACTTGTTGTAGAAGTATCATCTGACTATGGGTAGGGTTTCCCACCGTGGTTTTTCCTCATCGAGGTTTTCCACATACAAATCATGGTTGCATGTATTGATTCTCTGGTTTCCATTTATGCTTTAATGCTTGATCAGTTATACCAGTATAAGGTCTTAAGTGATTTAAGTCACATTATCTATTAACAACTTATTCACCCCCCATCTTAGTTGTTCACCAATTATCATAACAATGCTCCTATTTTGATGAAATTTTTTAAAGTCTTGTTTGTTTTAGAAGCTAGATGGTCTTCCTAGCCTGCCTTGGATTCTCCCTGTATGTTATCTTATTCTACCAAGAGAGTTAATCCTTTCTATCATACTATGGTGAATCACCATCTTGATATTTCTAGTTTGATCCATGGTGTTTCTTGGATTCCTAGATGGAATACTAGGGGAGTGGCTTTCATTGGTATTCGAGACCCAAAGTGGTTGCCAGGGTAACTCAATGAGAGTTTTTTAATCAAGTGATAACATAAAACAATGAACTTGGGTGGGTACCTAGATAACATTAATAAAGATTAATTATGTATTGCCTCTTTTTCCCACAAGTGCTCATATAGGTTTGGGATAAGTAGAGAAGGGCCTAGAATGGCTTCCACCAATCTTATGTCCATAGATTTTTGGTGTGGTCTACTAGTGTATGTATGGGCATCAAGGGTTAGGAGAAGTTGCCAGGGTAACCCAAGATGGGGGTCAGGACCTAGTGAAGACCTAGTAGGGTAACTCATGACAATCTAGTGATGACACTCATCCCTATTGCTACCTAGTGGTAACTTGTATCTTTTGATTCCTTTTGTAGATTGTTTTTGGATTTCTGAAAGTGTTAGGTTAACTTAATTTGGTTTATCCTTTTGTGGATTGCTTTGGACCTCTATAAATGGGTTATTGACTTTGGTGTCTCCTTTGACATTACTATTGTGAGCCTCTTGTGGATTTAGTATTGTTGATTCTCTTATGAGCCCTTCTGTACTCTATCTTGTGTATTCTCTTGTGAGTCTCTTGTGAGTATATCTTTGTGGATTCTTGTGTGGTTTTTTATTCATACTTTTATATGTTTTCTTCTACCTTGTGGGTTTGAATGATACCTCCTAGCATAGGAGGTGGACCTTTTGGTGCCACATGGTTGGGTGGAGTGCTATTCACACCCATTGGGTTTTGGCTCCTTTAGCTGCATGTTTGAGGATGCCTGTGAAATTATTGAAGATTGCTATTATTGCACCAAATTTATGTATCCATCCCATCATGGGAATCTTGGAGATTTGTATCTTGAGGATCCATTGTAATGTATTTGATAATCATATGTATAATCTCCAACAATGAAATATGTATCTTTTACTTATGTAAATATTCAACCATGAGTTACATCATTATGGGCTCTTGAGGACAATTGTAAGTTGTTAATTCCGTATCACTTATTATCTTGATGGATTTATCTCCCTTGCATATGTAATATTATCTCTTATAAAAAAAGTATTTGCATTTTCATCTTTTTTGTTTTTAAAGTCCTCTTGGCCTCATAGTAGGGTGTGACACTTTGTATTAGAGCCCATGTTTAAACACTAAGATCTCTAGATAAGTGTGTGGCCTTAGTCTAGTTGGTCTTTTTGTCATATGCTTAACAGAATTATTTCTTCGATTAATTTTATTTTTATTTCTGGTGGTCATTCGGAATGTTGAATTAGTTGGCCCTAGTTATGCATTATGTGTTGTTTCTATCATGTTTGCTGGAACCTCTGATAGTGTGTTAAGGGAGAATACCATCAAGATTGGATCTAGGCATGTTGGGTAATCGAATGGTATTAATAGTAATCTAAGGAAACAAAGGTCTCTATGATGAAATTTATTTCAAACCACTTGGATCTTGACTTTTATTATGAAGGAGTGTGAATTGGAATAGGTAGATGGTAATAAATGCATCTAAAAAACTTAATGATCTACAAATGTATTGTTTGATGAGAGTTTGAGAATGTTTACCTGGATTTTCTTTGAGTTAAGTTGACATTATTTAGCTAATTTATGTAATCATATTTACTGCCTCTCTTACATTGAGATTGTGTTGTTCTTTATGATTAGCATTATAGTGTTAATATTTATATGAATCATAAATTGAAACCCTCTTATTATTTCAATGTGTATGCATTGGGGACCTTAGATGATAAATGATACATTACTTATTATTGAAATTGGAGAAACAAAATATGAAAGTATGTGATGTTTATCCTGGTGTATAGAAAAAAGTCTTAGTGTAGGAAGTTATATTAGATGAATATCTATTATTTATATGGTGCATACAGATATTAAGAAAGTGTTCTCATCTTTGAAAATTGTCTTGATGTTGGACTTTATGAGATGTCCATTTTAAGGAATCTCAGTTTTGTGCAACAATGTTTGTAGAGTAGGATTTAGAATAGCTTAATATAGTGTTGTGACCATGTATTCTTGTTTTATTGTCATAGTCATTTGACTTCCAAGAGTAAGTCAAACCCTACAGGGGGAGGATGTATTGCCCCTCCCTCGGTCAAACTTTGTTTAACCTAGTTGACTTTGGTTGATTTCTTCTATTGTTTATATGACTGGGTGATACTCTCTAATGTAATGAGTTTATCATGATTCTAGGATATGATGTAGGTATGCATTCTATCTCTATGGAGGTTTAGATGTTGGACTATATTATTAAGTACTAACCCTGGACTGAGTTATCAACCTTAAAAATATATCTTGTGTTCATCTTCTCGTATGGGTTTGATTCTATGTGGGGTGCAAGGAGATGATCTTTAGTCACCCACTTCATCAGGACATGGACTATCATGACTCTCCTCTACCGGTGTTCTTGTTCATGTTAGATATATATTTGTGCACTTTTCTCTGTGATGTAGCTGTAGGTCCTGAGCATCGACTCCACCCAAATATTAGGGTCTGAGCATGCTCTATGACCCAATGGTAAAGTGGGAAACTAGGGTTATCAATCAGACCCCATTGGACAATCGTTCCTATGGAACAAGTCCCCTATCAGGTATATTTGTACTATGGTTGTTTGGTCATGTTAGTAGTTAGCCCAGTTAGTACTTCATGTTTTCATTTGTTGTATTTTGTTGCTCATGTGTGTAGTATAATAATTGTCTAATATTTTGTGAAAAAGATTGTATTATATTTTAATTATTTTTGGATGTCATTATTTAATTGATTAATTAACAAGTAGAAATTGTGAAACTTATAGATTTAAATTATTTAAAATTGTTTAATGAATTCAAAAAGAATATTTATTAAGGGAATTAATAATAACATCCATTTGTGTATTTAAAGATTAATTAATTAATAATTTATTTTAGTCACCTCATTTGACTTATTAATTTAGAACCTTAAGGGCTTAAATTATTTATCAAAATTGGAAGGATTAATTAAATAGAAAACTATAAAAAATCAATTAAGTATTTTCAGTACTCATGTAATAATCTATTAAAATATGATTATTAAAGTGTTTTAAAAATTAATTCTAAAGAAAATAATTAATATTTAATTATTCTCTCTTTGCATGTATGGGAGTTACAAAGAGAAATTAAATAAATAATTAATGAATTTATTATGGGGGATCCTGCATGCTTTTTTGGAGGAATTATTATCATTGACTTGCTTCTGGGGAAACAAGGAGGGCTTGCCTTGAGTTTTCTCTAAAAATGTATCTCTCTGGTTATGGGGGAGTTTTCAAAAAAATTTGGGGAGAATCAATGGAGGTCACCTTGGGTTTTGTTGTGGATTTCATGAAAGGGGGTTGAACAATTTTTTAAAGCTACTGATATTGGGTGCCTACCATTTTATGTTTGTTGTGAATCTTTCTGAGGTTTCTTCTTCTATCTCTCTGTGCACGGCTACTAGATAGCGCTATAGAGGTAGGGTTCAAGATTTGTTCTTGCATGCAAAAATTATTTTAGTTGGGTTCAAATCAACTTATTGATTGATTTAATATAGTATATTTAAAGTTGATTTCCTATTAAATGGGGTTTTTGGATTATTGAGATTTATTTGTGATCTAGGTTAAAATAAATGTATATTGTAAAATCTATAATTTTATAGTATTTGAAATCATTGGGGTTTGATGGTTTTCCAAATGATAACTCTGGGTTTAGTTTCATTTATAGGAGAGATTCAATTTGAAATCTTGTTTGTATTCCTTAATGATCTTCATTTAAAAGAAAAATTTCATTTAAATTGGGGTGTAGCTCTTATTTGTTTGAAGAATCTATGCATGTGTAATATTGGTTTTCGGCAAGTGAAATTATATTCTCTTCTGGTATCATTATGTGATATTATTGTTTTATCTTTGTTGGTGTGTTTTGCATAGCTTTACCCTTATATTTTTCTTGTGCAACCCACGGTGGTAAGAATCCATCCACCATGAGAAACCCATGGTGTTGGTGGGAGCCTATCCACTGTGGGCAACCTACGATGGTGGGGGAGCCCACCCACCATGGGGAAACCACATTGGGGCATCGTATTACCCCCTTTGTCATAGATATTTATGACTACCAATAAATTTTAGTGGAGAATAAATTTTTTGTAGTATTTTCTATATTATGTCGAATATATATATATATAGTCCAAGGGGTTGAGCTTAACTGGTTAAAACACTGGGTTCTCACTATGGAGACCCAAGTTCAACTCCCAATAGGGAGATCTAAAAGTGGAACTCTAAGCCATGACTCTCGGGCTTCCATAATGGGGAAAGTTTTGGGTCAATCTAATCAAACATAATAATAATAATAATTCAAAATATTGTGGCTACGGCCTAATACCTATACATATACATATCCATATGCATATACATATACATATACATATGCATATACATATACATATACATAGACACATACACATACACATATAAATATACATACATATACATATACATATACATATACATATACATATACATATACATACATACATACATACATACATATATATATATATATATACAAACACACACACACACACACACACACACACACACACACACACACACACACACACACACACACACATATATATATCTATATGCTAAACACAAGATGCCACTAAGAGGGTGGTGGATCAGTGGTATACAAACTTAACCATTTTATATCCTTTGTGTATATACCAATTAGTTGATCTAACATAAAGAAGACATGCCAATTAGATGAGAGTATAACACAATTGTAACCACACATAAAAGGGACATCTTATAAAACTAGCTGTATGAGGAAAACCCAAGATGGGAAAAGCCTCAGTGAGAAATGTTGTTGGAGACTACTGCTCTAATCCATCCTCACAATCAAACTCTCAGTTACAACATTTAGGGCACCGACCCAAGGAGTACCACTCCTGGGTTAGGGCACCAACCCAAGGAGCACCAATCCAAGGAGCACCAACCCCTGCACTAAGCACCAAATTAATGATCTTCAATAAACATAATTAATTACAAGAGTAATCTCCTTGTTATAAAATAACTTTGTAACACTTTGGTGCAACCATAACTAGTAAAAACCCTAAGAAGGGTCAATGGGCTTATGCTTTAAGAGAGACATAATGCAAAAAACAAGAAAACATAACAAATTCATATAAACATATCATATTCAATCCATATAACTTCTGACAATCACCCCATAATCATCAAATTATTATCAAAGAACATATGCTAGTTAACCGGTTACATGCAAGCTTCAACCCTGATACAATCTAACTGGGACTCTAAGAATCAACCGGATCACAACATGCAAATCTCAATACTTATTCTCAATTCTACTTCCTTTGCCCCCTAAAAATGATTACATAACATTATATTTATACCCACCAGAACCTATATAGGTCGGCCTAAAAATATTACATTCACCAATGTAGGAAAATGAAACGTGTAATTAGGTTGGCCCTAAGATTTAAGAAATTATTTCAGAAAATAAAAACCAAGTGATGTGGTTCAATAGGAAGGTCAGCCACATGCCAAATAATGTTGGACAAGACCTAAGATGGATCCACATGCCAAGAATCATGTCGGTAATGAAGGAAAACCAACCGGTAAGCACAAAAATTATCCCAGGAACCCAAAAAGAGCCAACCGAAAGTGATAACTGACTAGAGAAGAACCCAAATGAATGAGAAATCTAGAATCAACCATATTAAAATGAAAAGAAACTACAAACAAGATCTTCAACAAAGAAAAAGCAAGTACCTGTACATACCGGTAACAATATTGAAACTACACAAAGAACTAAACAAGAACAAGACTGAAAGGAAATGTTTTTGGTTGATACAAGATTGCTGATCTACTAGGTATGCTCGTGCATCAGATAACCCGGGTAGAAAAATATGTTCCATGAGAGGCAACTCATTAACATCTAAAAGGATTCAAGATGAATATCCCATGCTCATTTCTTATCCAAATATCTTCTTTATCTGCCAATCTCTACTTTGGCTCCTCCGGAGCCTCAACCACCTTCTCTAACCTTTGCCTCTCTTTGGTTTTCTTTCTTTGCTTTAGATTTACACATTCTCCATGTGTACTACCTTCTTTCCTCTGTAACTCAGGATTTCTTCTACCACAAGACTTCATTTGGTTTGTCACCATGAGCTCTATGTTGATCGGTTCCATCTGTCCATTAGTCTCATCTGTCAAATCCTTCTACCAACTCATTTCACCTTCTAGTATAATATCAACAACTGGTTCTATCAGATATTTCTTCAAATCCTTCGGTATAACCTCTGTAACTAATTCTATTAAACCTTCTGGTATAACCTCTACCACCAGTTTTCTACAACTTTTCTTACAACTCTGATTCTTCACCTCCTTCTCTTTCTCCTTAAAAGAAATCAATCTAAACTTCTGCCAATCCTTTTCAATAGTAACTAGGTTTTTTGTACAATCATAAATAGCTCCTCTATCATACTGCCAAGGTTTTCCCAACAAGACATGACATCAATTCATTGGCACAATATCACGTAAAACTTCATCTCTAAAAGACTCAATATTAAAACTCCCCCAGCACTGCTCCTTTATCTCTACCTTCTAATCATCTTCTAACCAACTTACCTCATAAGGACAAGGAATCTCAAGTCTCTTCAACTCAATCTTTTCAACCATCTCTTCAAATACTAAATTATCAGTACTTCCACTATCTACAATGACCTTGCAACACTTACCACTTGATTTGCATACAATTCTAAAAAGACTCCTCCTTTGAGTAGATCTGGTATCCTTTCTTCTAAATATAAGGGATTCACCTTGCTTCAGTGCATAGTTAGATCTGGTATCATCCGGTTCTTCACTTACCACACAATTTCTTGACATTCCTTCCTTATGTTAATAGAATATATGTCTAGTTTCTCCACACTTGGAGCATTTGTTAGGGAGTTCTCTATTGGTACTGGTGCTACCCTTCCTCGGTGTCTTGTTTTCTAGTTCTTTACTCCTCAGGTTTTGCATCCTCTTCTTCAACTAGTTTATTTATACTATCATTCATCTCGATTTTCTCCTTTCCCTTATTCGATTGTCTTCTTCTCACCTTCTCCTCAGCCTTCAAAGAATACTAGTAAGCTTCTTTAACTATTGAAACCTTCAACATACTCATCTCATCTTGAATGTTAAAAAAAGTCCATTGATGTAAATCATCGCCTTTTCTCTGTCGATCTCTCTATATCCAAATATGAGTACCACCTTGTAGAATTCCTCATTTAATTCCTTCACATTCATGTTTCTTTTTTTTAGGTTCTACAACTTTTTGAACAACTCTAGTTCATAGTCTCTCGCTATGAACTTGGCCTTCAACCTTGCAACCATCTATCTCCACTAGGTGATCTTCAATTCACCATACTCCACTACATATTTCTACAACTCTTTCCACCACAAGGTGCATGCCCTTTCAACTTGGTATGTACCAAATTGATTCTTTGCAGGTCCTTGACATCCTCAAACTCAAAGTAGTACTCTAACTCTTCAATCCAATCGATTAGATCCTCTGGGTTCAATGTTCTAAAAAAGTTAGAAACTTCAACTTTTTGCACTTTACTTTCTCGTGCTAGTGCTCTTAGAAATCTTTCCTCTCTCTCATCTTTCTTTCCTTTAGCTTCCTCAAGCTCTTCACCGCCTTCCTCATACTCATCCTCAGAGTCAAGGTTTCTTTGCAAATCAGCCAAAGCATTCTAGATTTCATTCCTCACTTCATTCTTGAAGTCTTTCATCATCTTTTTTACCCTCTGGTGGTTTATTCTCCTCTATGGCATCTCTCCTTCTACTTTGGTGAGTTGCCTCAACTCAATAATCTAACTATTGATTTCAATTTCCTCCCCTTGGTGATCTACTGAATACACCTATATCCCATCTCCAATCGATGATCTATCTACCTCAAGGAATTCCTCAATGTTCACAAATGACTCTTCCACCAATCGGTCCATAACTAGCTCTAATACCAATTGATACAACCATAACCGGTAAAAACCCTCATAAGGGTCAATCGAAAGCCAACGAGAGAGATACATTGCAAACATAAAAAAAACATAACAAATTAATATAAATAGATCATATTCAATCCATTTAACTTTCGGAAATCATATGGTAATCATTAGATTATCATCAAAAAACATTCAGTAGTTAACCAGTTACATGTAGGCTTCAAGCTTGATACAATCCAACAGGGACTCTAAGAATCAACTAAATCACAACATGAAGATCTCAATCCCTCTTCTCAATTATACTTCCTCTTCCCCCTACAAATAATTACACAACACCATATTTATTCCCACTGCAACCTATCTAGGTTGGCCACAAAAGATTGCATTCACCAAAGCAGGAAAATGAAACATGTAATTAGATCGGCCCTAACATTTAAGAAATCCTTCCCAAACATAACAACTAAGCAATGTAGTTCAATAGGAAGGTTGGGCACATGCCAAATAATATTGGACAAGACCCAAGATGGATTCACATGCCAATAATCATGCCGGTAATGAAGGAAAGACAATTGGTAAGCACAAAAACTATCCCGAGAACCCAAAAACAGCCAAATGGAAGCGATAGGTGACCAGAGAAGAACCCAAATGAACTAGAAATATAGAATCAACCACATGAAACCACTAGTAAACTACAAAGGAGATCTTTCATGAAGAACAAGAAACTACCAGTACATACCGATAAGAATAATAAAACCACACAAAAAACTAAACAAGAAAAAGATTGAAAGGAAATTTTTCTGGTTGATGCAAAATTACTCATCTACCGGGTATGCTCCTTCATCACACTTATGTAAACATCTCTACCAGTACTCCTCTCTCCAATTATTTGTCACTTAACTACTCACCCTCTCACTGTAGCGACTTTATCTCCTACTACAACTCACTCTCTATTGCACTCTTACTGGTTCAGCTGCTTCTTCTTCTCTTTCGGTTCTACTCTTTGCTGGTTCTCTTTTCTCTTTGTCACACTTCTGCTAGCCACCACCACTCTTCTTCACTTTTTTAGTTGTCTAGTATCTGATCACTATCAGTTCTCAACTTACCGATTCTTCACAGATGATGAATCTAGTATTCTCGCCTCTAGAATCTTCTCTATCAGTTCAATCACTACCGATGAACTCCTCTGTCAAACTTAATGGTAGATTACTGATTGCCTCACTCTTGCCAGTTGTTCTCTTAAAATAGTTCTCTCACACACTCAATACCTTTTTTTATTATCATTGAGTAGTTAACTGGTTATCTCTCTGATCTTTGATCTACATATTTATACTATGCCTTCCTGCCAAAATGACATTCAAACTTCTAGCGTACTAGGGTTCCTTCATCGACCTTGAGGCAAACCAAATCTAATTGGATCCCCTTCCATAGATCGACCACCTACAACAATTCAATCAGACTCTACCAATCATGTTGCATTTAGAACACATTTTCCTTATTTGGAAAACACAACACCTTCTTTGGTTTGCATTTGTCAAACACCTATGAAGCAATCTTGTAGATAGCTTCACCTACCCTAATCAACACCTAGACACTAGGCCTCGATCATGAAGTCATCAAATCAGATCTCTATCCTCTGATCGGTCTCGAGCCACAATATTCTGCCATCCTTCCTCAAGCTTTGTAGTCATCGTTTAAATTTTGGACCAACTACCAAAAACCTCACCAACACACCACACCGACCTGTGCATGCATGTCACTTCACCTTCATGTGGCACCTTTGTTGACGTCCACCTTGGCTCACTATGTCGGTCCAACTCAGTCACCAACCAATTGCACACAATCAATCTCATCTACCAGGTCACAAACTCTATCTGTTTTACCCTAACTGGTCTATCTTCACCCTTGCAAATTTATTCCCTTCTGGTAGAACACATAAACTAGTATGCTCTTGCCAACCTACCTCATGCACATCTTCAACAAATGCAAGCCTTCTGCATCTACACTTAATCAACTTGTCTTTTTTCATCTATACTAGTAGTATCTTCTGCATGTATACTAGTAAGATACCATGCACATCGGTGGCACCAAACATCATCTACATTCGGGCAACATCCTCTATCTACAACTGCTCAACCTTGCCTTCTTCACCAATACACTGATTTTCCTATCAACTAGCTTGTTAGAGTGACAAACATATCCATCCTTCTCTATATTGGAAACTCATCATCTTTTCCCTTGCCGATTCAGTAGACATCCCTATTCTCATGCACCTAAGGCAACTTAGTGTTTCAACGGTTGATCCAATGTGAACCTTCAATCAGTTACCTTCTACTATTTTGTCTTATATCGGAGGACTATGATGAAATCCATGCATAATGGGAGATAAGTTCCACTTACCGATGTGAGTGGATCCTTGTCATTTGCATCCAACATTGCATCAATATGGATTCCCTATTTAAGCAAACACATCTTCAAATAGGACAGCTCATCTGGTTGGGTACACTCATAGTCACACATCTCTTAATTTGGTGGGAGTCCTGCAGATTAACATCCAACAACAAATTGGTGGTGTGCACATACTTCAGCTTCGGTGTTGATGTGATTTTTGTAACATTTTGTCTCTTCATCACAATCAACATGCAAGCATGTTTCTCTCTTATAGATGACATCATTTTTCCTTTTTCAACCATCAACTTCTCACTTCATCGATGGGTATACCATACCAGTTTCTAGTCCTTATGTCTTCAACACAAACCAATACTAGCTTGTGTACTAGTGATATCTTCTGAACGTAATACATGATGATATTCTCTTCCTTACCAATGACCTAATTTGCTAGTTGACATCAAAGACACCATTTCCGGTATGCATCAATGACAAAACTACTCATCAATCTCCCATAGCAGTTGCCATCCTATACCGGTCGACATCAATGACAAGACAATGCCAACAATCTCCCCCTTTGGCATTGATATCAACACATGTAGTATCAGACATACTATAGATTCTCTCTTTCCCCCTTTGTGTGTTACATGAATTTTCACACACGTAGTATGCACAATACTACATAATCTCTCTCCTATCTTCTGCAGTGTTATCAAAATCAAGATACTTTTTCATCTCCATGATCTAATCAATTAATTCGTCTAAATCTTACTTGTCACCATAATCCCATGAATTAAAATATGGTTTGGTATTTACTTTGGTCAAGACTTTTAGAAATATCTCTTCTTCCGGATCGATCGCTAGTTGATTTGTTCCTTCTTCTCTTGCCTCTACTTCCTCTTCATCATCACTCACATCTTCAACATGTCAACTTTTTCTCTGGGCTATTTCTACAACTTCCAATTGGGGTGCATTTTCTTTCAAAATTTCCATCATAGTAGGGTCTGCATTTCCATGCACTCCAACACCTCTAGTATTTCTTTGAGCTATCTTCATGCAAGTTCACTATAGTTGTGGGTTGGATCCTCAATTCTTCTACCTCACAAAAAAATTCTTACAAGACTCCACACTCTTCGGAATGAAAAATCACTCTGATACCACTTGAAGCAGTCATAGTAGGAGAGTCGTCAAGGATAATATTATTGACCATGCAGAAAGAGTACACAAGATAGAAGAAATACAATGTTATGGAGGCAACATATAAGTAGACATATTATATCATGGAATTCAAGTACAAACTAGTCGGCATCATGTGGGCTTTCAAATTCGGCACACATGCCTAATTACAAACATGCTCAAAATATAGTATACGGGCTCAAGAAAGAATGCAAGCCAACTCGGGATCTTCTAACCTTCTACTTAATATTCTCAATTCTAAGAACTTGATACCATATGCTTATTTACATTGATTTATATAATATTCATAGCTCTAGGATTATCCATGTCGACCCAAGATGAATAAACAATTTTGATAAAGGTGTAACGTGTAGAACACTAACTTAGCCTTCTCCAAAAGAATTCCTCCATAAACAATGCAAAATGTTGTGCATACCCAGGGGAAGGTTTTCCACCAAACAAGGAACATCGAAGGATATGAAATTAGACTCTAAAAACTACGAAAATGATCCACAAGATTCTCTGATTGCAAATAGGTCCAAGTGGCTCCGGTACACAAACCAAAAAGTATCCCACACTCTGAAAGCAATACCTTGCTGAAAAAAGATCCAAATGACCTACGTACCTAGGATAAGGTAGATGAACATGTCCATGAACAAAATACAGCTCCGCAACATCCAGTGAGAAAAAACTGGAAAATGTAGAATGAAATGTTGAAACTGCAAAGCTTGATTGAACAAAAAAAAATTTTGAAATGAAATGTTTTTGGTTGATGCAATATTGCCAAGAATCAGGGATGCTCTTGCATCAAGGATAGGCCATAATCTATTAACATAATAAAAAATGAATATTTTCTAGATCATGAATGTATATTTAAAATAACCAAAAAAAACTCCAAACGAGATATGCAATATAGATTAATATGGGTTCCTTTAGGGAAATTATGTGAAATTATGGAGAAATGTGTGTTTTATTATTTTAAAATATTATTAATATGTTTTTTTGCTAATGGTTTCTCTATGAATTCATCCATAATAAGATGTACTTGGTTTTTACCATTAATTTCCCTCATAGAGCCACAAACTAAACTAAAGATATAGAGTTATAGTGACCTCATTTAATCTAACAAAACATAAATTAGAATAGATATAAAATTTATAATTCATAGAAGTATAAAAAATTCAAATAAAAATATAATGGAGCGAGAATAAATGATTGGAAGGAAATAATATAAAATGTTAATTCTAATTTATCGGATTATATATAACATTTTAACATTTTTAATAATACACCATTCTTCAACCTTATGTTTATCTAAATGTGATATAAATGTAAATTTTTTAAAATAATAGAAATGACAACATTTGAAAATAATATCCATCAATTTCAGTAAAATTGTGCTTTACATAGTATAAAGTTTTATTTTTACATTAAAAAATATATTAAAACCCTTAATTCCACATTACAATACATATCCTCTCCCATATACAAAAAAAATGAACACAATTAAAAATCCTCTCCCATATATTAAAAAAATGAAGAAAATGAAAAAAGAACATTTTTCTTGTTCTATGTATGATTTGTAAATCTTGGAAACTAAAATTCCTAAATGAGTGTAAACTAATTCAACAACTTGAAAAAACAAAGACTCTATTATTTTTTTATTAAAAATCTAAATAGCAATTGTTTCATTTATAATCTCCCCCTTCATACAACACCCATAGTTTTTTCCAAGTATCAACCTACATCGTAGATAGATAATTTTGGTTTTGATGTTCAAAATAATAAATATTTTATTTATAATCTCACTCCTCATGCAACACCCATAGTTTTTTCCAAATCTCAACCTATATAGTAGATATATAATTTAAGTTTTAATGTTTAGATATATCATTTTGACTTGGATGGAAATATATTTTTCTCGCCTTTTTTTTAAATTCATTTGAGAAACAAGATTAATAGTACAAAATACATTTAATTATATTATAATTTATCAAACCTAAACTTGAGAAGGGTAAAGTTCAAAGAAAATTTTTAGTATGGGTAATTGTTATATACCATTTGTATATTATGGTTGATCGATACAATTTTCTCAATGGATAGATTCTTGGTAGCATGAACAAAAGTTACTACTAATTCATGGAATTATTTTATAATTTATATTGATATCAACCAACATTGTGACATGTAAAATATATAATTAAATTCCTTTATCTTTTGTCATTTTCTAGATGTCTATAATATCTATCATAAAACATATGCACAATTCTTAGTGAATTTTGAGATTTGACAATGGTCTTTTCATTAATGAACAAATTTTTAAACGGTTTGCCATTTTTTAAGGTCATGACTACCCTCGACTAAAGCTATCTTGGGATTTGATAAGAATGGATTTATAACTATACAGGATATTTACTCTATAACATCCATTTGTATTCTCGTTGGAATACATAGGACCACTGAGAGGGGAGAGGGGGGCGAGCTGAATCGGTGGTCTATAAAAAATTACTCTCACTTAATCAACAAGAAATCTCAAACAAAATGATATAAATAATTGTAGAAAATTATAAGGCTTAATGCAATAGTGTCAAGAGAATGTATACTCAATCAAGATTGCAAAGACAAATATAGTACTCATAACATAAATATTTGAGTGGAAAACCATTAAATGGTGAAAAACCATTATGAAATAGATTATATTAGGCCCCACTGGTTAAACCTCACTAGTTACAATTGAAGGTCTCACTAACTAAAACCTCACTAGGAATAATGCCTCACTAGTTCTATGAGCACAACCTCACATTTGTGTCTAGAAGCACCCATTCCTTACACATTCATAAATAGAATATTAGGTAGGATTACTCTCTTTCTATATAAGGCATTTATTATATCTTGTCATTCATTAGATCATCCACACATTCTTCGTCTCAGAGAACAAGTCTCTATTTTACAAATTTTTAATTATCAAACTATCTTTCAAAAAGCTTTACAATCATAACTCTGTTACAACACTTTGATTCTTATGAAAATGTTTGTGATCGGTCAAAAACTCAAATAATCTCTACCTATCAAGTCCTTGTTCACTGTCAAACCTTTAAACATCTTTGCAACAACATAACACAACATAAATCAAGCATCTTATATAATTGTCTTTTCTACTTTGATCATATCAGCATAATAACTCACACTTCATTTCCTTCGAAAAATACATTTTTGTTCAATTAATCATGATTGAGCACCATAATTGTAATAGTTCAAAACTTGTTTTACATCATTCAAAAAATATTTATAAATATTTGACATCACAGAACAAGAACTAGCTATTTATTTTAAAACAAAACACCAAAACTTCATTCCCTCGACTGTTAAGGCTAAAATAACAACCTTTAATATGTAACATTAGTAAATACCCTAATGTATAATGTTAATAGTATTTAAAATTATGTAGATTATAATTAACTCTAAATTTCCTATTCATATGAACATAACTTTTGTTGCACATAACTATGTTCATGTCAGCAGATTGACAGGAACTAAAATCTTTCAAGCCTACCTACACATATCATACCCTTTCAATCTTATTTGTATCACAACTATAAAATCACCCATAAATGATAAATATTAGTTACCTTGGGATTATTAATGAGATTTAAATTTTATAGATAATCCTCAAATATTGTTATATCTTTGGAAATTGGATGATAGAAAACTTGTATGCAAATTGTCTAACCAACACTTCTCGGACCCACATCCTACACATCTTGTTGACATAAATGATAATATCAAAGAGAATAAACTACCCCTTCGGAATTGGTGGCAACATCCACAATAATTTATCATATCATGTACTCCCCCTATCTTGATGCACACCATTCACTCTCGTATTTTACTATTGCAACTACCTGTTACTTCTTCAACTATTGTCTCATACTAAAATTTTTATCATACAAAGTACTAAATTTGCAACCAAACTCCCCAATAATGGCAATAATTACTATCCTCATCTCTCACTTTGATAACAATTACAATGGGGAGAAGAATAAGATATCATGATAGTAATAATAAAACACTTAAGATCCCCTTGACACCAACCCACTTGGAAATGTACTACTTAATAGAATAGAAGGGTAAGACCCCTAATCTTGGTCTTAACTTCTCAAAGGCATCCAGGTTTGGTAAAGGTTTAGTAAAAATATTTTTTAATTGATCTGTAGTAGCAACATAATAAAAAAGAACATCATTATCTATCACATGCTCTCGCAAGAAATGATATCTAATGTCTATATGCTTGGTTCTTAAGTGCATGACTGGATTTTTGGAAATATGCATTGTACTAGTGTTGTCACATGGAATGGAAACTATTTTAGACATCTTTACCTTCATATTTGATAAAATTTGTATCATCCAAAGAACTTGATTGCAACAAGAATAAGAAATAATATATTTTGCCTCTTCTTTTAACAAGGATACTGATTCTTGTTTTTTACTTTTCCAACACACAAGTCTATTTCCCAACAGGAATGTTGTACATTTAGTGCTCTTTTTTTCATCAAGGTACCCTACCCAATCAACATCTGTATAAGAAGTGATAGTGAAATCGTTATGCTTAGGATACCACAACGCATAATCTAATGTTCTTTTGAGTTACCTAAAGATCCCTTTGACTACATTAAAATGAGATTCTTTACGGGAGGAATGATATATTGCAACTAAACCTACAACTTGCATAATGTATGCCCTATATATTATGAGGTAACGTAAACTTTTAATAATTATTCTATGTTATGTTTGATCACCATTCGATGATTCATGAAACTTACTTAATTTGTAGCCTATCACTATTGGTGTTCCAAGTAGTTTACACTCATCCATATGGAACTTTTGGAGAATTTCTTTCGCATTCTTGGTCTGAGATAGAAAAAAACCTTTATCCAACTGTGAGACCTACAATCCGGGGAAATATGACAACTCCCCTAGCATGAACATTTTAAATTTATTTTGCATAAGATTTGAAAACATTTTTCTCATGTCATAATTGTCACAACCCAACATAATATCATCTACATAAACAACTACTACAAGCATATCATCACCTTCCACTCTAAGATATATATTGTTGTACACACCTCCTCTTGTAAAACCATTTATCACAAGGTATTTGTTGAACATAGAGTACCATGCTCTAGGAGCTTATTTTAAACCATGGTACAAAGCCTTATCTTATAAACATGATCAAGATTTCATTTACATATGGAACCTTCAGGTTGCTCCATGTAAACCTCTTCATCACCATAACCATTAAGAAATTCTACCTTGGCATTTATTTAACAGATCTTGAAGGTTTTATAAACTTAAAAGCCAAAAATATTCTAATTTCTTCATGCCTAGCCACAGGAGAAAATCTTTCACCAAAGACAATGCCTTCAATTTGAGAGTACCCTTTACAAAAAAGACTAGCTTTATTTCTCACAACTATTTTACCATTTTAATCCATCTTATTTCTAAACACCCATCTTGTCCCTATTGCATTTTTAGTTTCAAGCTTAGGGCCTAGTTCCCAAGTTTTATTCTTTTCAATATTCCCTAGCTCTTCTTCCATGATCTTATTCCAATCTTCATCTTCACTAGCTTCACTATAACTATTGGGTTCTAATATTGATATCAAACATAAATTTTCTTGCTCACCTAATTTTGCAGCTATTCTTCTCATTAGAATTCCCACCACTTTGTGTGGACAACTTTTTGTTGTTAAGGGTGATCTTTTAAAAGAGTATTGTAAGAAGTTTTAGATTCTATCTTTTCAGTGAGAGGAAATGGTACATTTATCTTGGTATCCACTAGGATGCTTGTTGTTTCTTCTCTCTATTTAGAAATTTCTTCTCCAACTTTAGATTCTAATTCAGGCTTTCCTTTTACAACTTTTATATAGTCTTTGTTATCCTACACTATTTCATCAACCTGCACTTTCTCATCAACGTTAACATGAGTACTTCCAACCATTCTTTTCAATATTTGTTAAAGAAATTGAATGCATTACTATGTGAGGAATAACCTAGAAATATACCCTCATCACATCTTGATTCAAAACTTCCCAAATTTGCATCATTCCTCTTAATAAAACATTTGCAAATAAAAATTCTAAAATTATTAATAAAAGTAGATGTAGCAAACCATAACTCATAAGGTGTGTAATTGATTTTGACTTTAAATTGAGACATATTCAATATGTACACTATTGTATGAACAGTTTCCTTCCAATACATGTTAGGTAACTTTGCCTAATCCAACATAGTTCTTTATTTTTATTTTTATTTTGAAAAAAAAGGTAAAGATTTATTCATAAATAAAATAATTACAAATAAGAGGCCTCAGGCCCACCAAGACAACAACAAAACTAAAAGGATCCTAAAGGAACCACCAGCACCACCACTACAATGTCCAGTGACCATAGCAATAGATCTGATCGCCTGATTTCCAATGATAATACCTTTTTAGAAAGCCCTCAGAAAGATGATGTTCCACGAAGTAGGGCCGAAGGCCAACTACTTTGAAATTACACAAAAAAACCAGGCTCATCTGGAACCTCGAAGGGCCTCAAAAATGACAATGAAAATGATACAAACATAAAAGGGAAATTGATCCTACACCATAGGATGCTCTTGCATCATCCTGTCTTCAAGCATTAGCCTGTCTAAAGTTATAACATAATCATGAGGTATACCATCCCTTCCACTAAAATCCCAACCATCAACATGCTCTGAAGCCCACTTGGACAGACAATTAGCCACTCTATTCTACTCCTTGGGAATATGACAAAAGGAGACAAATTCTAATGTGTTACACATTTGTAGAATTTGTCTGACCTCAAATGCTAATTGCCAACTCACCTCATTCAGATTGTGTTTGTTCAAAATTTACATAACAATCTATGAGTCTAACTCATAAATAATCTTCCTCCATCCTAAAGAATAGCCTCACTCAACAACAATCTTATTAGCTAGGGCCTCCATAAGATTGTTGGAGTGTTGCCCTGTATAAATAGAGAAGAAAAAAACTGCACAACCATCATCACCTCTACCTATACCTCCAATACTTGCATGTATAGGATTCCCATAGGAAGACCCATTAGTATTAATTTTTTAGATTCCCACATGAGGAGGAATCCACCTTCCATCTCTACTTATCCACTGCTTTGCATGACGAGATCTATTTCCAGTAGCATAGTCCATTTTAATGTTTTCCAATTGTAGATTCCTTACAATAGCATAATCACCCGGATCAACATTTTCAAACAAATTTCATTTAGTTGAGATTGTCTCTTGAATCCTATTAACTATCTTCTACCACAACTGAGAACTCCCTATATGTGAATCACAAAAGACCCTCCAATTCCTTTCCAACCATAAATTCTAGATAATAAGAGCTGGCCCAATAGCCCAGGCCACTTGAAGAAAAGAGTTCTTTGTTGGGGGTCTACCCAAGCTATCGCAAAATTTAATTAAGGAGGTAGCATGAAAACAAGCATGTTTCCAAGCCTCCCACCACTTGTGCCAAATATCCCTAGAGAAAGGGCATAGAAAAAACAACTGGGAGAAGTCTTCCTCATTATGCATACAAAGATAACAGATAGATGGTCCCTGGAAGCCTCTCTTACAAAGATTCTCCCACATGAGGCATTTCCTCTGAACAACCAGCCATACAAAAAAATTACATTTCGGCCGAGAAAAGCTATTCCAAACCTTCTTCCACCAGGGAACATCCATCAGGCCATACAATTGCCTATCAAGCTGAGCATAACCTTCAGCAACAAAAGACTTGCCTTTTCGATTAGGAGCCCAAGCAAAAATATCTCTCTCCTTGAGGGAACTACATAACCTACCCTCCAAGATATTAACCAACACCAGACGATCTTCATCTGAACCACCCAAGGGCCATTCAAGAGGATCCTTCCAACAAGTCACCTCAACCTGTCCAATGCACCTAACCTTTTTAAAATTATCCACCTTAACCCATCTAGCATCAATGAAAATGTTGGAAAGAGGTTGAAGGTGTGGATAACTAGACAAAATAGGAGGATAACCATCCCAAGAGTCCTGCTAAGAAAGAGCTTTAGAGCCTCTATTACAAATCTAGAAAATACCATCTTTAATAAGTTGGGCACATTTTTTAAGAATGTCCCAGATACAAGAGCCCCTACCCACTAAACGAAGATGAGGCACCTCATGATCATTAGCACTAGGGAGATACTTGTGGGTTAAAATCTTGGCCCAATCCTAATCTTGACTATTACACCACCTCCAATACAGGTTAGCTGCCAAGGCTTTGCTAACCAAAGAAATAGATCTGAGGCCAAGACCCCCAGCATGTCTCGATCTGCAAATAGAGTCCCATTTAACTAAACTCCACTTAGAAGAAAGAAAACTACCAGACCAAAGAAATTGATGAGAAAGAGCATTAAACTCTCTCACAAAGCTGGAGGGGGGAGGCTACACAAAACACCTATAAATAGGAAGTGCTTGCACCATAGTCTTCAGAAGAATCAATCTTCTAATAGAGGATAACCACCTGTAGGTCCAATGATTAACCTTATAATGAAATTTATCTAAATTTCCTTGCCAAAAATCTCTGCACTGAACCCCCAAATCTAAAGGAATCCCAAGGTACAACAAAGGAAGAGACCCCATCTAAAATCTGAGGATCCTAGCAATCCTATTCTGAATAAGCCAAGGGGTATTAAAGAAATATATAGATTATTTATCTTCATTAATTTTCTGACCTAAGGCTTTACAATAGATATCTAAAGCTCTCCTGGAATTCACTGCCTCATTGATTCTGGCCCTACCCATCAAACACATGTCATCCACAAACTAAAGATGGGAGTAGGGAGGTAAAGCATTATTCCAACTCCAGCCCCGAATAAGACCATATCTCACCTGGGAACTGATAAATCTGCCAAGACCATCAGCCATGAGAATAAATAATTAGGGAGATAAAGGGTCCCCTTGCCCAAGCCCCTGTGAAGCACTAAACAATTTTGAGGGTTCCCCATTAATAAGAATCGAGAAAGAGGTAGAAGTCACATAACTAAGAATCCAATTCACCCACTCTTCTCCAAAACTAAAAGCCAAAAGGATCTTTTGTAAGAAATCCCAACTCACCCTATCATAAGCTTTAGCCATGTCAAGTTTAATAAACATAGCCTTCTCCTTAGAGGAAGCCATCGAATGAATAACCTCTATTTCTATCACAACTCCTTAAAGGATCTGTCTTCGATTAATGAAACCACCTTGCTCCTTAGAAACCAAAGTGGAGAGGAGAGGTTTGAGTCATTCAACAATCAATTTAGTGATTATCTTGTAGACAATATTACATAGAGAAATAGGCCTGTACTGATCCAAGCTATTAGCCCCCTCCCTCTTCAAAATGAGAGCCAAGAAGGTATAATTCATAGATTTGAGCACTTGTTTATTCCTATGAGATTCTTGAACCACATCTAGAAGATCATAATTTATAATCTCCCAAAATTCTTGAAAAAACTCAATAGGAAACCTATCAGGGCCAAGAGCCTTGCCTTTTTTCATTTGAAACACAACCCCCTCAAGTTCAGACAAAAAAATGGGTCGCAAGAGAATATCATTCATTTCAATAGAAACAAGAGGGGGAATACAGTTCAGGATGGCCCTCTCTTCCACCATAGCTTCAGGATCCTCTTTGGTAAACAAATTAGAAAAAAAACTGACAGCTTCCATAGAAATTTCTTCTTTAGATGAAAGATGAATCCCTTCTGAAGAAATGAGAGAGGTAATAGAGTTACCATACCTATGAGCCTTAACAAAATTATGAAAAAAAGTAGTGTTTCTATCACCTTCTTGGAGCCAATCCACACGAGACTTTTGTTTCCAGAAAATCTCCTTATGCAACTCCCACTCTTTTAAGTCCTTTAGAGTAAGGGACTAGGCCATAGTGAGCTCCATAGTCATCCCTTGATCCCTAATTTGATGCATAGCCTCATCCAACTTGGATTGAGCTGCCATCTTCTGTCTATGCAGGTTCCCAAAACATTGTTTATTCCACCTCTTCAGCCTATATTTTGCATGTTGTAATCTCTTCCCAAAGGAGTACATAGCCCACCCATTGCTAGGCACCCCTTCATACCACCAATCAACCATAAGATCCCTCAATGACTAATCATGAAGCCACATCAATTGAAATCTTAATAGGCCAATGATCATAACCCCTCCAATCAATAAGATGTCATAGAAATCTTAATAGGCCAATGATCATAACCCCTCCAATCAATAATTTTTGAACTGGTGGACCACCTATCATGCACCCAAAAGTAGGAAACCAAAAATCTATCAAGCCTTTCAGAGATAGCCTCAACACCACTCCTCCTATTATTCCATGTAAAGACACCATTAATTGGCTTCACATCAATGAGATTCAAGAGACCAATATTATCTTTGAGTAAATTTGAGGAAGGATCAAGCCTGAATAACCCACCTCGCTTTTTCTCCAAACTAGTAACGGCATTAAAATCTCTAGCCAAAATCTAGGGTAGAAAAGGATCCTGAGAATGAACAAAATTGATGTGAGCCCAAAGATGAAAGTTACCCACAAGATCAGTAGGAGCATAAATATTAAAGAGGCATCTTTTTCCTATCTCAAAGTTAGAAGCGACCATAGAAATGGAAGACCTGCTAGAAAACCACCATGAAGGGGAAACTTTCCTTGGGTTCCAGAAGCAAGAAACCCCCCTTGAACTATCATGAGAGATCACTCCTTGCCAAAGGCCATGGGGTCAGACACAGCAAGCACAACTAGCCAAACCATCCACTAAAAGCTTGGTTTCCTGAATAAAAACAACATCAGGAGGCTCAAAGTCAATTAATCTACGAACAACCTTTTGTCTAGGGATGTTGTTCAACCCCCTTACATTCCATGAGAGCACAATTATTTATGTGGTTGAGAGAAGTGAGAATCAATGGGATTTACAAACCCCGACTCAACCAAAGTATCACGAGTAAGCTTAACCTTTTCCTAATCTATTTTTCATCCACTCCTTAAAGGTTTGTCTAAATAACCCTTTTTGAGGATCTTCTACTGCAAGCCTAAAATAGGTGGGGCTTTGTTAATCTTTATTGAACTTGAGGCCGCAATAGTGGAAGGAGGAGTAGACACCATGGCCACTACAAATTTAGGGACCTGTGACTCACTAAGATCTCTATTGTCCTAAACATGGGAAGGCAAATCCGTAACCATTTGAACTTCCTGTTGATTCTCCAAAGATAGGGCCCGACCCTCTTTGTTCGAACCCCTATCCAACACCTCATGTTGAAATTGGGCACCCAAGGACATTTCAACTGGAACTCCTTTCTCTTGGACCAAATCCTCTAGAACCTCAAACCTATTTAGGGTGACATCATTTTGCCTATCCAACCGGGTTCTCTTCTTTCCCTTGTCTTTATTTTGAGGTTTCACAAGAATGAAACCATCTTTATCAGTAGGACCATTAGGCATATGGGCTTTCCACTTATCTTCCCAGAGAACAGAGTGAGGAGGATTGGAAACAACCGATTTAGAATATTTATTTCTGGGGCATCTCCATTGTGAATGGCCATATTCATGACAAATTCTGCATCTAAATGGTAGGGCCTCATAGTCCAACTATTGGATCCAAGAAGATGTCCCCAAACAAATTTCCATAGAGTTTGGAAAAGGATTATTTAAAGCAACTTCTACACATATGCGAGCGTAGGAAATTACCTTTCGATCTTGAGTTTGTGAAGTCGAACCCATAGGTTTACTAAGAAGTAGTGAGATTGAGTGAAGAATATCTTCTCTCCAAAACTCCAGTGGAAGCCTCGGCAATCGAATCCACACGGGCACACGAGAGGGAAGCTCCTTAGAAGAATTAAAGCCAATATGCCAAGGTTTGATAAAGAGTCCCACTTGGTTGAAAAAATAAGGGCCACCTTCAAAGGCCTTGTTCCTATCTGCCAGGTTGGAAAAAATAACTAGAAAATAGTTATTGGCTGCCATAAGTAGCTCCATGTCTCCTTCAAGATTCCAGACATGGTGTGCCCAAGACTTTAAAATGGGTATAGAGATGCGAAGACCAATGAATTTTCATATGAGAGCATGGTTGCACCAATATTCAACATCTTTTGAAATTTGCTTAGGTTGAAAAACTAGAATTGGACAATCTTGGTATCTTTCCAAACAACCATTCACCTTTTTCATGCGAAAAGGCTCTTTTGAAGAAGAAATTCTTGCCCCTGATTGGGAATGACCAATGCGTTCCTTTCCACATGCATGAATCAAATGAGACGGATCCGCCATATCCAGATCTCCAGAGACCATTTGAGAAGAGGACACTCCTCTAATATCCATGGATGTAGAGAAAATACCAAAAGAAGAAAAATAAAAGGGGCAGAAAAACCACCCTCAAAATCCCACAAACCCCAATGACAACCCAAAGCAGAAGAAATAGAAAAGGGTTGCAAAACAACCCCGTGGTAGCCCAAAAAACCTGACCATGGGCAAGCAAAAATTGACCCCCAGCAAGCAAGAAATCACCCCCTAGAATGAAGCAAGCAAAGCGCAACTTACAGGCTAGGGCACTTCGGCCCTAGAACAACATCCACGCACATGCAGAGCCATCATCCATCCAACATAGTTTTTACCATCTCCTTTATTGTCCTATTATTCCTAGCACCCCAGTTTGCCAAGGTTTTTTTTGCAATATACTATCTTTTTAATCAATGTTGCTCATAAAAATCTTCAAACTCTTGTGATGTTTACTCTCCTCCCTTATCTGATATTAAGCATTTTATCTTCAAACCATATTCATTTTCCACCATATTCCTAAACACTTTGAACCTATCAAATTCTTTAGAATTGTGTCTTAAGAATGTCACGCAAGTCATTCTAGTATGATAATCTACAAAAAGCATAAAATATCTCTCACCATTAATAGACTTATTCCTATTATGACCACATAAATCTATGTGAAGAAGTTGCAAAGGTCTAATAGAAGAATGTTTCATTGAAGAAAAATAGTTTTTTGCTTGTTTACTATATTGACACTTAGAAATATTGCTTGTTGGATTTTGAATAGATAGCATGCCTCTCATAATTTGATTCTTACTGACCTTAACTATATTGTCGAAATTTAGATGTCCAACTCTTCTATGCCATAGCCATCTTCCCTCTACCTGTCACATAAGACAAACATCATTATATGTAACATATTTAAAATTATAGACATTACCTTTTGTCCTTTTATCTATAGCAACCAACTTGCCTAATTTTCTTTTTGTCTCATACCCTCAATCATCAAACAACACATTATAGCCATTTTCACAAATTTGACTTACACTCGAGAGATTATCTTTTAAACCTTCCACAAAATAGACATCATGAGTAGTCATTTTATCATTTAACAATAAGGTTCCTAATCCTTTGATCTATCTTGAAGTATCATCACCAAAACTTACAAATCCACCATCATAATCTTCCAGTTTTGTAAGTTTCTTCCTATCAATAGTGATGTGGTTTGAACAACCACTATGAATAACCCATAAATCCTTTTTTTTTACTGTGAAAAGCCACATGAACAAACATAGGGTGAACTCACAAAGTTGGTTCCCACTTTTGCCAACGAAGGAAATTGGCAAAAGTGAAAAATTTTGTTTACAGGGGGTTCGAGCGAAGTGGGGGTGTTCGAACAGAATACCCTTTCAGGTTCAAGCGAAGACCCCACTTCGCTCGAACCCCATCTTTCGAGCAAAGCACCTTTAATGCCTGTTTATGTTGTTTTTCAATTATAGCACGGGGGTTCAATCAAACCCCCCTTCATTTGAACCCCCCTAAAAATGGGGGGTTCGAGCCGTTTGAACCCCTTTTTTAACACTTCTATGAAGATTTCTATATTTTTTTGCAGATTTTTGGCCTTGAAAACTCTAGTTGAAGGCTCAAATGGAATATTCTTGACAACCCAAAATGTAGTATTATAGTCCTTGAAGCAAGCTTTCCAATGAATATGATTTTATTACATATTGAGTTTATTATGAACTTGTTTTTTTAATTTTACCAAATATGGGTTTTTCACCGAACATGAACTTCTCTGTTCAACACATTGGGAAAAATAGGAAACTAATTCAAAAAAAATTTGAAAAATATCTAAGCCCTGGGTATTGATGTCTTCTTTCTAACAAAAAAAGTAAAATTGAATTTTGATATATATAGAATAAGTTATGTGTTCAAACATAAACCTATGTCTAAATTATGACTAGTCAGACTTCAAAACTTAATAAAATGAAAAATATTGAACATATCACTATCAAACCAATTGCAAGCCTCGGATATTGATGTTACAAACCAAAATTTGAAAGAATTGAGTTTTTATCATTTATAGAAAAAAAAATTATGCATTTTGGGAGGCACATCACTCTTAAAAAATGTAGTTTGTTGCAAAAAACTACTTTTCGCAGGAGATGGAAAAATAAAAAAAAAATCCTTCAAAAAAATTTGAAAAAAATATATATAGAATCTACGGGCAAAATTCTACAAATCACTAATTTACATCATCTTCAAATTCGTAATAGTTTAAAAGTTATAGTTGTTGGAAGTTGAAGATTATTTTAAAATTGTTCATCTCAGTGTCAAAAGTGGCAAAAAAGTGGGAACCATTATTGTGAGTTCACCCCATAGTTTTTTCAATGTTACTCATCACCTTTGGTCTCCAAACCAAAGATAACTTGTTCTTCTTCTCAACATGAAAATTGTTTTCCTTGTCGTGCTGTTTAACATTGCAAATACAATACTTGGCTATGTGACCAAATTTATGATAGTTATAGCATCTTATCATATTCATGAAATTGAAAGAGATTCTATCAATAAAACTTGATCTTCTTTGCGAAATAGTTCTACAATCTATTACTCATCTTATGACTATACTAGTAACAATAGACACAAACACCAAGAAAATGAGAATTAGATCTAATTGAGAATCTTCCATATATATTTGATGAATTGGTGAACATCATATTGCTATTGTTAGCATGATGATGAGAACCTAAATTCTTGATTGTATTTTTGTAATCATATTTTGAAAAATATTGTGCTTGACTATTGCAACTTTCTTCTTACTCTTTTAAACCTTCACTAATATTAGGTCCGTTTAGTTTGTTATTATTTTCATAGCCTACAATCTTATTTCTTAGAAAAACCATTTTTTTCTTCCAATATTTAACATTCATTTATTTTAGATGATAAATATACCTTGATCACTTCCTCAATTCTCACTTTCTCCTCAAGTTGTGTTTTTAAACTGGGTACTAATTGATCTGTAACTCTATCTTTGTTGATCAAATTTTCCTTCTCTTTCATGGCTAGATCTTTTTGTATGCAAGCCTCCTTCTTTAACCTCTTTATATCCTTAAGGGTACCAAGCAATTCACCATCAAGGTCAACATCTATCAGTTTTGATTCACTATCTATCTCATAATCAATTTCTTGATCTGCATTTGAACTTTCTATTGTCATAAACAAAACTTCTCTTGCTTCATTGTTAGCGTCTTTAGAGATACTATTAGAAACATAAACATATAAATTATTGTTCTTTTTAGATGAGAACTTTATTGTAACATTGAAAAAATTCTTCTTACCTTGTCTTTGAAGGTTGTCTTCATCTTCATTAGATTCACAATAAGAACATTTGACTATGAAGTGTCCTATTTTCCCATAATTAAAATATTTGAATGGAATTTTTCCTTTATGCTTCCCTAAACTTTCTTTAGTTTTCTTGCAAGATAAGATTATTTTATTTCTATGTCTTCAAAGTCTAAAGAAGCTTCTTTATCCTTTTTGTCAACTTTGAATGTTGTGTCTCTATTTGAAGACTCTTCTTTACAAGCTCTTATTTCATACACTGTAAATGCACCTTGTAAGTCATTCATTGTATAATTATTTATATCCCTTGTTTCTTCTATTGCAGATATTTTTTTGTCATGGATGGATGGAAAAGATCTTAAGACCTTATTGACAACATCTTAATCATCTATCTCTTCTCTAAGACCATGAGTGACATTTACTGTTTCATCCACTCTGAGTAGGTAATCTACTATCTTCTCCTCCTCACTCATTTATATCCCCTCAAAATTTTCTCTAAAATTTTTAACTTTAGCCGGATTCAGTCTAGTATTGCCATGATATATATCATTCAACATATCCCAAACCTCTTTTGATGACTTACAGTGCAGATTTTTTAAAAGGACATATTTAGATAGACCACATAGTATAGAATGCTTTTACCTAGCATCAGTTTCAAATGCCCATTTTCCATCAAGATCAATAGGTATAGTGGGAGGAATAGTATAACCACTAACAACTAAACTCCATACTTCAACACCTAGAGAGACCAAGTGGGTTTGAATTCTAATATTTTAGAAAGCATGATCATTTCCATCAAGTTGAGGTCCTTTTGCAAATGAAGAACCCTTTTGTGCATAACAACAAGTATTCCCTACCAAGATCAACCTAATATTGATAAACCTTTTACAAGGAACTAGCTCAGATACCACTTGTTGGAATAATCTAGATCACTAAAAGGGGGGGGGTGGGGCGGGTGAACCAGTGGTCTTTAAAACAATTAATCTCACTTAATCAACAAGAAATCAACAATATCAAGAGAATGTATACATTAATCAATATTGCCATGACACAAATGCAATACACATACCACTGATATTTGATTGCAAAACCCTTAAAGGGTGAAAAAACACTATGAAAAGGATTATATTAGGCCTCTTTGGGTAAACCTAAATGGTTAAAATTTATGGTCTCACTAACCAAACCCTCACTATGAATAATGCCACAATGGCTTTATGTGTACCAACTCACATTTGTGTGTAGAAGCACCCACTCCTTACACATTCATAAAGAGAATATTATGGAGGATTACTCTATTTCCATTTAAAGAATTTATTATATCCCGCCATATATAAAATCATCCACAAATTGTTTGTCTTAGAGAACAAGTCTCCGCTTTACAACTTTTTAAATTATCAAACCATCTTTGAAAAAGCTTTACAATCACAACTCTATTATAACTCTTTGATCCTTATGGAAATGTTTGCATTCAGTAAAAAAATATAAGAAATAGTCTTTATCTACCAAACCCTTGTTCATTGTAAAACCCTTAAAAATCTTTGCATCAACATAACACAACATGAATCAACCATCTTATAACCATATTTTCTAATTTGATCATATCACCATAATAACACACACTTTATTTTGTTTGAAGGAAAAAAAAATTATTCAAAATATCATCATCAACCACCATAATTGCAATCATCCAAAACTTGTTTTGCATCATTCAAAAAACACACAAACTGTTGACATCACATAACAAGAACTAGTTATATTTAAAACAGAAAACCAAAATTTCATTCCTCTAACAATTAAGGCTAAAATAACAACCTAGTATATGCAACATTAGTTAATACCAGAATGTCTAATGTTTATAATATTTAAAATTATGTCGATTATAACGAACTTTAAAGTTCCTATTGCTATAAACACATCTTTTATTGCACATAACTCTTCCCTTGTTACAAAAATGACATGAACTAAAATCTTTCACCCAAACCTACACATATCATACCCTTTCAACCTTGTCTACATCACAACTACCATAGCACCCATAAATGATGAATATTAGTTACCTTGGGCTTCTCAATGAGTTATGTCATAAACTTGATAGCTAATCCTAAAAAACTATTATATCTTTAGAAAGCACAAGATAGAAAACATGTGTGAAAACTATCTAAGAACCAATTCTCTAACCTGCACCCTACATGTCTAATTGACATCAATGACAATATCAAAGGCAACAATTCTGTCAACTAAAAGATATTAAATTCAAGTTCCGTCTTTCTAATTAGGTTTGTCAAAATATTGATATATTTATGATAAAAATTTCAAAATATATGATTCACTAGATTAGTATAAATTCCTATTAAACGTTGTGGAAATATTGGAAGAGGTGGCCAAACACCACCATTTAAAATAAAAATATATAATAAGGATGTATTTCTTACTCAACTAACTTCCTCATTCTTTCCAATTTGAATCAATTACAACATTTGTATTCACCAATTTATATTTGGTAGTAAAAATTCCAACCATTTGGGTAGAAGTTTAAAAGCGAAGAGTTGTTATTTTTTCTTTGTTTGTTTTATTGGAAGAAATTTATATTGGCTTAAAGTCATTCAATTTAGTATCTCTTCACCCTTGTTGCACGTTTTCTAGCTAGCAATAGTCTCTCAAATAGAGTTTCAATTTTTATCTTAGAGCATAAAATATTTGGACCTAGATTTATAATTTTTTAAACGCCTTGAATCTTGAAACTTATTCTTTGATCATCATTATTTTTAAAAATTGACGACACCTCTTTCCTATCCTCAACTAGAATTGGCATTCTTTTGGGGTGGATATTTTATATGGAATATGGAAAGACAATGATTTGGCTACTTTTTCCATGTTTTCTATTGATCATTACTTTTTTTAATACTAAATTTATTATATATTCCAATGTCTTTTGTAGATTCATTTTCAAGCTATTGTTTTTTTACTTGAGGCATCTCATTAATGAAGGGTGCTTGAGCACTAAGAAAGTGACTCTTGTGTTGTTTTCAACATTCCTCCATATCCCTCATCTTCTATGGACTATTACCCTTGGGCACTATCATGGAAATTACATCTGTACTTGAGGTAACTAGCAGATCGACTACCAAGATTCTCCCTTGTTCATACAAATAGGTTTTACTTAGTGTGGTTGGTTATGACCTTCCCTTTAGTGATTAAACTCTCTATCACCCATGATAGAAACCTTTTGTTTGGCCTACCAATGGTCATTGTAGTTAGTTTGGTTTCAATAAGCTCCCTTAGCTAGCTCTTGCAATTTCAGTTACTTATGTCATCAAGAAGAGAAAGATAATGATTATAATGGGTGGGGCCCTCCTATGGACACTCTAAAATCCATTAATTTGTAGTGAAAATAAGATGACCAAGATGCTTTTTTGATCCATTTTCTACTAGTTTCACCACCTTGTGTTATTTATGTTTTCTTGATCTAGGTTTTAGCACCATAGGGATTTTAGGGGTGTGATTTTTTTCCACCAACTCTTTTTTTGTGAATATGTGAAATATTATTTTATAAATAATAATAGAGACAATTATTCATAATAAAAACCCATTTATATGTTGACAAATCCCTTATTTAATAAATATTATATAGTAGATAAATATAAATCTAAATATATTATAAAATAATTATGTCTATCCATTAACTTTCTATTTTTTCATATGACACAATCTTCCTACGATTTCAATTTTTTTAACAAAAAAAATACTTAAATACATCAATGTGATCATCAAACATTTGGGCAATAAATTGATTATTGCATGATCTTTATAGATTTTTTTATCTCGTTGGCTACACCTTTCAACAAATAATCCTAACATAAACAAATTTTCATTTGAAAGCAATAGGTTCAAATCAATTGAATATATTTTAGTGAAGGATTGTACTTTACTATTTGTATGGATTCAAAGAAGAAAAAATCTCAGATGCCTTCTACCTACTATATTTATTTATTTAAACATACCAATTAATAATTAGGACATCTTATTTTAGGATAACATATATATTATGCTTTATCATTCATCTTGAGGTATACACAAAGGTGGAGAGGGTATGCTCTGCAAGTGGAAGGTGGCATGTCATTGTCCTCAAAGTTTGTACCTCCTCTCTAAATGGAGCTCTTTGTTCTCTCTCTGTCCTTGGTCTCCTTGAATGTGTTTTTTTTTCTCTTTTTGTTGGTCATTTTTGTGTTTCTACAGACCTCTGGTCTTCGACCAGGGCTCAAATGTGTGGCATATCTTTTCAGTGCAAATTGCCTTTGGGTTTGGCCCTTGGAATCCAGTCTGCATTTAATTTGGAGTATTTATGGAACCAATTAATTCAGTAATCAACACTATTGAGAATGGGATTAATAAGAATCTTGAGAACGATTGTGAGAAAGATGTACAAAAAGAATTTCAAATAAACGTGCATAAAGAAGTACAAAAGCCCTTGTTTAAATCTGTTGTTTCAGACAATCTTGCTACATTTTATCTGCCATTTGCTACGTATAATGAAACCTTCATGGAGTAGCCCCATTGATGTCAAGAGGATCAATGAAGTCCACAGCCGATGGAGGTTGAGATGGAAGAGTCCTCCAAAATGGGGACCCTAGAGGGGGAGGAATGTTAGGATAACTGGTGAATAACTGAGAGGGGTTTGGTGAATCAGTTGTTAACAAAATAACAATCAAAACTACTTAATAACCTTTAACCAGAGCACATAAACATTGAATACTAGAATAGAAGAAACAAATATCGGTAAGAAATAAAACTTAAGAATGAAACAGATAATTAAAATAATTCAACCATACCACATAACACCATGATTTGTACATGGAAAACCCAGAAAAGGAAAAACCACGATGAGAAGCCTACCCATAGTCAGATGCTACTTCTGCGTAAAGTATGTTATACAATAAGGGGCCTACACATGCAAGAAGGCACACTTCCTAGAGTGTACTGCTCATTACAAAAGAGTCTCATTAACTATAGAGAAGTTATAACCACCTCAAGATAAATGGGCAACAATCCAGAATAATGAACTGCCAGAAATAACATCTACCATGCCTGATTATAGTACCAGTTAAGCTCAATACCGGAGGTCTTTGATCTCATCCTTAAACCTAATTCGATCATCTATGAGAGACCAAATCTCCTTCACATGTGATATTGCATTCCACAACCATGATACTACCTTTCCATTCCCATACCTTACCCATAATCTACAATGAGATCTTACATCAATTTATACAAACCCTAATACCTAAACCAATTAGGTTGGCCACTTAAAAGATATTACAATAAGATCATTAAGTGCATACAAGAGGGCTTCTCTAGCTCTACAATCATTTTTAAAATTCTTTTCCAGGTCCGCAAGAGCAGGATTACCAGATGTCGGATCATAAGGTTTATATCCTTGCCAAGACATCTAAGATGAGTCTCCATTCGGATTTTCCATATCCCATAAATTTTTCCATCAAGCTTAGGGATTTCTCTTTTGAAAACAGTTTCTAGTGGATTAGTTTCCATAGGATCTACCTCAAGCAGCTAAGCCTCTACAAAAGAGGACCAAAGCTCCAATACCAATTATTATGATAATTGGTGAACAACTAAGAGGGTGAGTTGAATCAGTTGTTAACAGATTATGTCAATCAAAACCACTTAATAACCTTTAACCAAAGCACATAAATATTGAATACCGGAATAGAATAAACAAATACTAGTAAGCAATAAAACTTAAGACTAAAACAAAGAATTAACACAATGCAACCATACCACATAACACCATGATTTGTACGTGGAAAACCAAGAAAGGGAAAACCCATAGTGGGAAGCCTACCCACAATCAGATGATACTTCTGTAGAAAGTATGTGATACAATAAGTGGCCTGGACATGTAGGAAGGTACATTTCCTAGAGCATACTGCTCATTAAAAAAGAGTCTCACTGACTACAAAGAGGATATAACTACCTTAAGATAAATGGAGAACAATCCAAAATAATGAATTGTCAGAAATAGCATGTACCATGCCTTATTACAGTCCCAGTTAATCTCAATACCAAAGGTCTTTGACCTCATCCTTAAACCCCATTCTATCACCTATGATCGACCAAATCTCCTTCGCATATGATATTGCATTCCATGACCATGATACTTCTTTTCCATTCCCATACCATACCCATGATCTACAATGAGATCTTACATTAATTTATACAAACCCTAAGGCCTAAACCAATTAGGTCAGCCACATAAAAGATATTACAATAAGATCATTACATACATCCATATTACAATGATATGCCATGTCATCTTAAGACCAAAAGAACAGTAACCAATCCATAAATCATCCTGGTAACATGTAGAGAACACATTAACATGATACTGGTCCATAACCTAGATAGTTGTCTTCAAATAGTTGAGGCATGATTAGGGATCACCTTCTGCATCCTAAATTCCATCTAGAAACTACACCAACACCACTTATGCATTTTGTCAAGGTTTCTCAGTGAAAGCTTTGTCGGTTAAACCTTGAACCCATATCAGTAAGGGTTTACAAGAGTGTATTATAGCATCTGATCACCAAGTCAATAACAACTAACCAAAACAATGCTCTAGAGGCATGTAACACATAAAACCAAGCATACTCCATTGATCAAAACATGTCGGAAGTGTCCAACATATAGTCCCTTGTGCTGGTAACACTAGATCTTCTACCGGTAACCAAAGCCTGTCTATCGGTAACCAACCATAATAGCTAGTGTTGACATCAATGACAAAACATTAATGCAAAACATAATCAATTCATCCATATTGGCAATAAGGAAGTGGTAAGCCCTCTGCTCTTGGTAAGAAAACTCTCTCACTTTCTCCCAACAAGGATATGATTAAGGCAATTATGAATGAACTGTCTTGTTTCAGAAATATGGCATTTTCATTTTTTGTATGGATATTAATGCTTTTCCTTCCCACAAATTTTTTGATGATTGGTTGGGTAATTTTTGTACAAAGAAATTATGTATATATGTTAATTTTTGTTGCTTGATTCAGAAAGGGTTGTTTTTTGTTTTCTTGAAAACTCATGGTATAAAAGAAAGATTTCTTAAGAAAGGATTTTGGAATATTGGACAATCACTTTTTCGTGAGATTCCATGGTCCCTAAAGGGATACTTTTGAAACTATTTTTTTTCATTCTTCTCCTAATTGGGTTGAACTTAAGGTGCTCCAACCATAATTCTGGCCTTTTATCCCTCGAATTTTGAAACCCTTAAGCTCAGTTCTTCAACTGGAAGAGTTGAGAGTTACTCTCCCCCATTTGAATATAAGGGTTTTGATATCTTTGTCCCCCGATGCTATCATTCATGAAAGAATTTATTTAAATACTAAAAAGGATATTTATGCATGGGATCTTACAGTTCTTTGCAATCTCAGTGCTTGTTTACATTGTAAGTTAAATGTACACACGAGAAAAAAATGTCCATCTCTCAAAAATTTCCACAATGGTAATTTTAATGTCAATACAAACCCTAATTCTTGGACTAATTAGAATAAGAATACTTTAAAGAATTTTTTATGTTAATATTGATAAAAACGTTGCTTCTTCGAATACAAGGTGACTATGGATTCTCTTTCTAGCAATAAGTCTACAGAAATTGTTAATAATTTTATTTTTTATCATGGTTCTAAATTCATCTCCTTATCTAATCTTTTGTTTGAAGAGGAACTTGATGTTATTCTTGCAAGCGACAAAACACAAAGTGCCCCTATGATTCAAGATGATTGTCAAGTATCCCTTCCTCCCCACACTAATAATGATGTACCCATGAGGAGTAATGCTCAACAGATAGCTTTGGAATCCATTAAGGAAAAAGAAGAGAAATATAGAAGTTCTAAGAAGGTGCCTTTGGATCACAATGATCCTCCACCTGATTTTATGGATACCTCCTTTGAAGGTGCCCCTAATAAGCACATAGTCCCCTATGTCCCAGAAGAAGCTTTGATAGCTGGTGATGATAGCTAATTTATTGATGTTGTATGCAAAAACTCAAAGAAAAAAATGAAAAACTATGGATAGGAAATTTGTTTCTAATTCATCATCCATAGGAAAGAATCAAAACAAGAAGGGCGCAAACATGCCCGATTGTTTCAAGAGGCTGTATAAGAATCAAAGGCAATCCTCTCTAAATGTTTAAAATGATGATGAATTTGGCTAGCTCTAATGTGAGAGGGATGGAACTGCCTAACAAAAAGTATTTTGTTAGAGCTTGATTCAATAAATTAGTGAGAAAAGATGTAATCTATCTTCAGGAAGTTAAGGCCACTATATTCCAAGCTTCCTCCATAATGAAATTCATATGGGATCAAGATACTTGTTTTGTTTTTTATTATGAAAAGGGTAAAGGAGGAGTTTCCATGCTTATTGGACCTAAATGGTCTGATAAGATTACCTCTCATGGGGATTCTCCCTGTCATAGAGCATATTCGGTAACTTTCAAGGTCTTATATAGATTGATTGGCATCTACAACATTTATGTTGCTAATGATTATAGGGAGATAGTTTCTCTTTAGGATTAGCTTGTCACTTCTCTCCCTAAGGCTCACTAGATCTTCTTAGGGGACATCAACATGATTGAGTACAGTGAGGACAATGTGGTGGCACTAAAAACTCTTGGAAGGGCAATGAACACTTTTTTAAGGCTAATTTTAAAAGAAAGCTTAATTTGGTTCATCGTCTTGAGAGGAGAAATGAATTGTGCTTTGATATTTGGTATACCTAGTGTAACAACTAGTCAAGTAGGCAATGGGTTTATTGTAGATTTGATAGATTTTATGTGGATTCTATGATGTTTTGTTTTCAACGGCCGAATGGAAACATGCCCATAGTTGTCTCTCCTACTACTATAATAGATCATTCTCCAATTTCTGCCTTAATCAAATTTGATATGGATACCCTTCCCTCCAGCAGATTGAAATGTAAAAATAATTTCAAATTTAATACTACTCTTCTTCAAGATAGTGATACACTTGATGATATGAAGATGGCTACATGACTCTCAAAATTTTGTAATAAAGATATCGGGCCTAGAAGGCAATAGGATTCCCTAACTGTTGTCTCAAGAAATATGTTCTAGTTGGTTGGTGAAAAGAATGCAAAAGATAGAACCAAAACTGAAACCTATCTGCAAAAGAAGCTTAATGCAATTGAAAGGTTGTTACAGTCCAATGGACACAACAATAAGTTGGAAGAAGAATTATGTATTACAAAGATGGAATTGAGGAAACTTCAGAATTACAAATTCTAGGGTCAAAAATTTAGGTATAGGATGAATTGGCTTAAGGAAGGTGATAGGGGCCCAAGCTACTTCTTTAATATTATTTAAGCCCAACAAAAAATAGAAATAATTGATGAAATCCAAATTCAGAATGGTGTTACCAAGAATGTTGAGGAAATAAAAAAGGCATTTTTAAACTTCTATAAGTATTTGTTTTCTTCTGAGCATGGTAGGAGAATCAAGAGGCATTGGAATGTTATTTGAGGTTGATTCTTAAGAAAGTCCCCAATGATGATGTTAAGGTCCTTTAATAGATTATCACTTTTGAAGAAATTGAAGACACCATTAGGTTCCTTGCTAATGGGAAATCTCCTAGACTTGATGGAATCCCTGTAGAATTGTACAAAGAAACCATCAAGTGGATTAGCCTTGAACTGTTAACCCTATATAATGATGCTTTTGAGTAAGCATCTCCCAGTGAGAAAATTAACAAGGGTGTGGTTAAGTCGATTCCTAAAAGTGGAGACAAAACCCTAGTCAGGTTTTGGAAATCTATTACATTACTGAATCTATCATATAAGATCATTGCAAAAACCCTTGCTAGAAGGATTGTTGGCTTATTAAGTAACATTATTTCAGTTACCCAAACATAATTCATCAAAGGGAGATAGATTCTTGAAAATCGGATCACTAGCTAGGAAGCTCTAAATTGGGCCAAAGAGGATGGACAAAACTTTACTATGATCCTGTTGGATTTTGAGAAGGCTTATGATAGGATTGAGTGGCCCTTTGTTCTTGGCATGCTCAAAGCATTTGTCTTTCCTCCATACTTTTGTAAATGGATTAACATTTTGTTTAAAGACTCATCTACAACCATTGATGTAAATGGAGACTTATTTGATCCTATTTTCTTAAGGTTTTTCATCAGGTAAGGGTGCCTAATTGCACCTACCTTGTTTGTTATTGTAGCAGATTCTTTGTTCTATATTCTCAGAGCTTCATCTTTAGGACCTCTAGTGAAAGGTATTATTCTCCTCAATCAGGATGAGTTAATTAATGGTCAATTTGTTGATGATACTACTATTTTCTTGGAAATCTCTAAGAAATTTTTTATTATGTATTGGATAGAACTAATTTCTTTTTCTTGGCATCTGGGGCAAATGTGGCTCCTCACAAGTCCACTATTCTTGGTTGGTCTGAATCAACCCCTAATTGGATTGTTGTCTAAGGATGGGTGTGGGCTGGGCCCTGAACTATTGTCAACTATCTATGGATACCCTTTTCTATCTCTCCTTCTACAAAAGATATGTGGATGTGGGTCTGCTCCAAAGTTGAAAAGAAACATATTAAATGGAAAACACATCTCCTTTCTCTAGCTGGCAGAGTCTAGGTGGTTCAGAAAGTATTAGCTACTCACACTATTTATTATTCTTCTTCTTGAATCTTTGCCAATTATCTGATTAATAAATTAGACAGGATTATGAGGGATTTTATTTGGTCTAATGGATTGGGGTAAGAAAAGAGACATTTTGTTAATTGGGACTGGTGTTGCATGCCCAAGAAGTTGGGAGGATTGGGACTACTCTTGCATCCAAGTGGATCTTGAAGGCCTTATAGGGTAATGAGCCCTGAAATTTATTAGTTAGAAATAACATCTTGAGATTTTCCATTAGAAAAGGTCAAGAATGGAAATTCGTTTCCTTTTGTGACATGCTCATGGGGGACATTGAAATCATGGTTTCTGATTCCAGTATATTTGCCTCATTATGGAAAGCATGGACTCAGGTCTGAAGATTATTGTGCTCCAAGGGTGCAGTTGGAGGTCCTCCTACATACTCTGTGGTGGGGTGTTCATATGAATAACAAACCCCTTGCTCTCACCCAAGGCTTCTATGCTAAGGATTGGGATTCTCTTGGTATCTCGCTTACTAAGGATGTGCTGATTGATAACCATCTTGGCTCTTGGGAGGATTTGAAGGCTAAGTATGGGATCCCTCCATCCCACAAGAAAACATATTCCTTGATTGTTAAGGCCACTAGCATTCTCTTTCCTAGTGAGGTCTTACACACTGATTCATTTCTCAGGCAACTTAAGCGGCAAGATGGCAATAATTTATTTGATGTTTTCACTAAATAGCTATATAATATGTTGAGGGAGGACTGATGCATTCTGAATTGGTTAAACCAGTGCTGGAAACTTCAATGGCCAGATTCTAAATGGCATTTTGTTCTTGATTTGATGTGGCACCAATCCCTTGAATCCAAAAAGGCTTGTTTTAGGTGGATTATGTTGCTCAATAAACTTGCTATTGGTTTTGTCTTATCCTCTATTTTGGGTTGTGTTTTCTATCGAGGTCTTATGATTCCTTTGGAAATAGAGAAATGAGGATGTTTTCCAGACTAAGAGGAGAGTGCTTACTGAGTTTAACATTAAACTCACACATTACCTCATAATGATGCAAGCATCTGTCGTACTTGAAATACCTAAAAGAATATTAATGATGCTTGTTCAAGAAGGAGCTGTTCTTATTTACAAATCAGACATTCAGTTAGCCCACTATTTCAATACCTACAGAGATATGGTGTACCTAAAGGAGCTTGATATTTTGAACCAGTTTATCAAGGATAATGGAATTGATAAGGATGGGATTAAAGAAAAGAACAAAGAGACTAAAGCAGTAGATGCACCAAGCTAGGAAGGTACAGTGAATGTCCCTCCAGCAGTTGATCCTCCACTAGGGACATATGAGATTGATCATGTTGAATGTAGCAACAACATCATCGGGTCACGAGATTCTTGATGACCTTTTTAGATTAAGTGTTCTTTATATTTATACTCTTAGACTTTCGAAGCTAATCCATTTTGATATGTAAAGCAATGTAATGTGTATATCAGGTTGATAATATAGTTGATAGTTTAGGGACAACTTTTCTCCATTTTCTTATTTTGATGCTGCTGTCAGATTGCAGATATAATCTTGTTGTAATATTTTTTGTACTATTTTTAATAGAAATATATATATATATATATATATATATATATATATATATAGAAATATATGACCTATAAATTATTTCATAAGCTTTTAGAAACAATTTTATCTTATTCAAGACTATTATTTAAAAACAAATTAGTCAAAATCTAATGAAACATTGTACTTCCCGCTTCTATGTAAAGTTGACTCTAAAAACTATTATTTAAAAACAAATTAGTCAAAATCTAATGAAACATTATACTTCCGGCTTGTATGTATTCAATGGCCAGTTATTCCTCGCACCTCCTATGCATCTCGTTAACTACGAACACTATTAAATCTATCATGGATTTATATCATAGGTGTTGGCAATATTTTACTACTAATTGAACAGCAGGTGGAGGCGATAAATATCCCTTGTTCAAATATCTACTTGGCCGATCAGACGGTGCTAAATAAAATGGACCCTGATTTTAAAAAGTCAGATTGGTTAGAGGAATTTTCATTGCCACAGTCTGACTTTTCCATGCTGCAGTCTAATTTCGAAAGCAAGATGCCCACAGAGACAAAGCTTCTGTCGTCGCAAGAAATCATAAAAATGGCGAGCTCACGGTACATAAAAGTCTTTGACTGTGGAGGCTTGGATTCTTTCTTTGATATTCTTTCTGTCGCACCAGAAGACCAGCAGAGTGTTGAATCTGTTCATCTGCTGTTCACATGTGCAGAGATGATGAGGAACAAGCAATATGATCAAGCAGCCAGGGTGTTGATGAGTTGCCGTACCTTCTCTTTGCAGTGGGGAAACCCTATACAGAGGCTCTGCTATTATTTCTCCGGGGCGCTAGAGGATAGAATCGAACGCGAGACACGCTACGAGTTGAGTAATTTTCTAAAAGATGTCATCGTTCCTACCTACAATTTCCAAGCTGGTTATAATAAAACCGAATTGAATGACCTGGGAGCTTTTGCTACTAATATTATCCCGTATGTGAGACTGCTGCAATTCACGTCTGTGCAAGCAATCTTAGACGCAGCGCGAAATGATAGCAAAATTCATTTGATAGATCTGGAGATTCGCAATGGGTCCCAATGGTCAGTGCTGATGCAGAGCCTTGCGCTGAGAAGTTCTTCCTATCCGATTAAGCTTCTGAGGATCACAGCAGTTGGAAAAGATATAGAAAATCTGATAGAGGGCGGAAGAAGACTTCACGAGGTCGCCCAGTCCTTGAAGATTCCGTTTATCTACAGGATGGTGGAGATCTCAAGTATGGAGGAGATTCAACAAGGTATGTTCAACGTTAAACCTGGGGAGGTTGTTGCAGTGTATGCTCCCTATGCTTTCAGTAGTCTGTTATATAAACGGAATCTTCTAGATAATCTGGTGGATGTTATAGTGAAATTAAGGCCTCGGATAATGGTGAATATTGAAGTTGAAGCTGACCACAACTCACCTCGTTTCGAGAATAGATTTGTTGAGGTGCTTTTCTTTTGCAGCACTTGGTTTGACTACTTGGATGTCATATTGCCGGATAGACATGATACTCGAAGGGTCATGTATGAAGAAGTATTCTGTGGGAAAACGTTAAGGAATCTGGTAGCCTGTGAGATGAACGATAGGAGAGTTAGACATGTTAAAACTGATGTGTGGAGATGTTATTTCGGACAAAAGGGATTGAAGGAGATGAGCTTCAGTTATCAAGCTTGGTATCAGGCCAGATTATTGCTGAAAGAATTTCCTCACGGAGAATGTTATAGTCTTGATGCCAATGGATCTGCCATAACGATGGGGTGGAAAGGAACCCAATTGCTTACAGTATCTGCATGGACTTGTTTGTGAATGTGGGATGACTTTTGAACATAAACTGTTGGTCACTTTTATAAATGAAAGTTTCTTCGCCTTCAAATTTCTATTATAATTTACTTTGGCTCACTGACCATACTGTATGTTTATTAGGGGCCTAAAATATCCCGTAAACGGGTTGTAAAATTGTTAAACTATTATATATCTAGTCATATGGCTAGATCTTTTTGTATGCAAGCCTCCTTCTTTAACCTCTTTATATCCTTAAGGGTACCAAGCAATTCACCATCAAGGTCAACATCTATCAGTTTTGATTCACTATCTATCTCATAATCAATTTCTTGATCTGCATTTGAACTTTCTATTGTCATAAACAAAACTTCTCTTGCTTCATTGTTAGCGTCTTTAGAGATACTATTAGAAACATAAACATATAAATTATTGTTCTTTTTAGATGAGAACTTTATTGTAACATTGAAAAAATTCTTCTTACCTTGTCTTTGAAGGTTGTCTTCATCTTCATTAGATTCACAATAAGAACATTTGACTATGAAGTGTCCTATTTTCCCATAATTAAAATATTTGAATGGAATTTTTCCTTTATGCTTCCCTAAACTTTCTTTAGTTTTCTTGCAAGATAAGATTATTTTATTTCTATGTCTTCAAAGTCTAAAGAAGCTTCTTTATCCTTTTTGTCAACTTTGAATGTTGTGTCTCTATTTGAAGACTCTTCTTTACAAGCTCTTATTTCATACACTGTAAATGCACCTTGTAAGTCATTCATTGTATAATTATTTATATCCCTTGTTTCTTCTATTGCAGATATTTTTTTGTCATGGATGGATGGAAAAGATCTTAAGACCTTATTGACAACATCTTAATCATCTATCTCTTCTCTAAGACCATGAGTGACATTTACTGTTTCATCCACTCTGAGTAGGTAATCTACTATCTTCTCCTCCTCACTCATTTATATCCCCTCAAAATTTTCTCTAAAATTTTTAACTTTAGCCGGATTCAGTCTAGTATTGCCATGATATATATCATTCAACATATCCCAAACCTCTTTTGATGACTTACAGTGCAGATTTTTTAAAAGGACATATTTAGATAGACCACATAGTATAGAATGCTTTTACCTAGCATCAGTTTCAAATGCCCATTTTCCATCAAGATCAATAGGTATAGTGGGAGGAATAGTATAACCACTAACAACTAAACTCCATACTTCAACACCTAGAGAGACCAAGTGGGTTTGAATTCTAATATTTTAGAAAGCATGATCATTTCCATCAAGTTGAGGTCCTTTTGCAAATGAAGAACCCTTTTGTGCATAACAACAAGTATTCCCTACCAAGATCAACCTAATATTGATAAACCTTTTACAAGGAACTAGCTCAGATACCACTTGTTGGAATAATCTAGATCACTAAAAGGGGGGGGGTGGGGCGGGTGAACCAGTGGTCTTTAAAACAATTAATCTCACTTAATCAACAAGAAATCAACAATATCAAGAGAATGTATACATTAATCAATATTGCCATGACACAAATGCAATACACATACCACTGATATTTGATTGCAAAACCCTTAAAGGGTGAAAAAACACTATGAAAAGGATTATATTAGGCCTCTTTGGGTAAACCTAAATGGTTAAAATTTATGGTCTCACTAACCAAACCCTCACTATGAATAATGCCACAATGGCTTTATGTGTACCAACTCACATTTGTGTGTAGAAGCACCCACTCCTTACACATTCATAAAGAGAATATTATGGAGGATTACTCTATTTCCATTTAAAGAATTTATTATATCCCGCCATATATAAAATCATCCACAAATTGTTTGTCTTAGAGAACAAGTCTCCGCTTTACAACTTTTTAAATTATCAAACCATCTTTGAAAAAGCTTTACAATCACAACTCTATTATAACTCTTTGATCCTTATGGAAATGTTTGCATTCAGTAAAAAAATATAAGAAATAGTCTTTATCTACCAAACCCTTGTTCATTGTAAAACCCTTAAAAATCTTTGCATCAACATAACACAACATGAATCAACCATCTTATAACCATATTTTCTAATTTGATCATATCACCATAATAACACACACTTTATTTTGTTTGAAGGAAAAAAAAATTATTCAAAATATCATCATCAACCACCATAATTGCAATCATCCAAAACTTGTTTTGCATCATTCAAAAAACACACAAACTGTTGACATCACATAACAAGAACTAGTTATATTTAAAACAGAAAACCAAAATTTCATTCCTCTAACAATTAAGGCTAAAATAACAACCTAGTATATGCAACATTAGTTAATACCAGAATGTCTAATGTTTATAATATTTAAAATTATGTCGATTATAACGAACTTTAAAGTTCCTATTGCTATAAACACATCTTTTATTGCACATAACTCTTCCCTTGTTACAAAAATGACATGAACTAAAATCTTTCACCCAAATCTTTCACCCAAACCTACACATATCATACCCTTTCAACCTACACATAGCGATTGGTTGATGTTGTAAAAGAATATTTTTTTATTTTAAAAACAATAGATATTTTGAAGAAAAATATTAAGTTCATCTTAAATTATTCTATTTATTCTATTTTTATTTTTTTACAACTTATTGCTTATAGGATTATCATTATATCTACCATGCAATTTCCATCATCATTAAGCTACATATAAATGAAGCTTTGTGGATGAAAGTAGATATCTTATTATACAAAAACTGTAGGATTTTGCCAAGATCAAGGGCACAATGAAAAGCATAAAAAGAGACAATAGAATGACAAGAACAAACTGTATTCTCATCAATATGCAAATGATCAACTGGATTAACCAATACAATGAATATAGGCCTGCTTATATAGGCAAGGCCATATGGATGTATGAGCACACAAATATGACATGTGGCTCAATGAGAAATAAGGGTAGGTAAGAAATACTAAGGGTAGGTAGGAGAAATAATATAATATTCCACAAGAGGTGGATGACCCACCGAATGTGGAGTGTAACAGCAAAATAAGACTGCAAAAGGTGGAATTTCTCTTACAAGCACTATCCCTATGTGCACACTTCCCTAAGTGTCTCAAATCCAAACTACGAAGAGATGCATTATCCTAAGTTAACTTAAGTAACTGTAATATATCCAAAATGAATATTTATTTACACCAACACCCCCCCTTAAGTGCAACTTAGGGGAATGAAGATTCAAGTGAACAATGCAAGATGGGTCCCGGCTACGAGGCCATGATAGGTACCCATGTACAATATGCAAATGCAAGCAAAACTATGCAATGCAATTTCTCACAAACAGAGAAAGGGAGAAAACCCAGTGGGAAAAAACTCCCCCCCAAAAGAGAGATGAATGTACAAAAGACTCTCAAAGAAGAAGGACAAAACCTCAAAGAGGAAAAAGTCCCCCCTATAAGAGATGAAGGAGAAGTCAGCTGAGCCCCCCTAATGACACATCCCACACCCCCAATAGAGCTCGCAACTGCTGGAACTTACTCTCGGTGAAAGGTTTGGTGAATATGTTAGCAACCTGCTCTGTTGTAGGACAATACTGCAAATCAATGACCTGCTCCTGGATGAGCTCTCGAATATAGTGCATATGAATCTCGATGTGTTTGGTCCGCTGGTGTTGCACCGGGTTCTTCGAGATCACAATAGCACTTTGATTGTCACAGTGTAGAACTGTCGGCTGTGGAGTGGTGAATCCAAACTCTGTGAGGATCTACTGGAGCCAAATGGTCTCAGTTGCTACGTTAACAGCGCCTCGATACTCAGCCTCAGTCGACAAGAGAGCAATAGCATGTTGCTTTTTGCTCTACCAACAAATGGGGCCCGAACCAAGGTGAAAACTGTAACCAGAAGTAGACTTACGATCATCAAGATCACCAGCCCAATCGGAGTCTGTGTAACCAACCAAGCGAAGTCCTGTGCCTGCTACATAGTGAATCCCATAGTGATGTGTACCCTAGATGTAATGAAGGATGCGTTTGGCAGCTTTCCAATGAAGCTCATGTGGTTCTTGCATGAAGTGAGAAACCATGCCAACTGCAAATGAAATATCAGGGCGTGTATGAGTCAAGTAGATGAGACTACCCACAAGCTAACGATACAAAGTGGCATCAACTGGTGGAGAAGAACACTGAGCCTCAAGCTTGACTCCTGAAAGAAAAGGAGTTGGGGTAGGCTTACAATCAGCCATATGAAAACATGCAAGTAGATCAAGAGCATACTTGGGCTGTGATAGTGTAATCCCAGAAGGTGACTGTGAAATCTCTATCCTGAGAAAGTAGTGCAAAAGACCCAAGTCAGTCATAGCAAATCTGTCATGCAAAGCAGATTTGACCCTGCTAATGATGGATGAAGTACTCCCTATAATGATCAAGTCATCAACATAGAGCACAAGTATCAAGTGAGAGTCATCCTATCGCAAAATGTAGACATTCGGATTGGAATGACACCTGGTGAACCCTGCGGAGAGAAGAAAGGAATCCATCTTGGCGTACCAAGCCCTAGGGGCCTGCTTAAGGTCATAGAGAGATTTCCTTAGTATGAAAACCAAGGAAGTATCTTGGATGAAACCCTGTGGCTGCTCCATATAAATCTCCTCATCAAGATCACCATGAAGAAAAGCACTCTTCACATCCATCTGATGTACAGCCCAACCATGAGCTGCAGCAATAGCAAGTGTCAAACGAATGGAGTTCATCTTGGCTATGGGTGCAAAGGTCTCAGTATAGTCAACACCTGCAACCTACGAGAAACCTTTCGCAACAAGCCGAGCCTTATACTTATCCACACTACCATTCGATGCAAACTTGGTCTGATAGATCCACTTACATCGAACCACCTTTCTCCCCTTAGGGAGATGGACTAGATCCCATGTGTTGTTCCTCATTAAGGAACTATACTCTTCCTTCTTAGCTTGGTCCCACTTAGGAACCACTGATGCTTCCCTAAATGTCTGTGGATCGGAAGCGGTAGCAATGAATGCATGTGGAAGATCCTAATGTTGTGATCGAGTTCTCCATGTATCCGAAGGATCCCCAACAAGAGAACTCATGGACTCAAGTGTCTATCGAGCCCAACGAGGTCTAGGTGGAGGTGGAGAATGAGGCTCCTCAACTGCAAGTGGACCGTGCGGAGGTATTACCCTGCAAGTCGGAGTTGAAGGAGTCTCATCATCTGAATCACTAACATCACTATCCACAATGGAGGAAGGTGGAGGAGGTAGAGAGGCTAAGCTAGGAGAGCTTTCCTCAAAGTGAACACTCCTCTCAATGAATACCTCATGTGTCTCTGGATCCATCAATCTGTATGCCTTAACACCCTCAAGATATCCAACAAATATGCAAGGCCGACTCTGTGGTTCCAATGCCTTGCATTTCTACGGAGGTATGCGAGCCCATGCTGGACACCCAAAGACTCTGATATGTCTCACAATCGGTTTCCTACCAGCCCAAGCTTCAAAAGGAGTAATACCTTGCAAAGCTTTGTGAGGAACCCGATTCTGGATGTGTGTGGCACAACTGATAGCCTCTACCCAAAAAGCAAGATCAAGAGAATGTGCATGTATCATACAGCTAGCCATTTCTTTGAGAGTTCTATTCTTGCATTTTGCAACCCCGTTCTGCTGTGGAGTGTATGCAACAGAATGCTGAAGATCAATCCCCTCAAATGTACAAAAATCCTCAAGTCTCTTGTTCACATATTCCCTTCCATTATCTGTACGAAGAATATTGACCACTTTCCCTGATTGCTTCTCCACACGAGTCTTGAAGTCCTAAAATCTGTCAAATACTTCACTCTTATGAATGAAAAAGTAGACCCAAGTGAAGTGGGAGTAGTCATCAATGAAGGTGAGAACATAGTGGGCCTTACTAAATGAAGGTGCTGGAAATGGACCTGCTACATCGTTATGAACAAGTTGAAGAACTTCCAAAGCTCTCCAAGTTTTCCCTTTATCAAACTTCTCTTCGGGATGCTTGCCCATGGAACAACCTGAACATACACCCTCTAAAAAACTGATTCAAGGTAGACTTGTGACCATGTCTTTAGTGCTTAGCTGCTGAAGATAGCGGTAGTTGAGGTGACCAAACTGCTCATGCCATAGCTTACTTTCTGAATTTGAATGAGTAAGCAAGGCCCTAGAAGGCGAACTTGGCACAAAATGGGAGAATGAATAAAGCCTTGAGTTGTCATTGACTTGTCCCACTGCTACCAAGATATCATCATCAAGTTCCTTTACCACAACTGAATCTGGTGTAAACTCAACCTTTTTCCCATTCCCATAGTGAGTGATTTGGTAGATGGAGAGAAGGTTGGTAGACAAGTTAGGAACATAGAGAACATTCTCAAATGTTCCATCATCCATGTCAACTGAACCTTTCCCTTCAACCTCTACTTGTGTATCATCACCTATGTAAATGTGAGGTACCTTAGATGGTTCCAATGAAGAAAACTGCTCCTTTGTAGAACCCATGTGATATGAGGCACCCGAGTCAAGTATCCATTGCTGTGAAGAACCTATTGTAGCCACAAATGCTTTCCCTTTTCCCTTAGACTGTGAGGAAGTGGAAGGAGATGAATCCTTCTTTGTGTAGGCGGATGGCAAGTTGATGTTGTTTTTCTTAAGAAGATTAGTTAATTCATCAACTTGCTTTGCATGGCATCGATGCTCATCATGACCATACTTCTTGCAATATGCACAAGTTGGTTTATCCTTCTTAGGTGGTGTCCCCTTCTTGGAAGAGGATGAAAAATCACCTTGTGATGGAGAGGATGATTTTCCTTTTTCCTGGTGTGGCTTAGACTTAGAGTGCTTCTTCTTGTTGTTGGAATCTTTGCCTTGACTTCCTTGATTCCCTTGATTAGCCACCAAAGCCTTGGACTTTGAAGACTTGAAAAACCCCATGTTCAACAACTTAGATTGTTCCAATATCAACATTTCTGTAAAAGCATCAAATGAAGGCATAACATAGGAACTCCCCACTATCAAACGATGAGTTTGGAAGCTAGATACAAATGTTGCATATTCTAGTGCAAGCTTGTCCAACAAGTTGAATATCAATTGAGCATCCTTTTTGTCAATTCCACAATCCTTAAGCTTTGCTCTTAGCTCATTTGCTTTGGTGACATAATCTTGGATTGTATCAAAACTCTTGGGATCCAAGTTGGTAAGCTCATTGTCAATCTAATAGCCTCTGATTTCATCAACTTGCCCATATAATTTCTGAAACATATCCCGAGCCTCTTTGATTGTTTTACACTTCTCAATGTGAAAAATGAGGTCATCTGATACATACTTGCGCAAGGTTCCAAGAGCCATGCAATTCTTTGTGAGCCATTCTAATTGAGAATTTGGATCAACCTTAGGATCAGGTGGTGCTGTTATTGTTCCATCTATGTAATGTGTGAGACCCTTTTCCATTAATTTACTCCAGACTTTAATTTTCCATGATGCATAATTATGTGGAGTTAAAGGTGGAAATTTATTAGGACTCATTTCAACAAAAATGGAAAGAGCACAAAGAGAGGCACAATCACACAAGACACCCCCCCAAATTCACTCAATCAAAGAACCCCCCCAAATGTGATGATTTGACACTTTATAATTAGTGCTTATACAATGGGCCACTTACAAAAGATGGCAAAGTGGACTTTTAATTTATAATTTTACAACTGCTTCAATAAGGCCAAAAGAGACTCAACTGATAATGCAAGAGATCTAACTAAGATCCAAGCAATTTATAAGTACCTAATAGGCCAAATAAGACCAATATATGAAAGTACAATTTCCACTCAAAATCTCTAAAATCTGATCATTGATTATGAAATTAGATGAAAAAATATGCACTTTCAAAAAAAACGGCACCTGAAAAGGAGGTCGTATGAGCTCAAACGAGGCCTTCGAAGTTGCAGAATTGAGGATTAGACAGGTACAGATGAGAGAATCCAAAAATTCCTAAAACACTATGCACCAAAATCATAAAATAACCACACCATTGCAAATATCATGAAATTTTAGCCCATTTCAAAAAAAATTGCACCAAAAAAGGAGCAAAAATGAGCAAGATATGGCCTTTCAAAGTTGGACTACAAAACTGAAAAGCTCAATGGAGAGGGGTCAAAAAATTTTCAAAAAGTTGCTGATGTGGCGTTGACATCAATAGTTTACTATGTTAAATTTGACGACTGTATGACCATTGCAAAAACTTCGCCTCCTTGTTGACTGTGTGTTCGTACTATACGGACTGCTGACTATGTAGATGACTATGCAGGTGACTGTGTAGTACGGCTGACAGGGCGTACGGATCTAACGTGGCAGACAGAGGTGGCCACAGGCCAGTGGCCTCCTACCACGTGGCAGACATGGTTCGCCGGTTTAAAAACTGCCAGCGGAAGGAGGTGTTGCCGGAGAAGAATATCCCAACAGGCCGGGCGCTGAGGTCATCGAGGGCCGAGGGAAGCCGGCGGCATTAGTGAGGCGGCGGGCTGTGGCGACAGTGGAAGCCGGGAGGATAGGACGGCCGGTGGCGGCGACGGGCTTCGGAGGGTACACGGCCAGAGCGGGTGCAAAGATCGGGAGGTACAGGCGGCACTGACAGCTCTTGCAAACGACAGAGTATGGCCCTGCAATGCAGCACACGTGGGTATTGGGGGGGGGGGGGTCTGCGTACCCCCAAACACAGCCAAAAAAACCTCTTTTTTAAATTTTTTTTTTTTTTAATTTTTTTGAAAAAAATTGATCACCCTTTTTCTGATTTTCGAATTTTTTTTTTTCGAAAAATAATTTAAAAAAAATTCGAAATCGGTACGATAATAGCCAAAATGGGGAAAAAAAAAATTCTCACCAAAATAGGTCGACTTTATATTTGAAATTTATGGAAACGGCCTCTCGGATTCATCGGTGATGTCCAAATCGCTGTATGATGCCCCCAAAAAAAGAAGATCCCCAAATCCGAAAATAGAAGCCTTCCACGATGTCTCCAAAAACCAATCAATGAAGCCCCAATAGCTCTAATATCATGCAAGATTTTGCCAAGATCAAGGGAACAATGAAAAGCATAAAAAGAGACAATAGAATGACAAGAACAAACTATATTCTCATCAATATGCAAATGATCAACTGGATTAACCAATACAATGAATATAGGCCTGCTTATATAGCCAAGGCCATATGGATGTATGAGCACACAAATATGACATGTGGCTCAATGAGAAACAAAGGTAGGTATGAAATACTAAGGGTAGGTAGGAGAAATAATATAATATTCCACAAGAGGTGGATGACCCACCGAATGTGGACTGTAATAGCAAAATAAGACCACAAAAGGTGAAATTTCTCCTACAAGCACTATCCCTGTGTGCACACTTCCCTAAGTGTCTCAAATCCAAACTACGAAGAGATGCATTATCCTAAGTTAACTTAAGTAAGTGTAATAATATCCAAAATGAATATTTATTTACACCAACAAAAACAATAGAATAAGAATTAATGGTGAATATTGTGAAGGGGTAGATTCTTCACTTAAACGCATCCTTGTTGGATTTTTCTTGAAGAAAAGAGATCATCCATATTCTTGAAGGTGAAGTAGAGAATACTATGGTAGAGGAGGATATTACATGTAGTGTCATAAAGTGTCTATCAACAAGACCCAACTATAAAATTTCTACCAAATTGATGCCTAGCATAGTCTTAAATTTTTGCCTTGAAAATCAACATCTATTTAAGATAGTTTAACTATCTCTAGAGATGTCTACTACTTATTCCCGTTTGATGCCTTATTCAAAAATTAGTTTCCCAACCCTCCTTAGGATGTTGTCCTCTACTACTAATCTGCCTGAACCTTATTTGGTGGTGTATCTTTCTTCTCCTAATGGGTTTTTTCTCTTAGCTTTGTTGCTGGCCATGTAGTGGTTGCAGTTGGAACTTGTGAGCCAGTTGTTTTGTCTCTGGATCCCTTTGCTTCTTCTGGAAGTTGGATGTTGTTACTCATCTTATATCATCTAGCTCTAGTAAGTGTGCTTCCTATGTAGATATACTTAGGATAATCTTGCTTGTTGCTTCTAGTGCCAAGGTTGCTTCTACTAAGTTGATTGTACCCTATACTATTAGTGCTCCCATGAATCCTATTGGAACATAACTACTAGTTTGTGAGGACAACTTTTCCAAGCATGTCTTAATCTGAAGGTTTTCTCATTTTTGGCCTTGTCTTCTGATTTGCACTACTAGGTTCATGAGGTTTAGTCTTCTTAGGGTAAGGGTAAAATACATACTTACCCTTCGACTAGAGGCTTTCTTGTGGTCTGCTCCAATTTTGGGAATGATGAATAAGTTCTACTTGCTGGTGGGACTGGTAGTGGGATTCACATCCTTCTCTATGCACCCCAAGGTTTTTTGTTTTAAAACTTTGAAAGATTCAACTGATATTTTGCTTGTGTAAGTAAGGTTTCCTGATCTCCCCCTTAATTTTTTGTGTGATGAAGACAATGAGGCTACTGGTAATACTTTAGGAAAATTCTTGAAGGTGGACTTTGTGACAAAAGTCTTTCATCACAGTTCTTTTTCTCAAATTCATGTTGAAGTGGATATTTTAAAATCTTTGTCTAGAGAAGTAATTCTATAGGTTAATTATAGGTCTTGGTGTTATCCAATGGGGTATGAGAGGTTCCCCTTTCATTATAGGCAATATTTTGCTACTCAACATATGGCTTCTAAGTTCTCCCATAGTGCTCATAGGATGTCATCCTAGAGTTGGAGGAATAATGTTTTTCATTACCATCTTGTTATTTTTCTTGATAATTTTTTTAAGGATGATGCTATTTTAGAGGATTCAAAACTACCCACTCATGTTTCTTTGCCTTTGGGTTTTTCTAAGTTGAGTTTGGGTCTTGAGCGATCTCTTGCTCTAGTTTCTTTAGATCATATCCATCATTCTACTAATTCATGCATAGGAGTTGTTTGTCAATCCATATATTATTTTGACAAAAGAAAATGAGTGGTGTTGTGTCTATTGTCTTTCCTGATAATGTATCCAACTTTTTGTTGATGATTCTATTAGTAGTGTTGTTGCTCCTAATATTTGGGATTTTGGTGGTAGTGTTGTTGTCTGTGATGTTGTTGACTAACCTTTTCCTATGGGTTGGTGCTATTTTCATTATAATGATGGATCTATCCAGAGATTTGTTCAAGATAAGAAGAAGTATCCCACTATCAACTCTTCTCAAATTAGGTTATTATATATGAATTATGAATGATTTGATTTAAAATAAAATTTAATGTGTTTGGCCTATATTGTTGTCTTTATGAGTATTTTTGTTCTAGTTCTAGTTTTTTATTGGTTGTGTTAGATCATTAATGGGTTGGGACCCTTTTCACAGTTATTTTAATTAAATAAGAAGAAAGTAGAGAATAAATTCAAAGTATATCAAAAGGATAAAGGGAAAGGTAATGTAGGTGGTGTACCTTCTATCAAGATAAATATAACATCCCTCCACCAGTACATGATACCCCTTCTCTAACCTCTACTTCATCGGTCCATGAAGCTGATCCTCCGGTCACGGGTACACAAGACATGACCGATGATACAAATATTGAATCACAAATACTATTTAAAATGAATATAGATGCACAAAATGTAAATACAGTGATGGATAATAAGACTGTAGAGGTACAAGCAGATAAAGTACATGAAATTCATAAGGAAAGCAATGAAACTGAGCCACCAGTAATAACCGTTGATACTCAGGAAACTGAGCAACCGACACACATAGAGCAATCGACACCTGGGAAACAACCTGGGGTAGAAGTTCATGTTGAGACTGCTCAACCGACAATTACACATACTGAGAAACCATCTACAATAGAAATTCAAACTTAGACAAATCCACTGGATGACAATAAGAGGGATATAATAATGGTAATTGGTTCAACATCTATGGTACCAGGCACATCTATAGGTGAATTCAGACTGACCAATATTACTGAAGTTTTATTGGATTCTATTAAAAGGATAACAGATTGTAATGCATTGACATATAAGGCAATTGACAACACTCTAACCATTTTGAAAATGATTGTACCTAACTGTCTAGTAGATCATGTCAAAGATTCTTTAGGTAAATTGGACACATTGTCCAAATATATTGATGATAATGTGATAACAATAGAAAAGTTCAATGAGGATACAATAAAGGAAAGAGTTGATAAAGATAAAAATACATTCTTTGAAAACACAATAAATAATTGTATCGATCATCTAAATGCATTATTACTAGTACTTAGTTCTGCAATTTTGGAGTATAAGGAGTTGTATAGAGAAGCATGTAAACCACACCAACTAACTAAGGATATTGACAAGGAGATTGAGAAGACACATAAATAAATTGATGACATAGCAGACAATATGATAGGCTCTTCTAGTCTTTTGTCAATTTTTGAGCAGGAAATGATAGTTTTTGAAGAAAAATAGGAGAAACTTGAAAAAGAAAAAGCAAAGATAAGGTCTAAGGCCCGGGAACTAAAATCTTAGCTTGGTCCAAAATTAGACAGTCTTATTACACAAAGGGTAGAATTATCTAAGGCTATAATTTAGGGAAAAAGATTACCGGAGCATCAAATGCACTATCTCACCGGTATGATCAAGCAGACTGAGGCAGTTCTTACCGACAACAACAACTTCATGTAGAGACTAAATTTGGTTTTGGCAGACATTTTTCAGATTGTAGCTGGTTGGTTACAATCTATGAGGTAGCATTTTGGTACTCTTTTTGATCATTTATGACATCCTTTGTCATTGATGCCAAAGGGGGAGAAGTAAGGGAGAAAAATGCAACTTTCAGATTTTCAGTGGAGATCATTTGCTCAAGGGGAGCACATCATTTTGGATAATAGTTTTGATTTTTCTCATGATTGTTTCCATCAATGTCAAAGGGGAGATTGTTTGTATTCTACACTCTTATGAGAATAGTTGTGTTGCCATTGATGGCAAACTGATTGACCAATTGATAGGCAACCGACTTGCATTCACTGGCATTAAGATCTCTACATACACCGGCAAGCATTGGCACCAACAAACACTTTCACTGGCATTCAGTGTACATCGGCAATAGTATACCGGCATTCAAGCCGACATGGAAATATCTTTTATTGTAATATAATTATCTTTTTGTAAGCCGACTTGGTGTATTGTAAAAGACTCATATATGTATGAAGTCTTGTAGGTTATTTTGTAAGTGTGATGTTTATGATGAAAAAGGAATGATATGATGCAAAATTGATAGAAGAATTTTGTATAAGGACAGCAAGGTTTTGGTTATAGACTGAGCTAAAACTGGTACTGAACCTAGCATAGTTGATGCTGATTTGAGCAGTACATTGTATTGGATATAATCATCCATTTTGTAAGTTAGTGAGACTTCTATTTTGTAGCTGAGAAGTGAGCTCTAGGTTGTTGGCCTTCCTGCATGTGCAGCTTCCTCATGTAAGTAATATTTATTCATTTGCCAGTGAGTGAATATTGTGGGTCACAAATCCCACCAAGGTTTTCCCATAATGGGTTTCCTCATTAAATATCTTGTGTTATGGTGTGTTCTCTATGTTGTTTCTGTTATTCTTATTTTTTGTATTAATTCTTATTTACCAGTACACTATTTTGGGATGCAAATTTTTAAATAAGTATAAATATTATGTCAACCAATTAGACACCGATTCACCCCGCCCCCCCCTCTCAGTGTCTTTGGGGCTGTCATTGATTATATAAATATTTGTAGTTAATTTTTTCATAATATTTGGTAGTAAATGCTATGATTTGATTGGAAAGTGTGATCCTGGATGTGAGAAAGGGATATTTCTTGGTTATTCAAAAGAAACCAAGCATATAGATGTTATAATAAAAGATTACAAAGAATTGTGATCTACAGATTTGTCTCCAGTTTGGTCCAGCTATTGGAGTCAGTTTGGATTGGTTATTCATGTATTCCTGATGTGTATCACATTTAGTTGGTTCAGGATTTGATGAACTAGATGCTATCATTTATTCTAGTAATCCTTTTGGCTACCAGTAAGGGTTTTACCAGAAACTCTTTGATGAAGATCTTTTGGTAAATCTGATAAGCAGTATTGGTGAGGCTTCTACAAGATTATCAGGATGCTACTGGTTATCATGTTCATGTTCCAATTGTTCAAGGTATTTTATTTGGCTTATGGCGACCTATTTTGGGTTCGGCATTATTCTGCTAGGTTATGGACCGGTTTATGTAATATGTTGGTTGATGCTTCGGATGCATCACTGGTTGCATTTATTGTTTGGTTTATCATTTGTTTGCAAGATTATGTAACAAATCTATTGTATTATCTTTTAGGTGGCTGACCTAATTGTTTATGTCCCAAGTTCATATAAATATGATGTAAGATCTCTTTGTAGATCATAGAATGGATGGTTATGGGATTACCTGTGTGCAAATAAAGTTGTAATCATATGCAAAGGTTTTTATCGATAATAGGTGATCGAATTGGGTTTGTAAAAGAGGCATTTGACCTCTGGTATTGAGCTTAACCAAAATTGTACTCAAGAATAGGAGATGCTATACTTGTAGTTCAATCTTCATTCTGGATTATAGTTTAATGTTTTCTATAGTTAGTGAGACTCCTTTTGTGATGAGTAGTGCACTCTAGGCTATTGGCCTTCCTGCATGTGTAGGTCCCTTATTGTAATATTTAGTCATCTGATGAGTGGATAGATATTGTGGGTCTCCAATCCCACTTTGGTTTTTCCTCTTTGAGGTTTTCCACATATAAATTTGTGGTGTTATAGTATTCATATTTGTGGTTGCATTGTTACTTATTGTTATATGGTTTTATGTTTACCAGTTGCTAAGTTATTGCATTAATAAGGTTAAATTTCTCCTTTCCGGTAGAACAGTACTGATTCAAAACCCCCTCTCAGTGTTGTTGGATGTCAACAATATTATATCCAATAACAATAATAAGTATAATTATATTATATATTATTTAATTAAATTATATAGAAGAATTATTTTTGGTAGATTTTAGACATGGGACCTACTCGCATATAATAATAAAACCAAAATAGAATACCCATCAACCCCAAAATATGTGTGCCACCAAATTACACATTAATATCATTTGATACTTGAGTTTTGATGGAGGAGCTTTCTTCCTCTTCACTTCTATCCAGTCCTATTTTTTCTTTGGGGAGGTACTCATACCTTTGATTATCATTGTTAATGACCTCTACAACAACCCTTGACTCAGAAGATATCACAATATTTTTGTTTTCTTTTTTCATTATGACAGGGGTATCCCTATGATCTAGCCCAATACCCAACCTACCTTACCTTGGACTTACTTTATTGTCAAGTTGCGATTGAGAAATGGGCAAGCTGAGGCAAGACTAGTCCCCTATGGGGATGATCCATAGCTCACAAGTAGTGTCCCCTCTTAAACCCATGATGGAGTCGAACCCAAGACCAATGGGGAGAAAACCCATGGCCCAAACTAACTCACCTATCTAAGAGATTTAGGGAGCCTTTGTGAAAGAAACTTTTGAACTATTTTTTGGTGTAGTATTACCCATTTGATCTTGTGCAATAGGAGGAAGAGGAAATTTGAAGAAGAAACCTTTTCTTAAAATGAATGCGAATACTAGAATCAGATTGCTCAAAAGATAAAAATACATAATACCAAGACTCAACCCCAACTCACCAAGTGGGTTGACTATTAGGGGCAGTAGTATCCCACTCATAGGTTTTCTTTCTACTACACAGGGAATTAATGTGCTCAATAAAGAAATATTTTTTTCACTTGAAAGCAGTCTTTTCATAATCTAATGTCTATATCCATCTTTTATTTTCTATCTTGACTGAAATCTCTGTTGAAATACCTTTGATAAATCAAATTCCACATATAAATGAACACGTGCTTGATTGTTTCTTTTCATATGTTGTGATACTTGCTCAAACTATTGCCAAAAGCATTTAAGCATATAATTTCCTAGAATTGGAGAGGGAGGTAAGGGAATCAAACAGAGAAGTATGTCGAAGAAAATATTTTAGTTTACGGATCAAAAGAATATCACACCATTGCCAAAAGCATTTAACTATATAATTTCTTACAATTGGAGAGAGGGGTAAGGAAATCAAACCCAAAAATATGTCGATGAAAATATTTTAGTTTATGTATCAAAAGAAGGGAACAATGAATTCATGCATAAGAAATCTCCTTGATAAACCATGGACCATTTTGAGCAGCAATTCCTTCTCATACTGAGAATCAAATTCTAAAATAAAAAACCCTTTGGCATAAGGGTAAATATTGATTTCTCCCTTCATAAACTCTTTCAATTTCTCATAGATCCAAAAGTGAAGGTCACATAACTCCAGTTCGATTTTCATAAATCTACAATTGAGTGTGTGTTCTTGCTAATTGAAGCACAAGAAATGGAAGGATATCGAAAATGCAAATTCGACGAGAAGGAGGATCTGAGTGAGAAAAACTAGATTACAAATCTGAGCAAGATCTGTGTCTTGTGAACAGTCTATGGGAAGTTGAAAAATCACTTCTTAATTTTAAAATGTTCTTTTGTCTATTGTCGTAAAACGGGCATGAAATTGCCATGGAAATGGCTTAGAAAAATGACTCAGGCGATGATCATTAATGTCAGAACCTCTCTTAGACATGTTGCATGGCCCTAGCCTCATCTAATTTTACCCTACAGAATGGGCGCACACAAAATCATGGATTCTATGTTTAGATGAAATCCATGTCCCACATGACAGTGCAAGGAATTGAATCGCAGACTCCTGATGAGTGGTAGCATATGCGAGTAAGCATGCCAGGAGTGTTTTTTTACTATATAGACTATATATTATATATTGTAATTTATTTATCTTTAAAAATTTTAGATATTAAATATAATATATAATAATAAATATAATCATAATATTTTTTAATTTTTATGCAGATATTTAATGTAGCATATATTAATAATTTCATATGTTGTAACACAATGACTACACACAAATATGCTTAAATGAATATAATCTAGAATTCCAAAATTTAAATTTTTTACCATTTTCCATTATCATGTATTTAAATATCTTATAAATCACTTTAAAAATCATAATTATCACCATAATATTAACCTAAATACAACTCAAAACTTTTGCAACTCTCATAGTTTTTCTAATTTTAAAATAAAATTTAACTCGCTATGTTTAAGTCATATCAAAACTTTAAAAGTATTTTTTTAAATCAAAGCTCATAACTTTTAGCATTTTTTTTAAAGAGTTGATGAGAGCATGAAATCATAAAAAATGTATTAAAATTTTTAAACTTTAAAACATTTTTTTTTAATGGGAAAGGAAAAGAAAGAACAGGGTCTTTTATAGTCCATGATGCCAACAATTTGTGTATAGAAGAGAAGATTTGCTACCCTCAAGGCGATGAACCTCAAGGAACAAACCTATCCACCACTACCTCACTTCAATTGGCACTAAGGGTGAGCAAGGGGATGAAAAATATGAAACTATATTAATAGACCACAAGTGAGATTCTTGGAAGACTCTACTTGGCCTCTGTCTTAAGGATGAGCATGCAAATCTAGGACACAAGTGCGACACGTTGTTGTTCTATATAGAAGAGGTACAAAGACCATAATGGAAGCCTTGAACATAGAAATACTATTTAATACGCTTGAAAAATGACCAAAAACAAATATAATGACAGATAATATGGAGTGCTAGTGTTAAGGAAAGGATCAAAGAACAAGGGAAACTCACAACCGGTCTATGATTGAAGCTTCCCGCAAGATGATCACCCTCCTATGATTGTAAACCTACACACAAGTAAGAAACAAAAATGTTTGGGGTTGTGTTCTGGAGTCTGCCTTAATCACACCCTCATTTTGGTGTTTCCACCTCCTTGAAAAATCTGGATAATAGTAACAGTGAAACAAAATGATGAAGATAAAAGAAATACTGTAATATATTGAGATGAAAAGATTACAAACACGCAAATAAATTAAGGAAAGGTAAGTGAATTCCCCTTTTAAGAGTTATGAAGATAACATTGTGAGTTACTCAAGAGATTGCAACAATGGCATTCTTGTGAAAAACTATGAGTATGCTGAAAGAGATTGCTGAAAGCTCCAATCTGGAAGAACTGATCAAGAATGCCAAAAAAGATCATCAATATGATTTGAAATAGGAGAGATATAGGGTTTGGAAGAGAAACTGATGTCAGTGGGTGCATGCAGGGGTGCTATGATAACTTCCAGGCACAAGCATAATGCTCAAATGGCCACATGTGAACTCCAAGATACGTGGGATGCTAGTGCATCGTATAGACGTTTTTGCATCATGCTAATATCCTGAGGGTGATAGGTCAACGAAGTTGGTAGGATTTCATTTTGGATTTGACGAAGAAATTTAGGTGGGCAAAAGATAAAATAGCAGTACACGACCTCCGATGACATGGAAGAAGGTGCCATTTGTTTTGATGAATCTTACAAGGTTTGATTTTTGATATTACACTGTGTATAGGTTTACAGAGGGGCTAGAAAAGTATGGGACTACCTTGTACTCCTTGTGGAAGGCACCTAATTGTGCTACAATTGAGGTGTACATACCCTACCCCCTTATGGTATTTGAACTTGTGACATCTCTTTGAAGAGCACAAGTTCTCCACCACTATGCCAACTTAGGCTAAACTAAATAACAATACAACCTAAGTTATCCTAGTGGTGTAGAATTTGTTGACCTCACTCATTGAGTTGGTCAAGATAAACATTAGAACTAAATAATAATTGTTGCTTATTATAATTTTAATCTTTACATATGGTGTTTTAATGTTGTACATAATTCACAAGTTTTAGAATCATCTAAACATATTTGACCACTAACTTATCTATTTTTCAGGAGTATAAAATTCCATAAAATATGTTAAGATGCAAGTATATAATATTGACAAATCACTTAAGTAATCCCATAACAAATAGGTTCTACATTTTAAATCATGTAAGGGGATAATCATTTTGTAAAATAAGGAATTGGATCTTATAATACAATCATATTGTGCTTTTATGGGTCAATTGATACACAAAAATAGATTAGAAATGGTAATTCTAAGGATCATGATGACTTTAAATTGTGTAATAAAGCCTTTTTTAAATCATAAAATATATGGATAGGTCCAAAAGGCAATAAAAATAACCATTTAATAGAATACCTCTTAAGATTCATTAATAATAGCTTATTCAATAACCTATCTTCATATAGAAAATCCTCATAGCTCCTGCAAATAATATCATATTAATGTATTATGGTCTCCAATCCACTCATACATTAAGAATTTTAATGTCAAAAACCCCTATATGGTAAATGTTTAAACAGTGCCTTAATTTGATGGTGCTTGTATCTTTTCTAAATTTAGATAACCATATTCCCCAATAGCTATTGCATCCACTATGTTTTTCTACTTGATCTATCTTATGCACTAATACAAGTAGGGTATAGAATAAAACTGTAAAACATAAATTTTCAAGGCCATTAGAATTGGTGTAGGTATGGATGTGATAGGTGTGAGGTATAAATTGGTTGGAAAATAGGAATTCAAGAATAAATCTAATGAATGAGTATGATTAGATGCAAATGAAGGTGTCGAATTAAGAGTTGACATTGCAATGAGGTGAATGGATAAATTATGAATGACATTAAAAAATAGTGATAGATATTGTAGAGAAGAAATGAACACAAAGTGGTGGGGCACTAGTTGAAGTACAAAAAATCCTATATGGAGATGAATAATGGCAATGGGATGGTGTAAGCGATGGAATAGTCAAATAAATCATGTAAAAAAAAAATGTAGAAACTTTAACACTAATTCTCTTTAGATCACTGACCCATATGGCTTATTGATGAACATGTTATGAATTATATGAATTATATTCTATCATATTTTAGGTATAGTAACCAAACTTAAAAACTCATTTAAGTTTTTTTGTTGTGTAATATGAATATATCATGGTCATAATCTTGACTATTTGTCTAAAACTTTTCATTAAAACCACAAAGGAAATTTTAGTCTGCTTAGATTAGGTAGCCATATTATATTTTGAAGAGCACTCCTCAATGTAGTATTAGGATTATAAGTAGGTTGTGGAATTAATAAAAGACAAATACAAAGCTTGAGAATTTGAACTTTCATACTAATATTAGACATAGTAATGGTATATTATATTCAAAAATGAAATCCTAATGGGGTGGTCAAAGTGGAAGGATGGTAAAAAGTGATAAAATAGCTTTATAAAATCCTTACAAAGGTTGTTAATTTTTTGTGGGCAACTTCTTGGGAGTCAATCACCTAAAGGGTCAACTTTATAATCATGCAAAAATAAACATGCAAGCAAGAAGCATAAAAATACATCCTTGATAACTTAGATGTAGTAGTATTCCTTTTAGTGTACCAATTAAAACTTTCCTTTAATAAATGATCCTTGAATACTATAGGAAGCTAAGTGATTCAAGAATGATTTGATCATGTTCCTAGGATGTTTCCTTTAAATAGCATTACATATCAATCATCATGTAACATGCATACCAAGTTTACTCCTGGTGAAAATAAAATCGTTCAAAAATAGAAAACTTAAAGATTTAAGTTTCGAAATGTTGGTATTATATTGATAGCCCACAAATTGGATAGGAGGTAGAAATCTTCAAATTTGAAGTTTTTCAATCTTTATGTTATATTCCTAAGTGGTGGTGTCAGATTGATCAAAGATAAGAGAATGGTATTCTTTTTACATGAGAAATGAATTTTCAAAGATGGAGGGGTGCAATAAATGTAATGCAAATATAAAATGTGTGGAAATTGATGAGGTATAATCAAATATATGAGAAGTTATATAAGAGGGATGCGTAAAAGATAGAAGAATGAATCTAACTTTACACAAAACTATAGTATTCATCAATATGTATTTGTATTAAGGAATTCTTTCAACTGGGGTCCAAAATCAAATAGAAATTAGCATAAAATTTACCATTACAACAATTTTTTTGAAATATATCCCTATGATTTAAACATAAATATTTTTAAATTATTATTTTCCTTGTCCATAATTATGATGAATAATAAATGATTAAAAATAGAGATTAGAAATTCTTCTCCATAAATATACACAATAACAAACAAAACTAGTTTATATCAATATATTTTTTATGAAGTAATATCATTCCATACATTTCTTTCAAATCTTATTTATGCCATTAAATTATTATTTTTAATGAATAACTATCTATATTACCATTATAAAAAATAGACTTACGCATATTCCAAAAAAATATGGATGGAAAGAGTCATACAACAAAAGTTCAATTAGGAGAATATTCAAAAGAACAAAAAGATTATTTATAACAAGTGGATATTATTTGCCATGAAGAAAACAAGGATGAGGTGGTGGGTAGTAGACATCTAGTTTACCATATACATCAAAGGGTTCTGAAGTGTCAATGGAAGTTTCTCAACCATCATTACTGTTATCATCTTTTAAATATCAAAATTGACAATCCAACAATCCCATATCTAGAAATCTAAAATAATATTATTAAGCCGAGAGGCTTCTACAATGGCAACAAATTTATTAAGCCAAGAGGCTTCTACAATGGTAGCAAATTTATGCATCAACATTTGGGGGTTTTCAATAATATTGAGGGTCATTTGGTTTTCAATTATTTAAGATTTAAAATAAAAATTAACTAATAGATTAATAGATTAACAGATTTGGTTTTCAAAATGGTTACGAGAGAGTTTCACTCCATTTCATAATTTACAGATTTCATATTGTTTTCATATTGTAGGTTTGTTGAATCTATTTTATTTGGAGAATAATTGCAGAATCATCAGCATATTAATATTCAACTTTTAGAAAGCTATCTGAATTGATTCTTCTATGTAGTTGTGTGACGGATGAAGATGTGGTAGACATTTACACCAAAAACAACTGGATTATCTATTATCTTGAAGAAAATCTTGTGCTTGCAGGAAAGAAAGTTTGAGAGAGAAAGACAAACATACTAATACGTGTATGTGAATTGAACAAAAAATACTGTGTACTGATCAGTTTACCTCTTTTACTTGGTGTTTCAAAACAAATAGAAGTCTTAAAATATGAACGCCGAAAGACAGAAAGCAAGGTAACATTGACTCAAGAATTTAATTTTCTTCTTAAAATAGTTGTTATCTATTAACAACATGAATTTTCTACAATTTGTAATTTCAGTATGCATTGATCTCTGGTTTTGATTCTTAATATTTACCAACATCAATGTTTTAGATATGAAAACAAAATAAAATCAGTTTCATGTTACTGATGGATTGTAATATAAGACCTAAAATCGTGAAGATGAAAATAAATGAAACCAATTTTATCTTATACGATCGTGGAAATATGATCTAAAATATTGATATTATAAAATGTTGCAAAACTGAATCTAGAAATCTACACATACTGAGTCTTCATCTCCTAAATGTAGCATAAGTTCTCTATTCTCAAGGAATGGGTGGGTATTACCTACAAATTCATTCATTTGGTTAAAGACTTTAGTTTTTTACAGTCAGATGATATCTTTAGTAGAATTACAAAATCAATAATATGAAAAGGATACAAATTCAATCTAAACTTTGTAACACTAATATTTGTCTGTTCCATCCTGTAGCTTACAAATCTGGTAAATGGTGAAGAAAATGGTCTAAACGATTGTAACTTGGAGGGGCAATAAAATGGTCTAAACGATTGTAACTCAGAGGGGAAAACTCCTCCGCCTGCATTTTGTGTACAACCAAGTCAGTCGAGCCTGCAAGGCAGTGGATTTTGAAACCCTAACCCTAGAGATTAGGGTTTCTGCTCCACTATCTATTTGTCCATAGATTTGTAAGGTGTTTACCTGCATAATGATGTTGCTCCGTGGACGAAAGCACATATTTTTATAACATAAATAGATTTTCAGAAAAAAGTATCTATAAAAAACCTAGAATCAACAATGTAAAGATTAATCTAAAAAAATATTGCACTGTTTGATAAAAATAATATTTTTAAGGGTTTGAGAGCGTTTTTTTCTTTGTTAAAGCTTACCTGTAATTTTATGATCCGACCGATTTATGTTGATTGTATGCGGTCGTTAACACAATTTTTTTTCTCTTCTGAAAAAATCTCAAAAAATATCGTATCGAAAAGCCTAAAATATATTAACATGGTCTGCTTTTGGTTCAATCATACCTAATATTGGATAACAACATTAGTCAGTGCTATCCTGAGCTGGAAATCATACTTGCTTCAATATTTGTGAAGCCATACTTTTGGGCTATGAATGTTGTCCTTTGCTTTTCTGGAGACTTGTTCACAAATTATAGCCATTAGATTCACAGTTTCTTAACTTTAATTGCTAGAAACAAAATACTACAAAAATTGCTTTACAGTTTGAAAAGTTTAGATCCTCAAAACCTGACATCTAGCGCTCAAATTTCCTCTGCAGAGATGAATTATGTTTTAACCAATAAATTTAGAAATAAATTTATATTGCAGAAAATCCATAACTCCCTCCTTCAATCCATTAAGTCATTAGATTCGACAAGCATAGGTTCATTTCATCTATTAAAGCTCTCAAGAAGTTATATGATTCATTCTATCAAGAATAACATATACAAAATACGTGAATGGTTTTGTTCTATCAAGTGTATATAAAAAGTAGTATTGGTTTCATAAAGAATTACTGTTGAAAATAGAATTATTGATCATTTTCTAAATTTTTATTTACATTGTAGAAAAGTTCTTGTCAGATGTTGGTATTGCAATTTTGAAAAACAAAATATTTATTGAGTTCAAATGATCTTGCTACTAGATTATGCACAAATTTTACTGTTCCTCAAATTGATAAAAAAATACAATTAGTGAGATATTGGAAAAAACATGTAACACCATTAAGATTTGACATGTATAAAAGATAGAATATATGTTACAAATATCCTAATTATGCACAAATTTTAATGTTCCTCAAGTTGATAAAAAGATGCAATGAGTGAGACATTAGAGAAAACATGTAAGACCATTAAGATTTGACATGTATAAATGATAGAATACATGTTAAATATTCTAATTATTACTCTTTTAATTGACATGTATAAAAGATAGAATACATGTTACAAATATCCTAATTATTACTCTTTTATTTACCCTAAAAATTTGAGATTATGCACACAACACTACATACAATATTTAATTAAAACAATGTTGATTTGTTTTTTTTTCCCTTACAAAGAATATATAGACTGGTAGAATATATAGACTGATAGCATATAGAAAATAACAAAAATTATAGAATGAACATATACATACTATTTAAATATAAACTATTTTCTTGGAACTGAAAAAAACTATCATTAAAGTAAATATTAATAATTATTAAATTAAACAGAGATTCAAGTGGACGAGCATATAGAAAATAACAAAAATTATAGATTGATAATATTCAATATTATAGGATGGATGAACATATACATACTATTTAAATATAAACTATTTCCTTGGATCTGAATAAAACATCGTTAAACTAAATATTAATAATTATTAAATTAAACATTAATAATTAAATTTTGTCTTTGTTGATTGAATGCTATGCTTTGTTTTGTTTTAAAGTTTTTCTTTGTTGATTGAATGCTATGCTTTGTTTTGTTTTAATTTTTTTCTTTGTTGATTGAATGCTATGCTTTAATTTGTTTTGTAGAGAAATCTTTTAATGGCTTCGTCCTCATCTCCCCAAGAATATCCATTATGGCACCCAAACAATCATTGAGATTGAGAGTGGCGAGAAATTTTTAATTAATCAATATTTGTTTGTCTATGTACATATTAATCAAAATATTCAGGACATTTATTTGTTTAATTTTCTAATGAGAAAAAGTTATGTTTTTACTATTTGCCTAATATGGGAATGACAAGATTTAAGCTGGACATTAACATGTGGTTGATGCTAGCTAAAATTAATCTAATTAATCTTATTAATTTTATTTTATTTTCAAATTCATTTTTATTTGTCTTTTCTATTTTGTAAGCATGTCTAATTAACAACTTTTGAATACGTATTCGACAAAATTATTTTTTCGTACTAAATTAGTTAACTTAAAAAATCTAAGATTTAAATAAATTGTTCAACTTTAAGTTTCTATTTAACTATTTCAATATAATGAATTCTAATGAACTATTTAACAATTGACAATGCATATTTATTTTTAAAATGAGAATTAATTATGTGGGATTAAAACTTAAATATAACATTCACAAATCTCATTTTTTATATAATGCATTTATGGATGATATGGGGATTGGCTATGTGGGATTAAAACTTAAATATAACATTCACAAATCTTATTTTTTTATATTATGCATTCATAGATGATATGTCCCTAACCAAATTTGAATCCTAAACATTAACCTAATTTTTTATTATAAAGATTTATTTTTCTTTTCTATATTTATTAGAAGATTTGAAATGAGTTTAGATTCCAATTTCAATTTGAATAAAACACTTTAATAAAATAATAATAAAATTATAATGATAAAAATATCCATTGACATTTTTCTTTTTTATTCACAAAGATTTTGAATGAAAAAATTAGCAATTGTGACTAGAAAGTTCATTATCTTGTATATTTTAAAGATTTATTTTTTATTTTCTTTAAGTAGGTAGGTGAGTACTTTGAAATGAGTTCAATCCACTTTAAATTCAAATAAAACACTTTAAATAAGTAATAATAGATTCTAAGATAAAGATTATTTAAAAAAATTATATTATAAATTAAATATTCAAAAATGAGTTTTTTCTTGAACTTTTAATTGCACCTTAACTAAAAAATTATTAAAATATGATTTTACAGTCATGAAAATAAATATACAATGTCATAATGTCTTGATGATATTTAAATATGTTTTTTATTATTTTGAAAATATTCAAATGTTCAAATATATTGAAACTCTTCTTTGAAAATATTCAAATATATTTTCTAAATGTAAAATTATATGTTTAACATTAATTTAAATGTAATAATCATCATTTCTAATAAAAGAAATCTTCATTAACAATTTTCATTTTTTTTCTATTAATCATATATATTAAGATGAATAGTATAATAATATTATAAATTAAATATTCAACAATTAAGCCCTAACCATGAAACAAATTGAACCCTAAACCTAAACCTAACTCTACACCAAATTAAATCCTTACTATAAACCCTAAATGTGAACCAAGTTAAACCATAATAATAATCTAATAAGAATCATATTCATAAACTAAATTGAACATTAAATTGAATTAAAATCTAACCCTAAACCTAATTGTACCCTAATCTTAACACTATACCAAATTTAACCTTAAAACTAATCAAAGTTTAACCCTAACACTAAACTAAATTGAACCATAGCCCTTATAATAAACCAAATTTATCTCTAACCCTAAACCTATTTGAACACTAAATAAAATTGAATAATAAACCTAAACTTGAATTCCCACATTATTAAACTCTAACCCTAACCCTAACCCTATATCAAATTCAATCCTAACCATAAACAAAAACCCTAAACCAATTTGAACCATAACCATAAATCAAGTTCAACCACATCCCCAACACTAATTAAAAATTAAATAAAATGAACCTCTAACCATAAACCTAATTGTACTATATATGTCTTCAATTTTTTGTTATAAAGATTTATTTTTTCTTTTCTTTATTTATTATAAGGTAGGCTAGCACTTTGAAATTATTTTAGATTTCACTTTCAATTTGAATAAAACACTTTAACAAAATAATAATAGATTCTAATTAGAAAAATCTCCATTGGCATTTTTCATTTTTATTCACAATGATTTTCAATGAAAAAATTAGCAATTGTGATTAGAAAGTTCACTATCTTATATATTTTAAATATTTTTTTAATTAGTTTTAAGAAGGTAGGTTATTACTTTGAAATGAGTTCACATTCCACTTTTAATTCAAATAAAACACTTTAAAAAAATAATAATAGATTCTAAGATAAAGATTTTTTAAAGAATTATATTATAAATTAAACACTCAAAAATGAGTTTTTTCTTGAACTTTTAATTGCACCTTAACTAAAAAAGGATAATTTATGATTTTACAATCAACAAAATACATATTCAATGTTATAATGTCATACCCTAACCCTAAATTAAAGATATAGTAATCATCATTTCTAATAAGAAAATTATTCATCATCAATTTTCTTTTTTTCTATATTAATCATATATTAAGATTAATATTATTTAAAAAAATAATATTGTAAATTAAATATTCAACAATTAAACCCTAACCATGAACCAAATTGAACCCTAAACCTAAACCTAACTATATACCAAATTAAATCCTTACTATAAACCCTAAATGTGAACCAAGTTGAACCATAATAATAATCCAATAAGAATCATATTCATAAACTAAATTTAACATTAAACTAAATTAAATACTAACCCTTATTAAAAAAGGTCTAATATTTTTATCAAAATCCTAACTCTATTTTTTTTATCAAATCCTTACAAATTGAGCACTAAACCAAATTTAACATTGACCCTAAACCAGATTAAAAGAGAACTTTAACCCTAACCCTAATTGTAAACCAAATTAACCATAATATAACATTATTATACAAGGGCTAGGGTAAGGGTTATATTTGGTTTAGTGCTAAATGATACCCTATTTTAAATCAAAATGATCCTTAATGATAAAGCTAATTAAAACCTAATCATAAACCAAAAGTAACCTTGACCATAAAACATATTGAAACATAACCCTAACCTTAAATCAAAATAAATCATATCCCTACCTCTAAAGTGAATGTAATTCTAAACCTTAAAAAAATTACAAATCCTAAAACTATCACTAGGCCAAGTTAAACCAGAACTCTTATAACAAATTAAATTTAACCCTAACACTAAACCTAATTGAACATTCAACCAAATTAAATCATAAACATAAATAAAATTGAACCTTGAAGCTAACAATAAACCATATTCAACCCTAAACATTAACCTAACTATCCTTAACCAAACAAAATCTTATCCCTAGAACAGTAAACAAAATTGAACCCTAACCCTAAACCCAATTAAATCATAAACATAACCCTAAACCATATTGAACCTTAACCCTAAACCATAAACCTATTATTAAATTAAACCCTCATCTAAAAAAGTCAAATTAAGCATAAACATTTAACCAAATTAAACATATAATTAACTTTAATTAACCCTAATACTAACTCAAACCCTAATTATATTGTAATCTTAATTGTAACCCTAGCTCGAAGACTACTTGAAGCATAATTTTGATCCTAATTGTAACTAAATCATATCCCTATTTAAACACTAATCCAATTTCAACCCTAAATGTTATTAAACTCCAAATCAAATTCAACCCTAATCATAACACTAATTAAAAAAAAAACTAAATTCTAATCCTACAACTAATCCTAATCCTAATTGTATCGTAAGCCTAACTCTAATCAAATCAAACCTTGCCACTAAACTAAATGAAAGAAGAACATTAGCACCATATTGAACCCTAACTTGAAACAAAATTAATACTAAACTACAAATCAAATCCAAACTCTTAAGCTAATTATATACTTAATTAAACCCTAACACTAAACCATTATAGCCTAACCTTAAAATAAAATTGAACTTGAAACCTAAATCTATTTAAACAATAAGCCAAATCAAACCCTAAACTTAAAACTAGACGAATCAAACCCAATCATTAAACCAAATCAAAGACTAATATTAACACAATATTGAACCCTAACTTGAAGCAAAATTAAACACTAAACTATATTGAACCCTAACCTAACTAAACCAAATCATACCCTAAAGCTAAACTAAATCATCTACTAACTCTTACAAGAAACCTAATAAAAATCAACTTGAAACAAAATTAAACTAACCCAAAGCAAACCCTAACCCTAAATTAAATCAATACATTAACTCGTACAATAAACCTAATCAAATTTTAAGTCTAAACCAAATAAAATCCTAACCCTAATAGTAAACAAAATGAACCCTGATCCTTATTGAAATAGGGCTATTGTTTTAATCCCAATCCTAAGTATATTATTAAATCTAGAATTGAAATTATCCAACAATATATATTTTGAAATTAATTTATGTTATGTCTTTCAATTCACGTTGCGATTGCTACTAGCTTATATATATATTTAATAATATATATAGAATAAGCCTACAACTATCCTTCTTGAGCAGCCTATTGCACTTTAATGCTGAGAAATTAATAAAAAATAAACGCTTCTAGAAAGATACCTCTCGACTTATTCTATATATATAAACTAATTTAAATAAAAAAATAAATAACAAACTTACACTATTACTTTATTTTCCACATAAAATTGAACAAAACTGAATGACAATACAACCATAGAGACTGCTAAAAACCAAAGTTCTAAGTAATCGTAAATAAGATTAAATGCCACCGTTTGCATTGCATGTAAGTTACTCAGCTCTGTATATTTAGTATAACATTTTTGTATGGTATGAGTCTGCTCAAAAAGAAATTTGACTTCAACTCAAAATTATCGTTTGGACACAGATTTGGTGACAGAAGTTTCGTGTAGTAACCACGTCTGTACATAGCCGTTCCTATCACCAGCGAAGCACGTGAGCTAGCCATTACAGAGATTTTTGCAAATGGTGTGTGTGATGAAAAAGGAATGATATGATGTAAAATTGATAGAAGAATTTTGTATAAGGACAACAAGGTTTTGGTTATAGACCGAGCTTAAACCGGTACTGAACCTAGCATAGTTGATGCCGATTTGAATAGTACATTGTATTGGATTTAATCATCCATTTTGTAACTCAGTGAGACTTCTATTTTGTAGTTGAGTAGTGAGTGAATATTGTGGGTCACAAATTCCACCAAAGTTTTTCAAACACCGGATTTCCTCGTTAAATATCTTGTGTTATGGTGTGTTCTCTATGCTCTCTCTGTTATTCTTATTTTTTGCATTAATTCTTATTTACTGGTACATTGTTTTGGGATGCAAAGTTTTAAATCGACTTGGTGTATTATATTTTTGTAACTAAATCATATCCCTATTTAAACACTAATCCAATTTCAACCCTGAATGTTATTAAAATCCAAATCAAATTCAACCCTAACCATAACACTAATTTAAAAAAAAACTAAATTCTAATCCTACAACTAATTCTAATCCTAATTGTATCGTAATCCTAACTCTAATCAAATCAAACCTTGCCACTAAACTAAATGAAAGAAGAACATTACACCATATTGAACCCTAACTTGAAACAATATTAAATACTAAACTACAAATCAAATCCAAACTCTTAAGCTAATTATATACTTGATTGAACCCTAACACTAAACCATTATAGCCTAACCTTAAAATAAAATTGAACTTGAAACCTAAATCTATTTAACCAATAAGCCAAATCAAACCATAAACCTAAAACTAGAGGAATCAAACCCAATCATTAAACCTAATCAAAGACTAACATTAACACAATATTGAACCCTAACTTGAAGCAAAATTAAACACTAAACTATATTGAACCCTAACTTGAAGCAAAATTAAACACTAAACTATATTGAACCCTAAACCTAACTAAACCAAATCATACCCTAAAGCTAAATTAAATCATCTACTAACTCTTACAAGAAACCTAATAAAAATTAACTTGAAACAAAATTAAACTAACCCAAAGAAAACCCTAACCCTAAATTAAATCAATACATTAACTCTTACAATAAACCTAATCAAATTTTAAGTCTAAACCAGATAAAACCCTAAACCTAATAGTAAACAAAATGAACCCTGATCCATATTGAAATAGGGCTATTGTTTTAATCCCAATCCTAAGTATATTATTAAATCTAGAATTGAAATTATCCAACAATATATATTTTGAAATTAATTTATGTTATGTCTTTCAATTCATGTTGCGATTGCTACTAGCTTATATATATATATTTAATAATATATATAGAATAAGCCTATAGGTATCCTTCTTGAGGGGCTTATTGCACTTTAATGTTGATAAATTATTAAAAAAATAAGTACTTCTAGAAAGATACCTCTCGACTTATTCTATATATATTATTAAATATATATAAACTAATTTAAATAAAAAAATAAATAACAAACTTACACTATTACTTTACTTTTTCACATAAAATTGAACAAAACTGAATGACAATACAACCATGGAGACTGCTAAAAACCAAAGTTCTAAATAATTTTAAATAAGATTAAATGCCACCGTTTGCATTGCATGTAAGTTACTCAGTTCTGTTTATTTAGTATAACATTTTTGTATGGTATGAGTCTTACGGAAGTTTCGTGTAGTAACCACGTCTGTACATAGCCGTTCCTATCACCAACGAAGCACGTGAGCTAGCCATTACAGAGAATTTTTGCAAATGGATGATTTATATTAATTTAAGTACGAAACCATGCAAAGTCTGACGTTTATGGCCGTTTCACACTTTGGGGATAAAAGATGAACGGACGAAAGAGTTTCAATCGTCCATTTCCAATGGATACGCCTTCGGCCTAAAAATTAAATTTATTTTTACAATGTTTCGAAGATAAAATTATTTTTATCAAAAATATACCACCTCTCGTTATTTAAGTTGCATTTTAAACGACGCGGTTCCGACCGAATCTCTGCCATTTTTTTTTGCAGTTTCCAAGATAAAATTTATATTTGTTTGATTTTCAAATGCACGCCACCTCTCGGGAATGAAGTCTGCATTTTAAACGACACGGATCCGACCGAATCTATTTTATTGTTTTTTTTTACCGAATTTGTATGGATTCAAAGAACAGCACTTGTTGGAATCCTGCAGTAACATTGTTAAATACCTTGACAACGAACCGCGGAAAGACTGCAGAGGAAAAACCTACACTATGAAATTATAGATATCCTCCGTTTCTGTGCTATTACACACTGAATTATTTTCTGTAGGAGGAAGAAACGAACGCAACCATGGCTGAGAGCTTTGCACTGTTTGGGTATAGAAATACTAAATGTTCAACAATCTACGAGGGCGATCAGACGGTGCTGAATATAATGTCAAGGCAGGTGGATGAATTTCCGTTGCCAAAGTATGATGTTTCCATGTGTTGTGATCATTTCACACATCGCCCCATCGCAAATGGGGACCCCCTCTTTTTGCTTGTTTTTTCGCTCGTTTTCGCTTTCGTTTTTAGGGTTTTGTTAGTTAGTTAGTTGTCTGGATTTAGGGCCAAGCGTTAGGGTTTTAAATTTTGCCTTTTCAAGCCAAAATCCAGTCGTTTTTTTTGAGAGCTTTTGAGCTTCTTTTCTAGAATGCAAATTTTGAATGCAATAAATTCGCCAAAGTGGTCTAATTTTCAATTGGAATGTTCATGCAGAGCTTAAATTTGTCTAAGTGTTGACCGTCAATGTGAATCTCTGTCCGATTGAATATTTTGACCAAATTTTGACTTTTTTGAATTTTGATCCTGGGCATTGGAATTGATTTGTTTTCGCCTCGTGAAGTGTTAAAATGTGAAAAATCATGTTATTTTGGCCTGTAGGAGCAAAATCGCTCCTGTCCCTCAGTGGGGGACGGGAGCTCATTTTCAAATATCTCATCATCCCTGCAGAGTCCAGACAAATTTTACGTTTGAAGTGATGGAGAACGGCGATATCTTTCCATTGAATATAAATTGAAGATTTTCGTGAGCACAGAAATGCCTCCAGGGGGAAAATCGCTCCTGTCCCTCAGTGAAGGACCGAAGCTACAATTCAAATTTCGTCTTGTCCTTGCAAGATTTTGAAAACTTAACAATTTGAGGACGTCCAAGGGAGGATGCTTTGCCAAATGAATATAATTTGATATGCAAAAACGAAGGAAAATGACCTATATTGACTAAATCGCTCCTGTCCCTCTCCAAGGGACCAGGGCGAGGTACCTTGTAGCTCTCGTCCCTCTCCCAGGGACCAGAGCGATTTCCTTCATTATGCAAAATCCAGACAAGGGTCAAGGCAAGTTTACGTTCAAAAACAAGGGAAAACATGAGATGAATGCGTTGAATATAAATTGAAGATTTTTTGGGATGTCCATAACAGTGTTAAATGCCTAGTTCGCTCCTGTCCCTCAGGAAGGGACCAGAGAGATTTTTGATATAATTGCTTTTCTTGCAAAGTTACAAATGATGTCAAGGCATGGACGAATAGAGTGAAGAAGGACGAGTCCGTTGAATATAAACTTAGAACCTGGCAAAGTGAGATAGTGGCCACAAGGGAAGGATCGCTCCTGTCCCTCTCCAAGGGACCAGGGCGATACAATGATGATAATACTCCCTACGCAAGTTCAAGGTCGTTCCTCCAAAGTTCAAGGTCGACACAAGTCAAGACAAGGTGGCGAGGGACATTTCAAGGCATCTTCATCATGCGCAAACACTCAAGGGACGTTAAAATGAAGAAATTGACACCATATAACATAGATCGCTCCTGTCCCTCAGGAAGGGACCAGGGCGATGTTGGATGTATTGATCATTTTGAGCAAGATTTACGTAAGGACAAGATTTCGCAAGGTCTTAGAGGGTCCACGGAAAGGTAGAAAGGTGATGCATGAAAATTTCAAACATTAAATAATCACCAAAATGGACCTAGGGACCATATCGCTCCTGTCCCTCTCCAAGGGACCAGGGCGATTTGCTTTGGATTCCTTGTTTTGCTTCAAGATCAAGCTAAGTCAAGACGTCTTAAGATAGCATATGGTCCAAGGCATCGTTTGAAGATAATTTGCAAAAGTGTTGAACGTCCAAACATCGCCAAATAATGTAAAAGCCTCACGTCGCTCCTGTCCTTTGGACAAGGACCAAGGCGATGCTATTAATAACACTCACGTTCCTTCAAGACCAAGGCCAGGCGAGGATAAGCAAGGTAAGGGACATCGTCGGAAAGATGTTGCAAAGGAGATCGAAGTTTAAAGTCGCCAAGATCAAGGAGAAATCATGGATCGCTCCTGTCCCTCTTCAAGGGACAAGGGCGATGGTCCCTTTAATACGTCCAAACACATAATGAAGACAAATAGAATAAGCGCGAAAGGAATGAGCATAGATGTTATTCGCCTTACAATGGAAGTTCGAAGGTCAAAGATACAAGATGAACGTGAAGACATGGAGATCACTCTTGTCCCTCTCCAAGGGACAAGGGCGATGTTAGGCAAAACACATGGTATTCTTTGAAAATCACGTTAAGACAAGGACGCACAAGGTTTTAAATGGCATTTGGAAGACGATACAAGGAAAGGATCGTATCAAAATCAAGAATTTCAAGCAAAAACCTTAGGATCGCTCCTGTCCCTCTCCAAGGGACAAGGGCGATGATACATCTAAAGACACTTATGCGCACATGCAAGGCAATCTAATTCGAAGAACCCAACCAGATGATCGATTTGGAACTTGGAAATGAAGGAGTTGAACGTTGAAAATGCAAAATCAAGACCAAAATCATGGATCGCTCCTGTCCCTCTCCAAGGGACCAGAGCGATGAGGTACGTCCCTTTATTTTCATATTTTTGGCACCAAATTAAATAATTCAAATTTCCTTAAATGCTAAATCGGTAAAAAATTGAAAATCCTATTTAAATTGGCATTTAATATGGCGTTGATCTTTATTAATTATTTTTGCCTTTATTAAAAAATCGAAATTCTCATTTAAAAAAATGCAAGGCATTAATAATTAATTATTTAATTAATAAAAAATCGATTTGAGCGCTCAATTAGGCAAGTCGGCCTTGTCATTTCATTACAAATCATTTAAAAAATGGTTTTATTTTTATCAGCTCGGCCTAAGGGGTGAAGGATGAACGCGCTATATAAGGGGGGTAAAAACTATCATTCCTACATCATTTTTACCTTTCTTCATGCGAATCAAGGAGAAGCGAATATAGTGCGAAGTGTGTTCAAAGGTGGTGCGAGTTTCATTCATCCAAGGGTGGCGCGCTTAGTTATCAAAGGGTGGTGCGAATCCAAACCAAAGGTGATGCGAAGTATATCATCAAGTATAGAGTGCGAATTACGTTGAAGACCAAGGGTGGTGCGAATTTGAAGACCACACCAAGCGCGAACTTGAGTATACATTGAGGCGAATTTGCTAAGGACTTGGAGACCACACCAAGGCGAATTTGAAGATCCATTTGAAGACCACGTCAAAGGCGATAATTGAAGATCACGTTCTCTCCAGAGGTGGCGAAGTCAATTTTGAGGAGATCATATTGAAGATTATTTTATACCTCAATTTTGCCTAGGCAAATTTTGTTTTTGCATTCTAGAGTTAGCTCTCTATCGAGGTATGGCGATTTAATTGTTATTGCTTTATTCATTCATCGTCATATTTAAAATTTTGAAATTTTGATTCTTGAATTTCTCTTGGCTCAATCGTTGTATTTTAGGAAATGATAACTCTAGAGACTTATCATGAGGTTTCCTAAAATTTATCTCTCTTATTTACGATATTTATTGCAAAATCTATTTCTTATAATGAAATGTTGTGTAGGTATGGCAACCCCAAAGGCGGGAGCATCCACCAGCCGCTTGGCTCTCATGAAAGAAGATCAGAAGACCGAAGAAGTGGAGACCAAGATCGTGTCTAAATGGAGCAACGTTGGAGATACAAACTTGGGGAACTTTAGCACGAAGAAGTTCTGAGAGGTCCCTTACATCGGCAAGCCATCACCTGTCGCCCGGAGAATAATAGAGAGTGGCATCATTAAGGCGGCCGGTTTTCCTCCAGCCATTCAGTGCCACGAGTTGATGATCGAGTGTGCCCGTCACTACAATCCACAGTCCAGGACAATTGTGTCCAACGAAGGAAACACTTTGGCATACCTTTCAGAGGAAGCCATAAGTGAAGCCTTCCATCTTCCAGAGCACAGGGACATGATATACAAGAGCATTGAAGGAGCTAGATCAGTGTACGATGATGATCCAGATGCTTGCCTAAGCATAATTAACAAGAACTGGCTACTTAAGAGTCGTCCTCGTCTGAGCAAAGTACCGAACACACCACACAGGATTGATTTCCAGGAGGAGTACAGAGATTTGATTACCATGCTCAACAGAGTTACAGGAGCACCTCATGCCTTCTATTTTGAGAAATGGATGTTTTACTTCATCCAGGTGATTGTTCAAGGAAAGGGTACAATACATTGGGCTAGGATAATTAGCCATTGCTTAGACATACAGTTGAGAAGACTCAGGGCTACTAAGTCCTTCCACATGAGTTCATACGTCATCTATGCCTTAATCAGGAGCGTTGAGTACGCAGGACTACCTCACAGAGGAGTGATTGGAAGAGGACCCGGTGAGGTCAGAGTTTGTGAATCCTATACCTACTTGCATCATCCACCAGGGAAGAACTACAAGTTAATCAATGATACTTTCATGATGAACATCACAAGGACGTTGCAAGGAGGGATTCACAACAGATTATCTCAGGATGCCCAGGAATTCATCAAGAGGTACGGTGCTTGGTTCATTCAGTTTCCCAAGTTCACTTACATTAGAGTGTATGGATGTCCTTTACCTCCATACATGTTGCCGAGGTACCCGACAGACAGAATTGTGTTACTTGAAGTAACAAGGCAGTTGGCAGCATATGTGAAAGCATTCAGACATAGACATCAGAATGGAGTTCAGGTACCTATTATTTTGGGTAATTCAGTTGAGGTATGTCCTAATGTCTTAGCCATGGATGACGCAGAGAAGGAGTTAGCCTTGTATCCTTTTTCATCTTTTGCTTGGAGGAATATTTTTGATCCCCATGGACATTTAGAGGAGACGGTCGGTAGAAGATTTAGACATGAGCACCAGATTGAAGATTTTATGATGAATCTCCTAGATGATCTCGAAGTGAAACGAAAGATACATTCTAGATTGCCTTTGGATTTCATCAGGAAATGTAAGATTTACAGAGTGGCCGACCAAGCTCAGGACAACGGCAGGCATATCCAATCTTCATATGATAGAGAAAGCAAAACAATAAGTTTGAATTGGAATGAGCCTGAGACCGTGGATTTAGATGATTTGATGGCACCAGTCTTGTCTTGTACTCGCAGATGGGTAGACGTTCAGCATCAGAAGTTGAGAGAACAAGGCATAGCCATGTCTTTTACTTTGGAAGAGAAACCAGCCGAAGGTGGAGCCAGTGTTAGTGAAGGCAATCCTAATCCTAGGAATTCAGGTGAAGGTAACCTTCGATGTGCCAGTGAGGGAAATCTCCATTCGAGAGGTTCGAAGAGAAAGGAAAGATCAGAAAAGAAAGAGTCTTCCAAGAAAAAGTTAGGTGCCAACAAAGATCAAACACCAGGTACTTCTTCCAGACCAGAGGATAGAACAGTTCGAGTGGAAGAGTCCATGGAATCAATGGTACAGAATGATAGACAGGAGGAAGGACAGGCACAACATGTTTCATCCGATGGATCTCTCCAAGACTATGATTTAGATAATGATAATGAAGTAACATCTCCTCCCAGACAAGAAGAAATAGTACATAAAGAAATTCAAGTTCAAGAGACAAGATCAAATATCCCAGATTGGTTGAAGGAAAGATTGACTAAGGTGATCGTAATAGAGGACGAGGACAGTGCAATTGATTTAGAGAGTCTTGTTGGACGTTCACATATGACAACAGAGAAGAAGAAGGCTACAAAGATGTCCAAGATGATTCGAGATGAGACTGGATCTAGAAAACTGCAGATAGCTACACCAGCAGCAGACAAATATGAGGGTGAGATCCTAGCAGAAGACTATCATATACAGACTATTGAGTTAGGACCATCCACAGCAGAGCAGACTTTAGATGATGCCACCGACACATTTGAGGCATTGAAGGACAAGTTTAGAGAAGAAGTAGAAAAGAATAGAAAGCTTGAGAAAGAGGTCGGTGCATGGAGGACATATTTCAGTCACATCAATGAACCTTTGGGACGTCAGGATCCAGTTAGATCACCATTGCAGGCATTGCCCCTTCAATCAATCAATGAAGCAGAAAGATTCAGGAACCTGGTCCAGCGTACATGTAGTTGGATGGATAGATCTCACACGGTGGCCATTGAGTTTGTTACAAGGATGTCGAAGATCACCCATCAGGCTATCCAAGTTCTTGAGATTATTCACAGATTGATGGCAACAGTAGCTACATTTGCCCATACCAAGGACGTTGTCATCCCTGTCTTGAAAGTTATAAGACACACATCTAGAAGAATTTTAGCACAAGAGAGGATCTTAGAAGGTGATTCTCACAGTTTGTTTCAGTGGTCAACCTTACTCCATATAAAGAGTGTTCTCTTCGATGACATCAGTATTAGATGTAGTCAAGTTGAGGAGGTGATCAATCCGATCCAGGACAGAGTATTTGAGGTACTTCGTACCATTCTTGGCAGAAGGATCGAGGTCGAGACAGATGTGGATTTACAAGAATTTGAGGATAGGATCAAGATCATCTTTCGCAAGGACGCAGATGTTACAGATGAGCAGTATGATCAGATGTATGCCACCATGCTCCTGATTGATAGAACAAAGGAACTTGAACCTACTTGGGACACGGCTCTTCTAGATGCATTTGATCAGGTTATCCACTTAGAAGAGAGTATCAAGAATCTTCCCGAGATTCCAAACACAGAAATCGAAGGAATCGTGACAAAATTCATTGCATATGCTAAGAAAGAGAATTGGAAAGGGAATAAGATTCTAGATGAAAGGTTGTTACAGATGACATGACATCTTATTTCTCATTGGTTGATACCTCCTAGATTTTTGTGCCAAATTTAATATTTGGCTATGTATTTAATATTGTTCAGTAAAAAGGAGGTCATTTGTAACAAACCCTAATTAGGGTTTAGGTGTCATGATCTTGTCCATTGATTTACTTTCAATCTGGACCTTTCATTGTAACTGGGGATGCTATTTATACCCCCATTTTTCATTTCATTTAAGAATAGTTAATAGTGAATAAGTGTGAGAGATAATAGTTGATGTAATAAAGAGATTAGAGTTAGAAGCAAATTTTATTTTGTAGCAAGATTGAGTCTTGAAGAGAGAAATTCAAGCAATTGTTGTATATGATGACTTGGAAATCAATAAAATATTGAAGTTATGGTGTTTTGTTGCAAATTTCTTAAGTTATCTTCATGGTTGTTGGATGTACTTGAATCACGCTCAATCAAAGTAGTTTGTTAATTTGAAAGACTAAGTGTGAGATTTGATATTTGGTAGGATTCGCAATCCAAACCACTAGCTTCTTGCTGATTGTAGGAACGCCTTGCATGGTCGACTGGAAAACATTTTGAGTCCTTAACCTTCAAGCATTTTCGCATCTAGGATATGTACCTTCGTAGTAGTGTCCTTGGTCTTTGATGCATTGAACACCATTATTACCTTAGAAGATCGCACTAATTTCAATTGAGTTGTTATCTTATGGCAAAATTGAAGTTGGTTGAGTCTTGCCAAATCTCATTCATGCTAAGTCGTTCATAGGGCTAGGCTAGATTAGACTTCCTTAAACCCTGTCCTTTTGCCTTTTTTTGAAAAGTTCCTTTTTAGTTTAGTAAAATCTTCGAGCTTTTGGAATACGTAAGACGCCTTGGAGGAAACAGCAAATCACATCATACCACTAAAAAAGCTTGTCCACACGTGGAGACCCCACTAAAAGAACCTTGGAGTCCATCTAACTGATCCTTTTTGTAGATCTTCAGCAGTTAGAGACTATTTTCTCAAGAGAGGATAAGATACCTATTGGTATTTTATTCTATGTATGATTGTGTATAAAATACACGTCAACAGAATTGGCGCTAGAAGGAGGGCTCTTTAGTTTCAAAGTTCGAAGTCCGAGGATTTTGAAAAGAGAAATACATTGCAAACATGATCATGAAGTATGATGGTGTTGCCGAATGAAGGACTAAATCAAGTGGTGCAACCCAATTTGCAAGTAGGCAATACCCAAGAAGACATCATTTCCCAATTGAATCAAGTAGCTTGGAACGCAAGGAGAAGTCAAGTCGAATATAATAGAGTCAGAATCATCTTAGAGAAAGAGGAAGATAGAGCCGAAGAACATCAAAGGGTCATAGCTAGGAATCTTCGCAATCAAAGGAACCCACAATAATCCTTGCAAGACTTCACGCTGGATCGCATTGGTTCATTCTTGCTCGAGAAACATCAAAGGTTGTTGAGGTCCACACCAGGCATCAAAGATCTAAGTGAACTTCAATTTACTTCTAAGATGAAGCGAGCTAAGAGAGAGGACACTCCCAAAGAGTTCGAACTAAGATTGGAAGGATCTCCTGAGTCATCACAAGTTCTTCAAGAACAAGTCCAAGCGGCGATCCAATCTAGTAACCAGGCAATTTCACAAACAAAGAGCCAAGCTAGTTCATCAAGTTCAGTTTCAAGGAATAGAATGGCTCATCGTGCTCCACCTCCACCTCCTCCTCCTCATGTACTTAATGGTGCGACGTGGCTAGTCAACAATCCATCACCGTTGGAATTTGCAGTTTATCATGATATGCCGAAGAATCCAGAACACTTTTGTTCCAAGTTCAATGTTAGTGATTTCCATCGCACGGCAGAAGATCACATCAAGATGTTCGAGGACCTTCTTCGTAACAGACAAATTGAATATGGAGATGTGGCATGTAGGCTTTTTCCCTACTCATTGGGGGAAGAGGCATACTTTTGGTTTATTCATTTGCCTACAGGGTCCATCAGGACTTGGGACGCGATGAAAGACGCATTCATTGCTAAATTTGGCATCCCAACTACGCCAGCAGAGTTATACAGACAGTTTGTTGAGGTTCGAAGGAGAGAGCATGAACCTATTACTTCCTTCAACGACAGATTTCACCGAGCATACACAATGTTACGTCCTCCTTATCTTATTGCAGATCCAAGGGAAATTTACTATGGAGCCTTAGATCATCTCACAGCTATGTTCGTAAGGACACATCCAACTCCGAATGATCTAAATGCGGCCTATACAAGAGCCATTGAAGTGAGTAAGCACATGGGACAAAACATCACTGGACCACTACTACATATGGGACCCATCGCAGCACCTAACCAGATGCAAGCAGTTGGCACAGCCTTGGCCAACCAAACTCCAGTCATGAATCCAATCCCGCAAGCGACATATCCAAACGCACAGCCGGCAAATCAGTTGGTCCTTCACCAGGAGCTCCAATTTCTCAAGCCCCACCCGCTCAACCTGTGTACCTGCAAAATGCTACAAATTCGTCAAGGACACAAGAAGAGAAAGACGAAATGAAAGAGCTGATTGAACAAGTCAAGAAGTTATCAACTGAGGTCACCCATTTGAGGAATCAGAATAATCAACTCCAGAGCATGCAAAGGATCAATCACAACCAAAATTTCCAAGGAAACAATAATCAAGGATTCATAAACAATTATCAAGGAAATAATAATCAAGGTTTCCAAAGAAGACCATGGAATACAGCTCCAAACAATGGGAATGTGGTGACGCCTTTGGACAATCCACCAAACGCGCAAAGTCAAGAGAACCCCTCTTCAAGCAAAGTGTTTTTAGCCGAGGCAGCCTTGTCCAGTTGGTGCAGACTCCACAACACGAACCAGCATTCCGAGTTACAGTGTCCTGAATTCAAAATTGCAGCCGACATTTTCCAACAGGAAATGCGTACCACCAATCCACCTGAAAATCCTCCCACCACAGGGTACGAAATTGTTCCAACCACGCAGAAACCTGCAGATATTCACAAGAAGAAATTAATCAAGTGCAAAATGGGAGATTTCCTCCAGAATCGGCCAATGGACCAATGGTACCACCAGGATCTCAGTTTCCGCCAGCATCTGTAAATGGACCTGTAGAGGATTCAGAATACTATTTCCCACCATTAAACGACAGTGTTTTAGTAGAGGGAATAAAGGAGGTGTTCCATCAATCATCAGGAGGAGTGAACCAAAGAGTTTATCACAGGAATCAGAGGAATCCCGAACCTTTAACAACATCGATTCCCCCAAACAATTTCTCAACTCCGCCGGATCCCCAAGCTAGCAATGTTCCAGAGTACCCGCAAAACACTCAAGAATACAGATAAAGAAATATTTCACCTCCTGCTGGCAATGAAATGAAAAGATTGGCCACCTTGGTGTTAGATGAACTTAAGAAAGTCAAGATAAGCCTTCCACTCTACGAGTTGCTCAAAGTGTCTGAAATTAAAGATACGGTGATCAACAGTTTGAGTGAACCTAGTGCAACAAGGTCAAATGTTCAAGCCACTATCAATGTGACTCAAGAGGAGGCCGATTCTCAAGAACAACCCGAACAAAATGAGTGCATGGTTCAAACTATAACCTTCCCAGCTAAAAAGGAAGATATGTTGGAAGGAAAAGTATTACTCAAAAGAGGCGAGACCAAGAAAGCTCAGCCTACAGTCAAAGAGAACCTCACCACTAACTTGGTTCTTCCAGAAAAGGAAGTTGCAATCAAGAAAGATGTTGTTAAGAAAGGAAAATCTGCAAGCAAAGCTAGTCACTCGAAAGAGGAGAGCCCAGCGAAGGAAGATCATTCAAAGATTAATCAAGTTAAACATCAAGAATCAAGTGAAGAAAATTCAGCTCCTTCTCAAGGAAAGGACGAACCGGCCCCGTTCTTGTTATCAGTCAGAATATTTGGAAAACTATTACACAATTGCCTTTATGATTCCGGAGCCTCAAGCAATGTCATGCCCCTGGCTGTTTGCCAAAGACTTGGAATAACTCCCACACCTACCAAGAGAAAAGTCACTCAGCTTGACAAGACAGAAGTTCCAGTCATGGGAGAATTGAACAACATTCACATGCAATTAGCCGCAGACCCAAGAGTCCAAAATTTTATAGATATATCAGTAGTGGATATTCCAGATTCATATGGAATGCTCCTAAGTCGAGATTGGTCCCGAAAGTTGAATGGATATGTATCGACCGATTTCGCGCACATGTGGCTACCATGGAGAGGAGTCCCGAACCAGATTAAAATTGATAGTACCCCAAGGTTGAGATTGATGATAACTAAATATGGGGAAGACAATGAAGTCCTATTTTTAGAGTCCGACTTAGGAACGTACGAGCCCAAAGTGGAGGAAATCTTGATGATACAAGATATACAAGATGAAAATATTCAGCAAGAAGTCATGGAGTCAACTGAAATCGTCATTGAAAGCAATCAAGGATCTGACCAAGAGGACGAAGGCATGTTTGAAAATTTCAGGAGATTCGTACAAAGAAACACCCAGCAAAGTGTGCAACTTGGCAATTTAGCATCTGTCCGAGATTTGCTCCTTCCGAATTGGTGTAGAATTCACAATGCCGTCCACTCAGAATTATCTTGTGCTTTATGCCAGACCGCATTGGAACAAGTATATAAAAGAGTTCCACAGACACTAATTATAGAAGAAACTCAAGGTTCAGAGAATGAGAGTTTTACAGAGACCGAGGGTTCGGTGGAAGATAAAGTTTCGTCCGATACAACAAATGAAAGTCACAAAAGTCCAGAAATAGAAAAACAAGAAAATCAGATATGGACATTAAGGTTCGACGGATCTAAGTCCAAACAAGGATCCGGAGCCGGATATGAATTGATTGGTCCTAAAGGAGAAACATACCTTGCCGCTCACAGATTGCAGTTCCCTTGCACCAACAACGTAGCAGAATATGAATCTTTGGTTCAGGGATTATTATTAGCCATCCAAAAGGGGGCAAAGATACTGCAAGTATATGGAGATTCAGAAATCGCAATAAGGCAAATTAGGAAGCAATATGTTTGCCATGACAAAAGGCTAACTAAGTACAGGAATCGAGTCTGGGATCTAATTGAAAGTTTCGATGCTTTCAATATCAATTCAATTTATAGACATCAGAATCAAGTGGCCAATTCACTTGCACAGGCCGCTAGCTCATTGATTCCATTGGCAATGGAAGGATTAAAGAAGTTTACAATCGAGTTAGTATCAGTCCCTTCGGTCCCAGACAACATTACCAATTTCCAAGTTTTCGAAGACGACAAGCACATTCTAGACTTCCTGACCAGCACGGACGTCTTCTTAACACAGATCATAGATGAAGATGAAGTGGGTGAAGCTGAGTTTGATGCCAAAGGAGTCCTGAACTTAAAGACAAACACTATTCCAAAAGGAATGGTTGAATTAGAAAGGATTTTTGATCCTGACAAGTTGAAAGAAAAGAAGAATCACAGCATAGAAGGCAATATGTGTGACGCGATCAATCTAGGTGATGAGACACAAGTTAAGAATGTTTCCATTGGAAAGTCCTGCACAGCGACTGAAAGAGATGGAATCCTGAAAAACATGAGGGACTTCCCAGACGTCATTGCATGGAGCTATGAAGATCTCAAGACCTACGACACTGCGATTATCACTCACACAATCCCGTTGAAGCCAGGAAGCAAGCCATTCAGGCAAAGACAAAGACCTGTCAATCCTTTGTTGGAACCATTGATATACCAAGAAGTGAAGAAGTTACTCACAGCTAAAATCATCTTCCCAGTAAGACATTCGACGTGGGTCGCCAACCTGGTACCTGTTAGAAAGAAAAATGGAGAGATCAGATTGTGTGTCAATTTTAGAAATCTTAACAGAGCGTCAGAGAAAGATAATTATCCGCTCCCATCATTAGATCAAGTATTGCAGATCGTCAATGGATCACAGATGATGTCCTTCCTAGACGGATATTCAGGATACAATCAAGTCCTAGTCGAACCTGAAGATCGACTGAAGACTGCTTTCACCACCAAGTGGGGAACATTTGCCTATAAGAGAATGCCTTTTGGACTCATAAATGCCGGGGCCACATTCCAGAGAGCTATGGATATCGCTTTTAGAGATTTAATTGGTAAAAGCATTATTATATATATGGATGACATCACAGTTTTTTCCAGACAGAGAGAAGATCATGTGGATGATTTGAGAAGAGTCTTCCAAAGATGTAGAAGGTACGGTGTCTCCCTTAATCCAAAGAAATGCATATTTGGAGTCACAGAAGGAAAGCTTTTAGGACATGTCATTTCAGAGAAAGGAATATCTATTGATCCTGAAAGAGTGAAGGCCATATCTACTATCAATTTGCCAGCAAGCAAGAAAGAGCTCAAATCATTTTTCGGCAAGATCAACTTCATCCGAAAATTTATTACCGGATTTGCCGAGATTGTCAGGCCATTGAATGAAATGTTAAAGAAAGATGCAAAGGTCAAGTGGACTCCTCAAGCCAGAAGGGCATTTGAAGAAATAAAGACCGCAATCATGGAAGCACCAGTTTTGATTAGTCCAGATTATCTCAGGCCATTCTATCTATATTCCTTCGCTTCTGATTACACTTGTGCCGCCATTCTCACCCAAAGAAGTGAAGAGAGGGATGAAAACCCAATTGCTTTCATGAGCACTCCGTTGAAAGACGCGGAACTCAGATATCCAAACGTTGAAAAGCAAGCATACGCATTAGTAAAGGCAGTTAAGAAATTTAGACATTACCTCCTGAGAGCCAAGATTTATGCAATAGTGCCTGATGCGGCAGTCAAGACTCTTCTCATGCAAAATGAATTAGGTGAAAGAAGAGGAAAGTGGGTCGCCATTATCCAAGAATTTGATATTGAGATACAGCCCATGAAACTTGTCCGAGGACAAGCTTTGGCGCAGACATTGGCAATAGATGGGCCAGGATTAGTCCAACAAATTTATGAATTAGAGGATGTCACACCTGATGAATGGTGCAAAGACATTGTGACATATTTGCTTAATCACAGATGTCCTGCTCATATGACACCTACACAGAAAAGAGCATTAAGATTAAAATGTCAACATTACATGCTTCAAGGATCTGTCCTATACCGTAAAAACTATGAAGGAGTGTACCTGAGATGTGTTGGCAAAGACGAAGCAAAGCAGATAATTGAACATTTCCATTCCAAGTTTGGAACCGGACATGGAGCCAACCTCGCCACAGCTCACCAGATCCTAAGAGCAGGATATTACTGGCCTACGCTTTTTAAAAATACATTCAATCACATTAAGACTTGCCACACATGTCAAGTCACAGCTATTAGAGAAAGAAATCCTGCCATGCCACTGAATCCGGTGATTGAAGCCAGAACATTTGCTAAATGGGGAATGGACTTTATCGGTGTTATTAACCCCGCATCCTCAGCACAACACAAGTACATCATTACAGCTACAGATTATTGTACCAGATGGTCAGAGGCACAGGCACTTAAGGTTTGTTCTACTGAAGTTGTAATCAAGTTTCTAGAGGAGAACATAATCACGAGGTTTGGATGCCCTTATGCGTTGGTTTGCGACAATGGATCGGCATTCACATCATTAAGATTCTCAAATTGGGCTTTTGAGTACGGGATAACCCTCAAGTTTTCATCAAATTATTATCCTCAGGGTAATGGATTAGCAGAATCCACCAACAAAAATTTGCTCAGTGTTATCAAGAAATTATTAGAGAGAAGTCCAAGAGAATGGCATACCCAGTTGAGATTTGCTTTATGGGCAGACAGAATCAGAACAAAGAACGCATTAGGCATTTCGCCTTATTTTTTGGTTTATGGCCAAGACCCTATCTTCCCCATGCAACTCAGGATTCCGACCTTGAGATTCATTCAGGAGTACATGGAAGATATTGATGCAGTGTAGGCCAGGTTGACACAGTTGATGAACTTAGAAGAGAAAAGAGATCAAGCACTAGAGAACTTTGCTAAACACCAAGGAGTGGTGAAGAGATGGTTTGATCGACAAGCAAGAGTCAAGGCGTTCCGAATTTCAGACCTCGTCCTGTATTGGGACAAAGCACATGAGAAAAGAGGAGAACATGATAAGTTTGATAGGCTTTGGAAAGGCCCTTATCAAATTTCAGAGATATTGGGAGAAAATGCATTTAGGTTGCAGACTTTAACAGGAGAGGACATCCCGTTGCCTGTCAATGGGAGATATCTCAAACATTATTTCCAATCCTAAAATGCCAAGGCCTTCCCTTGTACATAGTTAGTTTAGTTTGCTTTCGTTTTTTTTTGTTTTTTTTTTGTTTTTCGTTTGTTTTGTTTTGTTTCCGTTTTGTTTTAGTTTAGGTGTTTTTGTTTTAGGTTAGTTTGTTTTCGTCCTGAGGGGTATCCATTTAACATTGGGTGATTTTGTTATGTAACGCTCTAACTTCCTGCTGGATTGTTGGATGCATTTGGAAAATCATGAGGTCTTTTGGAATTACCAAGGGAGTTTCTTTTAATGAAGCTTTGAGTCAGGACGTATTTGCATTGAAGTAGATTAGCTTATTGAACTCACGTATTTGTGTCCTTTAGTTATTATATTTTCACATACTTATAATCTCCGAGCCATTATGGTTTACAGGCGAAGCTGTGATTAGTGAAAAATCTAAAGTCTAGCTTCAGCGCCACCGCAATCCTCAAACCCTAGTGAGTTTCACTACTCACGAGCCAAAGAATTGACAAAACTGAAAAGCAGTATCAAAAGAAAAGTGAAAAAATGAGAAAATCAAAAAGAAAAAATGAGCTAAAAGAAAATATCAAATCGGCTAAAGGGAATTTACGAATAACTCCATCGGGGCTACGGACGCCTGACTGGCAATGGAGCAATGTTCGTGAGTTTGCGGCGATAACCTCGTCGGGACTATGGACGTCTGACTGGCAGCGAGGCTCTATCCAGGATGCTTTTGGAGTTTAGACGAACTACGTAGCTTATCACAGGGGAACCTGAAGATCATGATTGTCTTGTTGAGGGGAATTAACGCATTTGCACACACATGGGTAACTGTGGACTTGATACTTTGTCTCAATATGATGGTCTCTTCTTGTAAGTGTTTCTTAACTCCTGGATTTGTTGAGGGAAGTTTTCTGAGTTTTCCTTTAGAAAGATTGATTCCCAAATGTTTTGCAACATTTCTCAGTGGTGTCGCCAGATGTTGTGATCATTTCACACATCGCCCCATCGCAAATGGGGACCCCCTCTTTTTGCTTGTTTTTTCGCTCGTTTTCGCTTTCGTTTTTAGGGTTTTGTTAGTTAGTTAGTTGTCTGGATTTAGGGCTAGGCCTTAGGGTTTTAAATTTTGCCTTTTCAAGCCAAAATCCAGTCATTTTTTTTGAGAGCTTTTGAGCTTCTTTTCTAGAATGCAAATTTTGAATGCAATAAATTCGCCAAAGTGGTCTAATTTTCAATTGGAATGTTCATGCAGAGCTTAAATTTGTCTAAGTGTTGACCGTCAATGTGAATCTCTGTCCGATTGAATATTTTGACCAAATTTTGACTTTTTTGAATTTTGATCCTGGGCATTGGAATTGATTTGTTTTCGCCTCATGAAGTGTTAAAATGTGAAAAATCATGTTATTTTGGCCTGTAGGAGCAAAATCGCTCCTGTCCCTCAGTGGGGGACGGGAGCTCATTTTCAAATATCTCATCATCCCTGCAGAGTCCAGACAAATTTTACGTTTGAAGTGATGGAGAACGGCGATATCTTTCCATTGAATATAAATTGAAGATTTTCGTGAGCACAGAAATGCCTCCAGGGGGAAAATCGCTCCTGTCCCTCAGTGAAGGACCGGAGCTACAATTCAAATTTCGTCTTGTCCTTGCAAGATTTTGAAAACTTAACAATTTGAGGACGTCCAAGGGAGGATGCTTTGCCAAATGAATATAATTTGATATGCAAAAACGAAGGAAAATGACCTATATTGACTAAATCGCTCCTGTCCCTCTCCAAGGGACCAGGGCGAGGTACCTTGTAGCTCTCGTCCCTCTCCCAGGGACCAGAGCGATTTCCTTCATTATGCAAAATCCAGACAAGGGTCAAGGCAAGTTTACGTTCAAAAACAAGGGAAAACATGAGATGAATGCGTTGAATATAAATTGAAGATTTTTTGGGACATCCATAACAGTGTTAAATGCCTAGTTCGCTCCTGTCCCTTAGGAAGGGACCAGAGCGATTTTTGATATAATTGCTTTTCTTGCAAAGTTACAAATGATGTCAAGGCATGGACGAATAGAGTGAAGAAGGACGAGTCCGTTGAATATAAACTTAGAACCTGGCAAAGTGAGATAGTGGCCACAAGGGAAGGATCGCTCCTGTCCCTCTCCAAGGGACCAGGGCGATACAATGATGATAATACTCCCTACGCAAGTTCAAGGTCGTTCCTCCAAAGTTCAAGGTCGACACAAGTCAAGACAAGGTGGCGAGGGACATTTCAAGGCATCTTCATCATGCGCAAACACTCAAGGGACGTTAAAATGAAGAAATTGACACCATATAACATAGATCGCTCCTGTCCCTCAGGAAGGGACCAGGGCGATGTTGGATGTATTGATCATTTTGAGCAAGATTTACGTAAGGACAAGATTTCGCAAGGTCTTAGAGGGTCCACGGAAAGGTAGAAAGGTGATGCATGAAGATTTCAAACGTTAAATAATCACCAAAATGGACCTAGGGACCATATCGCTCCTGTCCCTCTCCAAGGGACCAGGGCGATTTGCTTTGGATTCCTTGTTTTGCTTCAAGATCAAGCTTAAGTCAAGACGTCTTAAGATAGCATATGGTCCAAGGCATCGTTTGAAGATAATTTGCAAAAGTGTTGAACGTCCAAACATCGCCAAATAATGTAAAAGCCTCACGTCGCTCCTGTCCTTTGGACAAGGACCAAGGCGATGCTATTAATAACACTCACATTCCTTCAAGACCAAAGCCAGGTGAGGATAAGCAAGGTAAGGGACATCGTCGGAAAGACGTTGCAAAGGAGATCAAAGTTTAAAGTCGCCAAGATCAAGGAGAAATCATGGATCGCTCCTGTCCCTCTCCAAGGGACAAGGGCGATGGTCCCTTTAATACGTCCAAACACATAATGAAGACAAATAGAATAAGCGCGAAAGGAATGAGCATAGATGTTATTCGCCTTACAATGGAAGTTCGAAGGTCAAAGATACAAGATGAACGTGAAGACATGGAGATCGCTCCTGTCCCTCTCCAAGGGACAAGGGTGATGTTAGGCAAAACACATGATATTCTTTGAAAATCACGTTAAGACAAGGACGCACAAGGTTTTAAATGGCATTTGGAAGACGATACAAGGAAAGGATCGTATCAAAATCGAGAATTTCAAGCAAAAACCTTAGGATCGCTCCTGTCCCTCTCCAAGGGACAAGGGCGATGATACATCTAAAGACACTTATGCGCACATGCAAGGCAATCTAATTCGAAGAACCCAACCAGATGATCGATTTGGAACTTGGAAATGAAGGAGTTGAACGTTGAAAATGCAAAATCAAGACCAAAATCATGGATCGCTCCTGTCCCTCTCCAAGGGACCAGAGCGATGAGGTACGTCCCTTTATTTTCATATTTTTGGCGCCAAATTAAATAATTCAAATTTCCTTAAATGCTAAATCGGTAAAAAATTGAAAATCCTATTTAAATTGGCATTTAATATGGCGTTGATCTTTATTAATTATTTTTGCCTTTATTAAAAAATCGAAATTCTCATTTAAAAAAACGCAAGGCATTAATAATTAATTATTTAATTAATAAAAAATCGATTTGAGCGCTCAATTAGGCAAGTCGGCCTTGTCATTTCATTACAAATCATTTAAAAAATGGTTTTATTTTTATCAAGTCGGCCTAAGGGGTGAAGGATGAACGCGCTATATAAGGGGGGTAAAAACTATCATTCCTACATCATTTTTACCTTTCTTCATGCGAATCAAGGAGAAGCGAATATAGTGCGAAGTGTGTTCAAAGGTGGTGCGAGTTTCATTCATCCAAGGGTGGCGCGCTTAGTTATCAAAGGGTGGTGCGAATCCAAACCAAAGGTGATGCGAAGTATATCATCAAGTATAGAGTGCGAATTACGTTGAAGACCAAGGGTGGTGCGAATTTGAAGACCACACCAAGTGCGAACTTGAGGATACATTGAGGCGAATTTGCTAAGGACTTGGAGACCACACCAAGGCGAATTTGAAGATCCATTTGAAGACCACGTCAAAGGCGATAATTGAAGATCACGTTCTCTCCAGAGGTGGCGAAGTCAATTTTGAGGAGATCATATTGAAGATTATTTTATACCTCAATTTTGCCTAGGCAAATTTTGTTTTTGCATTCTAGAGTTAGCTCTCTATCGAGGTATGGCGATTTAATTGTTATTGCTTTATTCATTCATCGTCATATTTCAAATTTTGAAATTTTGATTCTTGAATTTCTCTTGGCTCAATCGTTGTATTTTAAAAAATGATAACTCTAGAGACTTATCATGAGGTTTCCTAAAATTTATCTCTCTTATTTGCGATATTTATTGCAAAATCTATTTCTTATAATGAAATGTTGTGTAGGTATGGCAACCCCAAAGGCGGGAGCATCCACCAGCCGCTCGGCTCTCATGAAAGAAGATCAGAAGACCGAAGAAGTGGAGACCAAGATCGTGTCTAAATGGAGCAACGTTGGAGATACAAACTTGGGGAACTTTAGCACGAAGAAGTTCTGAGAGGTCCCTTACATCGGCAAGCCATCACCTGTCGCCCGGAGAATAATAGAGAGTGGCATCATTAAGGCGGCCGGTTTTCCTCCAGCCATTCAGTGCCACGAGTTGATGATCGAGTGTGCCCGTCACTACAATCCACAGTCCAGGACAATTGTGTCCAACGAAGGAAACACTTTGGCATACCTTTCAGAGGAAGCCATAAGTGAAGCCTTCCATCTTCCAGAGCACAGGGACATGATATACAAGAGCATTGAAGGAGCCAGATCAGTGTACGATGATGATCCAGATGCTTGCCTAAGCATAATTAAAAAGAACTGGCTACTTAAGAGTCGTCCTCGTCTAAGCAAAGTACCGAACACACCACACAGGATTGATTTCCAGGAGGAGTACAGAGATTTGATTACCATGCTCAACAGAGTTACAGGAGCACCTCATGCCTTCTATTTTGAGAAATGGATGTTTTACTTCATCCAGGTGATTGTTCAAGGAAAGGGTACAATACATTGGGCTAGGATAATTAGCCATTGCTTAGACATACAGTTGAGAAGACTCAGGGCTACTAAGTCCTTCCACATGAGTTCATACGTCATCTATGCCTTAATCAGGAGCGTTGAGTACGCAGGACTACCTCACAGAGGAGTGATTGGAAGAGGACCCGGCGAGGTCAGAGTTTGTGAATCCTATACCTACTTGCATCATCCACCAGGGAAGAACTACAAGTTAATCAATGATACTTTCACGATGAACATCACAAGGACGTTGCAAGGAGGGATTCACAACAGATTATCTCAGGATACCCAGGAATTCATCAAGAGGTACGGTGCTTGGTTCATTGAGTTTCCCAAGTTCACTTACATTAGAGTGTATGGATGTCCTTTACCTCCATACATGTTGCCGAGGTACCCGACAGACAGAATTGTGTTACTTGAAGTAACATGGCAGTTGGCAGCATATGTGAAAGCATTCAGACACAGACATCAGAATGGAGTTCAGGTACCTATTATTTTGGGTAATTCAGTTGAGGTATGTCCTAATGTCTTAGCCATGGATGACGCAGAGAAGGAGTTAGCCTTGTATCCTTTTTCATCTTTTGCTTGGAGGAATAGTTTTGATCCCCATGGACATTTAGAGGAGACGGTCGGTAGAAGATTTAGACATGAGCACCAGATTGAAGATTTTATGATGAATCTCCTAGATGATCTCGAAGTGAAACGAAAGATACATTCTAGATTGCCTTTGGATTTCATCAGGAAATGTAAGATTTACAGAGTGGCCGACCAAGCTCAGGACAACGGCAGGCACATCCAATCTTCATATGATAGAGAAAGCAAAACAATAAGTTTGAATTGGAATGAGCCCGAGACCGTGGATTTAGATGATTTGATGGCACCAGTCTTGTCTTGTACTCGCAGATGGGTAGACGTTCAGCACCAGAAGTTGAGAGAACAAGGCATAGCCATGTCTTTTACTTTGGAAGAGAAACCAGCCGAAGGTGGAGCCAGTGTTAGTGAAGGCAATCCTAATCCTAGGAATTCAGGTGAAGGTAACCTTCGATGTGCCAGTGAGGGCAATCTCCATTCGAGAGGTTCGAAGAGAAAGGAAAGATCAGAAAAGAAAGAGTCTTCCAAGAAAAAGTTAGGTGCCAACAAAGATCAAACACCAGGTACTTCTTCCAGACCAGAGGATAGAACAGTTCGAGTGGAAGAGTCCATGGAATCAATGGTACAGAATGATAGACAGGAGGAAGGACAGGCACAGCATGTTTCATCCGATGGATCACTCCAAGACTATGATTTAGATAATGATAATGAAGTAACATCTCCTCCCAGACAAGAAGAAATAGTACATAAAGAAATTCAAGTTCAAGAGACAAGATCAAATATCCCAGATTGGTTGAAGGAAAGATTGACTAAGGTGATCATAATAGAGGACAAGGATAGTGCAATTGATTTAGAGAGTCTTGTTGGACGTTCACATATGACAACAGAGAAGAAGAAGGCTACAAAGATGTCCAAGATGATTTGAGATGAGACTGGATCTAGAAAACTGCAGATAGCTACACCAGCAGCAGACAAATATGAGGGTGAGATCCTAGCAGAAGACTATCATATACAGACTATTGAGTTAGGACCATCCACAGTAGAGCAGACTTTAGATGATGCCACCGACACATTTGAGGCATTGAAGGACAAGTTTAGAGAAGAAGTAGAAAAGAATAGAAAGCTTGAGAAAGAGGTCGGTGCATGGAGGACATATTTCAGTCACATCAATGTACCTTTGGGACGTCAGGATCCAGTTAGATCACCATTGCAGGCATTGCCCCTTCAATCAATCAATGAAGCAGAAAGATTCAGGAACCTGGTCCAGTGTACATGTAGTTGGATGGATAGATCTCACACGGTGGCCATTGATTTTGTTACAAGGATGTCGAAGATCACCCATCAGGCTATCCAAGTTCTTGAGATTATTCACAGATTGATGGCAACAGTAGTTGCATTTGCCCATACCAAGGACGTTGTCATCCCTATCTTGAAAGTTATAAGACACACATCCAGAAGAATTTTAGCACAAGAGAGGATCTTAGAAGGTGATTCTCACAGTTTGTTTCAGTGGTCAACCTTACTCCATATAAAGAGTGTTCCCTTCGAGGACATCAGTATTAGATGTAGTCAAGTTGAGGAGGTGATCAATCCGATCCAGGACAGAGTATTTGAGGTACTTCGTACCATTCTTGGCAGAAGGATCGAGGTCGAGACAGATGTGGATTTACAAGAATTTGAGGATAGGATCAAGATCATCTTTCGCAAGGACGCAGATGTTACAGATGAGCAGTATGATCAGATGTATGCCACCATGCTCCTGATTGATAGAACAAAGGAACTTGAACCTACTTGGGACACGGCTCTTCTAGATGCATTTGATCAGGTTATCCACTTAGAAGAGAGTATCAAGAATCTTCCCGAGATTCCAAACATAGAAATCGAAGGAATCGTGACAAAATTCATTGCATATGCTAAGAAAGAGAATTGGAAAGGGAATAAGATTCTAGATGAAAGGTTGTTACAGATGACATGACATCTTATTTCTCATTGGTTGATACCTCCTAGATTTTTGTGCCAAATTTAATATTTGGCTATGTATTTAATATTGTTCAGTAAAAAGGAGGTCATTTGTAACAAACCCTAATTAGGGTTTAGGTGTCATGATCTTGTCCATTGATTTACTTTCAATCTGGACCTTTCATTGTAACTGGGGATGCTATTTATACCCCCATTTTTCATTTCATTTAAGAATAGTTAATAGTGAATAAGTGTGAGAGATAATAGTTGATGTAATAAAGAGATTAGAGTTAGAAGCAATTTTTATTTTGTAGCAAGATTGAGTCTTGAAGAGAGAAATTCAAGCAATTGTTGTATATGATCACTTGGAAATCAATAAAATATTGAAGTTATGTTGTTTTGTTGCAAATTTCTTAAGTTATCGTCATGGTTGTTGGATGTACTTGAATCACGCTCAATCAAAGTAGTTTGTTAATTTGAAAGACTAAGTGTGAGATTTGATATTTGGTAGGATTCGCAATCCAAACCACTAGCTTCTTGCTGATTGTAGGAATGCCTTGCGTGGTCGACTGGAAAACATTTTGAGTCCTTAACCTTCAAGCATTTTCGCATCTAGGATATGTACCTTCGTAGTAGTGTCCTTGGTCTTTGATGCATTGAACACCATTATTACCTTAGAAGATCGCGCTAATTTCAATTGAGTTGTTATCTTATGGCAAAATTGAAGTTGGTTGAGTCTTGCCAAATCTCATTCATGCTAAGTCGTTCATAGGGCTAGGCTAGATTAGACTTCCTTAAACCCTGTCCTTTTGCCTTTTTTTGAAAAGTTCCTTTTTAGTTTAGTAAAATCTTCGAGCTTTTGGAATACGTAAGACGCCTTGGAGGAAACAGCAAATCACATCATACCACTAAAAAAGCTTGTCCACACGTGGAGACCCCACTAAAAGAACCTTGGAGTCCATCTAACTGATCCTTTTTGCAGATCTTCAGCAGTTAGAGACTATTTTCTCAAGAGAGGATAAGATACCTATTGGTATTTTATTCTGTGTATGATTGTGTATAAAATACACGTTAACACCATGATGCCGTCTAAATTCAACGGCGAAATGCCCACCGATGGGAATGTTTTGTGGTCTGAAGAAATCGTCAAACTCGCGGGCAAGCGATATATCGAAGCTTATGATAATGGCGGCTTCGAATTTAACATTGTCACTCCTCCAATGGCGATGGAAGACCAGCATGGGCTAGAATTGGCTCATCTAATTTTGATCTCGGGGGAGTTAATAATCAGCAAAAAGTATGATCAAGCATCCAGGCTGTTGACGCAGTGTCACAACTACTCTTCGCAGTGGGGAAGCCCCATACAGAGGCTCTGCTACTACGTTTCCGCGGCGTTGGAAATGGGTGCCAATGGTCGGTGCTGATGCAGAGCCTTGCGCTGAAAAGTTCTTCCTATTCGATTAAGCTTCTGAGGATCACGGCACTTGGAATGGATTCGGATGATCTGAAAGATAGCGGAAGAAGACTTCACGAGCTCGCTCATTCCTTGGGGATTCCGTTTTCCTGAAGTATGGAGGTGGTCAGAATTATGGATTCGGACGATAATATTTAAGTGAGAATCTGCATGTTGTGGATGAACAAGATAATATAGAATTGAAACAAGTCAAAAAGTATTGTATTCAATTAAAAAATCCAACATATAGTAGTCCAAGGGATTCTAAGACTGACCAACAACTCCTTGAGAATGGAAAAACCAACAGGCACAGGACTCTAAAGTAAGAGCAATTAAACTCGTTGGAAAGGTTTCCAAAAGTTGTAGGCGAAATCATGAAAGAACAATTCAAGGACTAAAAATGTTGTGAAGGCCTTCAAAAATGCCATTTACTAACATATAAAAAAACTGAAGAAAATATATAATAATATTTTCAAATTTGATCAAAAGTATGGAGGAAATTCACCTGGGGAGGCTGTCGCATTGTTCGCTCCCACTGTTTTCCATAAGCTGTTATATAATCGGAGTCTTCTGGAGAGTGTTATAGATGTTATAAAGAGATTAAGGCCCCGGATAATGGTGAATATAGAGGTTGAAGTTGACAGCAATTCTCCTTATTTTGAAAAGCGATTAGTCGATGTCCTTTTCCATAGCAGTGCTTGTTTTGACTCCCATGCTGTGATTATGCCAGATAGACGTGATCCTCGAAGGGTCAAGTATGAGGAAATATTCTGTGGAAGGCAGATAACGAATACGATTGCGTGTGAGGGGATCGAAAGGAGAGTTAGACATGTTAAAATTGATGTGTGAAGATGTTTCTTCAAACACAAGGGATTGAGGGAGATGAGCTTCAGCTATCAAACTTGGTATCAGGCCAGATTACTGCTGAAAGAATTTCCTAACGGAGGATGCTTTAGTGTTGAGGCCAATGGAGATGCCCTAATAACTGGGTGGAAAACAACCCCGGTAGTTACAGTATCTTTATGGATTTGTGTCTGAATGTGGGTTCACTTTTAAATGTAAACTATTGGTAAGTCCGTTATGCGTAGAAGCTTCTTCGCGTTCATATTTCTGTAATAGTTTTTCTGCTTCTTTGACAATATTATATAATCAATGTACTAGTTCGCTATAAATATTTAGCATTCACTGAAGTTTTACGGAAAACACTGCATAAATGGAGCAATTATATTTACTAATGGGTTGTATTGTCTATGTTTAAAGTTTATTAAGCTACGAATATTGCACAAGATTACTCTTTATTAAATATAATATTTTCAAGGAAGATGTTTAATTACTCTTATATTTAGTAGATTATTAATGTTGTTATTATTAATATTTATGTACAATAAAATCATCTTAATAATATAATGGTCTATTTTGATTTCATAAATCGGGAAAGGGCCCAAACTTTTACATTAGACTTCACAAGCGGAAGAGAGGGAATTCACAAGACATGATATGACCAAAATCTGAAAAGACCAACACTTTTCTGAGGACAAGAAGCTTTTGACTGAAGCAGCGAACCAGAGAACAATTATTGCATCATATCAAAAGAACTTGCAGCTTTTTGATAGGATCTTGAAATCTTAGACTCGAGTAACCTTTAGCTAGGAAGAAGCATAGCCAAGGATAGAGAAACTAGGTTTTGAAAGGAACCCTTAAACCATCTTTTCATAAGAGCACTTTGAGTTTGAACTACAAGAAGAGTAGCCAAAGATAGACCCACGACAAAACATACCAACACATTTTGAAATGCCCCTTGTAACCTTTTACATGTAAAACCAGTACAAAAAACACTATTTATAGAAGTGAGAATGGGTAGTAACTAACCCAAGAAAATCTAGGAAGGAGACCTTGCAAGAACAACCTCTAAGTCCACCTCAATAGGCCCACTATGTCCAAAACAATTTTTATTTGAAAACTAAACTACACAGTTCGCCTCAATAGAACTACCATGCAAAAACAAGAGAGAAAATGAGTCCTTTCTACTATCCCCCACCTCGATAGGAGTAACAATAAAAAGGGACTCAGCAAACTCTCTATGATTAGCAATGGGTGCAATATTTAAGAAAACCTTAGCAAAACCCACATCCATAGGGCCTTTGAGAAGAATAGAACCATATACACCATTGGAACATATACCTAGGAGGATATGAAATTTCAATAGCAGTCTATAAACCTGTGCCAAATCTAAAGATAAGTTCATCATGAAAGGAGAAGGAGTTATAGGAACCTCTATAGGAACCAATCCACAAATAGAGCTTCTTATCCCACAATCCCTAGCAAAATGCAAAACCAACCAAATGACCCACAAATGTGAATTCACCCTATCAAAACCTCACATGGACCAATAAATCCCACAAGGAATAATAATTCTTAAATAAATAAAAGTTCTACAAGCCCCCACATGCACCAACAAACTATACCCACCACTGAAGCAACAATGGAACATCTAATCATTCAGATGAAAATAGATGAAACCAATATAGAAAGTAACTAGGGGCACTAAAGGTGGGGATAGTAAATCTATAACCCAAAGCATCCAAGGAGTCATGTGAGCCAAAACAATAATATTTGCTTTATCACAACAACCACCAACATCACTAAAACCCAAAGAAAAAGGGCACTAAATAATCTTGAAGGATTCACCAACAATAGGATGAGGCTCTAAAGATCTAATGTGCCACAGAGATAAACAACAAACCAAAAACATGGAAACCATGTTGCCGCTACACTAGACCAAGACAAAGCCAACAAACCCAAAACCTAGAAGAAAACCCTTAAAGAGAAACAAAGGTTGTAAAAAGAATTGCAATGTCAACCAAAAATAAATTAGAAATCCCACATTAAGGTTATGAGTGAAAAATCTCAACTAGAGATAGAAAATTTGGAAGACCCTTCCACCACAAGCCCTAGGGAAATAGAAAAACATTCCCAACCACATATAAATTGCTATTGCCTTCATTATATACCTCATTTGAAACTTTTAGAACCCTACATAACTAGTTTCCTTTGCCATCTTTTCAATTCTAGTTTCAAGACCTTAATGACTTGATGGCCTTTTTAGTGTTGTTATTATTATCTTTAATATAAATAATCTAAGTGACTTAATGATTTGTTAGTGACTTAATGATTTGTTAGTATTGTTTCGATTTGGTGGGACTGAGTGGGTGAAATCATTGACCTCCATGTTACCCTCTCTTTTCTTACTCCGCCACCATGCATGGAGACATTTCGAGATTCACTTTGGTCAAAATTGTTTTTAATGTATGGTGGTCTGAAAGCCAAAGGGTCTCGTGTTTATATTGAGCCTTCCCTGTATATATCATGCTTCAAACAAACTCTTATATTCATATAAGATTCATAAATATTTTTAAGGATCTCGAATAATATGAGCCATGAGAACTTTACAACTTTAATTTTGTAAAAACATTTATATTTTAAAAGGGTTTTAGTTAGACTAAAGGGCCTAATTTAGAGGATAAGGGAAATATTTTGGAGATAATATTGTTAACCCATTTTTTTTGCATGTAAAATAGTATTTAAGGAGGGTGATTTTTCTAATGGAGGACAGGGGAGAATTGGGAGTGATTTGTGAGAGAATTTTTGGAGAGCTAAGCTATTTGGAGAGTTAGCTTTATGATAGTGAATTGATCATCTCTATACATTGGTAGCTTGAAGTCAAAATTGTTGTACTTGTTGGAGAAGGACTTTTTGTAATTCATTATCATCCAAGGAGACGTGAGGAGACTTTGTAAAAATTTGAAGACCTTATAACCTTTTTTTTGGAGCATAATCAAAGATCAGTCACTTTGTTGCAGAGGGACCTAGAGATGTCACCATTTGGTGAACTCCATTATCAACTTGAGTTTCCTTGTCTTCTCTTATTTCTCTCTATTGATAATTGATTTTTTAATTGTTCTGATGTTTAGTTAAGCATTTCAATTTCAATTTCAAGACCTTCAATGTAATCATTATAAAAGTTAACATCTCACATGCAATAGTCATAGATCCTAACATCAGACAAAGTGGTATCAGAGCTAGTTTGAGTAGTATTTGTAGATGTGGATGTTAACACGATCTAAGAGCCAACTAGGTGAAGGCACATTTGCAGAGTATAAACTTGAGATTGGTAAACGAAGGACCTTTCCACCAAAGATGTCAAAAATTCCAACTGAACATGAATATCCCGAACTTAATGAAAGAGATTTTCATTAAGTCTTTTTTGAAATGAAGGCTATGGGGGAAGTACTCTACAAAGAGAGGTAAGAATGGATGAAGCATGAAAAAGGATATTCATCAAAGCACCATGAAGATTGAGAGGACAAAGGGAAGCAATCGGGAGGTGGTGATTCACCACCAAAAGCTCCTCCATCTCCTTGTCCTCCTTATTCCCCTTCTTCTTCTTCTACATTTGTTAATCCTTTTCAGAGCACATATAAGCTTGTAATTAAAATGGATGTTAAATTTGAATTACCTAAGTAATCTGGGGAGTTAGATGCTAAAAAGTTAGATGATTGGGTCCAATAGGTAGAAGTGTACTCTAGGATTCAAGGCCTAGTAGAAGATGCTTCTAGGATCTAGTTAGCTACTCTTCGATTGGGAGGAAAAGATCTCACTTGGTGGGAGAGTAGGACTCAAGGAGAAATTTCTTGGCATGGTAATGTCGGTATAACTTGGATGGAATTTGTTGCTGCTCTCAAGAAGCAGTTCTATTCTTTGGGTCATATGCAATAATTGATACTAAACTGGTAGACCTTTAGGCAAGATAAGGGTTAGTCTGTCCAAGATTATACCCATGAGTTCAGTAAACAAGCTATTGCTTTAAATGCTCCATTGTATACTTAGGATACATTTCTTAGGTACATAGGTGGCTTGCATTCTTACCTAAGACATTCCATTTTGATGTTGAATACTAGTCATTTAGATGAAGTCAGTATTCAAGCCACACATCTAGAGTCTAGAGCTAAGAATATCAAGATAATGATAATTTTGTACAAAAGTCATCTAAAGTTGCAGAGATAGAAAAAGGGAAGAAGACAACTAGCACTGAGAAGAAGGATGATCAGCTCACATGTTCTCATTGTGACAAGAAAGGACATGATGAAGATCATTGCTAGCAACTGCATCAAGATTTAAAGCCAAAATGGGCTCAAAAATAAAAAGGTAAGGAGAAAGTCGTTAATGTTTTTATGGATCTTGGTTCAGAGATTGAAGATAAAACTAAGATAAAAATGATGATATTGAAAGGTAAAGCTTCCATTTCTAATGTTTTTGTTGCTAATTTTTCTTCTACTTCCCAACTCTATGATGTCCCTAAAGATATGAAAAGAAATGAACTTTTCCATATAAGGGTTGTTGCTAAACACACTAAAGTTGATGCACAAATAGCTAGTGGATCCCAAACTAACTTAATCTTAGAAGATGTTGTAAGGAGTTTAGGATTGAAAACTATACCACATAAGGGACCTTATCTACTAGGTTCGGTTTGCGATAATAATGAGTTGCATGTAACAAGGCAATGCACTTTAAGATTCACAATATCAAGTATGTTGATGAGGTGTAATTTGATATGGTTCCACTAGATGTTTGTGGGATACTAGTGGGTAGCCCATATTTATATAAGCAAAAGGCTATTTAATCAGTATCATTTATTTAGAGATGGCATGAAGTATATTGTACATTCTCACTAGATTAAGACTGAATGGTATTTTGTAAACATATGGCATTTGAAGATGGTGATTAATACAAGTAAAGATTTTGTGTACGGGAAAAAAGCGAGACTAGGTTAACATGCCCTAATCCTACCTTTTGACACACATTACGGAATACGAAAGAGCCTAGAGGTATCACACAATTGGCTACTTCTTTTTGTGAAAGAGAGAGCCACAGGCTACCTATTAGGATTTCTATTCCTTTGTTGAAATTGAAAGATAAAATGATGCAAGTTCAAGTCCTAATCCCAAAATGCATGTATGAACTAATAACAAGATTGCAGAATTGAGATTAAACTATGAACAACTATAAACACAAGGACAAAATAAGAATGCAGATGCGTACCCGGAGTCAGAATTTGAGTGAAAATGTTCGGGACGGGGGCACGGGCGCTACTGTCCTGATACTGTGCCAGAAACTGCACCTGAAACTGCTGTCTTGCACTCTGGAAAACTGTCGGAAATGCTATTTGTCAGGAGGACCAGGGCGCCCAGCGCCTCTGTCCCAGGGACCAAGGCACCTAGTGCCCCTGTCCTAGTAGGACCAGGGTGCCCCACACCCCTGTCCTTGTCTTTTGCTCTGCAATTTGGTGTGGAGTGCTATCTCGACCTGCTTTTCCCGGATCTGTAACCTGCGGCATTGTCTGAGTCCCGAAACCTACACTTGTATCGGAAAAGGGTGTGGGTGGCTATATAGGGTTTTTCCTTAGTCAAACCCCCACTTCGGTGATTTCCACCTCCACAAATAGCCAAGTTGTATTGTAAAATGTATTGTGTGTGCAGACCTTGTGTGTGTGCAAGATCCTAAAATGCAAGCAAGCAAACTAGAGCAACCTAGAAAGTAAAACCTAATTGCTTGTAAATGATAATGTAAATGCTCTAAATCAAGATGCAAAGTGATCTAAAGCATGAATAAATGATATATTGAAGCTTATGCAAAGACATGAAAACAACATGATATCATACCCAACCCCCAAGGGAGGGGTACAAGCCAATCTTCAGTCGGTAATCTCCTATTGTTCTTCAATGTCTTCCAAGCCCTAAATGGATGAATGAAATTGATAAATGCTTGATAGAGGGATGTTGAATGTTGTTGAAGTCTTCAAAGATCTGCTCTTTCGCTGCATATGAGGTTCCTGAAAACAAAAATCGGATCCTTTCAAATGAAGAAAGAGAGCTCTTATGTATGAAACCCTAGGTCACAATTTCGTCTTTTGGCCGACCTAGAGATTGAATCTCCTGCCAATTTCTTGGGGTTAAGCTTTATTTTATGATTGGATTGTGCTCCTAAAATTTTGGGAAAAATGTCCGGGACCATGTGCACTCCAGGCACCACGGTCCTGACAACTTTTCACCAAATTTTCAGGGCCGTCGGATATGATGATTTTAGAGAGAATCCTGAAGTTACAGGTGATTTCAAGATTTTTTGACCCTCGAAATCAAGCCCCCAAGTTCAAAATAGGACTTAATTAGGGTTTTTGATCGAATGATGTATTGGAGGAATAAAATGAAAAGGGCACGCTTTAATGAAAGGGCCCAATTTTATGATGTGGAGAATGGTGAAATAGGACCTTACACATAATTAATTTGATTAATTAAGTGCTAAAGGAGAAATGCAATGCAAAATGTAAAATGCACCAAGGCGGGTGCTAAACTAGGTGTGAAATTGTACCACCCTAGCAAGTGCGTACAATTTACGACGCTACATTTAGCCCCCACTTTAGCGGTCATATGAGTACTACGTGCATATGCAAGCTAAAGTACAGAAAAGTAAACATTATTTGAAAAATGATATATCCATAAGTTGTCGGACGAAGCCCCCAGCGGTATCTGCAGTACATAGTTAGGAACCGCAGCCTACAAAACACACGTTAGATCACAAAATCACCTAATGCTTACTAAGGAAAGTGATGAAATTTGTGAGTAGCTATATGCCCCCCCCTGTTTCGACTTGCTTATTAGGGAGGTGAAACAGGGTAGCATGTTTACTTACGACAAATTATGTAAGAGAGTATTGATGAGGGATGTTCACTAAATAGGCTTCATCAGAGCACTTTTTGGAACATTCTGAGAGTAGGGGAATGAAAATATGATTCCTACGCAACAAATGGTTCAAAAATTGCATCTCCCAAACTCAAGTTATGATGAAATGAGTGATAGAGGAAAATTAGGGTTTTGAAAGTAAAGTTTAAAAGGAATGAAAGTATATACCTTGAAAGTGACATTTGCATTTGTCACTTTGTTGATTTCGGAATATTGTTCATTGCAGCGGAGCCCACATAGCCATCATCATGCCTTCATGATGACCAGAGCGTCCCACGAGGATTGAGATCCTGCGACAGGCCGTGATCGATGACGAGCCACTGGACGAGGTGAGTTGACTGAATGTTGACTTTTGATTTTCTGCATTTGACTTTCTGTGATCATTTGCGGGCCCTGGAATCTGACCCTGGGTCCCACCCAAGGCGCCATGGTCCCTTCAGGACGCCATGGTCCCTATGGGGCACCATGGTCCCCTCAGGGCGCCATGGTCCCTTCAGGGCGCCATGGTCCCTGACAGGGCACCATGGTCCCAATCAAGACTTGGCGAGAGATGTCAAGGTTAGCATACGATGTTCGATAGTTTACATGAATGATTTTGATGATTGAGTACTGATTATAGTTATGTTTTTGTGTTGCAGGGTCTCCCATACATGAGAGAGCATACGGCGGGACAGATTCTTCATAGTTTACGAGATCAAATTCCCTGGCTGACTTAGGCAGAGAGAGACACATTGTCGATCGTGGGTTTATGGTATGCGATCCTCATACTAGCCATTCAGTTCCATCTTGCAATGCTGATGGCACTGATGGAGCGATGGGATCCTGACACATGCACATTCCATCTTCTAGTGGGAGAGCTGACGGTTACACTTGAGGATGTGTACCACATATTTCGTCTTCCTATCAGAGGAGCTACTATGACATACGCGACCGATCGATCAGTGGAGGACCATCAAAGAGAGAAGGTATACTGCATAGGGAGAGTCATGTCGAGTGAGATGAGAGGTCACATCATGGTCAGCTGGCTCTTACATCCTACAGGAGAGGTGCCCCTTGTGAGACGTCTTATGATCGCCATCATAACACTAGCCGTCTGCCCTAATGGGCGAGGTACACACATGCATGGGGGTCTCACATGGTGCATCAGAGCTATGGAGAGACACAGGAGAGTATATGCTTGGGGTCAGAGTATGCTTGCACATCTCTATCATGACCTTGAGGAGTATGTGTTTGGACAGGGTTGCAGCTTGATGACATGCACACTTCTGCAGGTGTGGATATTTGAGCACTTCACATGCACCAGGCCTATCGGCTTTCCGATGAGTATGGCTAGCAAGTGACCTAGGGTGTTTGCCTATCCACTTACCAGTGAGTAGAGATCTGCTATATTGGAGAGTGATTTTTGATAGATTGACAGCCGAGGTGACAGTATGGAGACCCTATCTGCGGATGCACAGATGGGATGGGATGGAGAGACAGTTAGCATGCTTACAGAGGGACCGCCTACTATGGGGACGATATTCACATATCATAGTCCCATTCTACTTCGACCGAGTATGGAGGCAGTTTGGGCTAGAGCAGTGTGTTCCAGCCGATGTACCCATCTATACTCGATACTCACGAGTCCTTCCTAGACCTAGAGCAGTAGCGAGACCGACGATAGATGACATCGAGACTACAGATATAGAGGGATCTGATCAGGATGTAGTCACTGATTACTCTGCAGAGCCTGGAGCACAGCACAGGTATGTCTCATGGTTTATGAGATCATACCCAGGGCCTATCTTTCCACCAGATCACCCGACAGGCCATCCAGGCCCATGGAGACATGGAGACCGAGATGAGGATCAGGGATCTAGGTTGGAGGAGCCAGAGGAGGGAGAGGGTCATGAGGAGGTAGGAGATCCTGATCCACCCACAGGAGATCAGCCTAGTGCCAAGGAGGAGGAGGAGGAGGACACAGATAGAGATGAGGAGAATGAGGATGTAGGTGAGGATGCGGATGAGGAGGAGGATGAGGATGAGGAGGAGGATGAGGATGAGGATAGAGATGATGAGGAGGGGTCAGATGCAGCTCCCCACCATTCAGGAGATGATACCATAGCCCTAGATCCTCCTCTTATTCCCCAAAAGGGGGAACATGAGGCAATACAGAGACCTATTTCTAGTATGGGCTAGCCTACACCCATCATGCATAGATTATTTGAACGTGGGGAGCCTAGTAGTTCCCAGTCACAGATGCTACCATATCATGATCCCTACTGGCGTGAGGGAGATCCAGGTATAGTAGGTTTATATTGATTGATTAATGTTTTGATGATATAGAATGGTACTAATACAAAAATCTGTTCTATTGCTACAGCTAATGTGCAGGAGTGGCATTCCCTGATTTAGCAAGCAGTGACAGACATTTCCATGATGGCACAGATGCCTAGTTCCTCACAGATTGCTTATAGGCCTCAGGGGAACGCGGGTCCGCACGAGGACTTGTTTTCCCCATTCTGAGTACAGGTAGACATATGGAGGGAGAGAGAGAGAGTTCTATCAGAGAACCTTCAGCGGGCACAGTGAGATCTAGCAACAGCTCAGGCCGAGGCTACCTCCTATCGCGCGATCCTTATGGATAGGGATCATAGGAGTTCCTCTCGGAGTCACTCACAGTCTATATCGTGCTACACACCTATGGGTCCACCTGCACGATCGGATCAGGAGGGAGCATCTAGTCGTCACTCTCCAGCCACTAGCCCTAGGGATAGGAGATGATCTTATGATGTAGGATAGGTCACATTTTGGATGCATAGTGACCTATATTTGTATACGATCCACATATATATATACATGCTTCTCTTTGTCTCAAATGTGTTATCTTTAATGCTTAAAACAATGTATATTTTGCTTTGATTAAATCTAATACATTTGGTAGGTGTACATGTATGTTCAGGATTTAATTTCCATGTGATTGATTTCTCAATGCTCCATGATTAAATTGATACATGTGTGACTTAATTAAAATATTTAATTAATCAAGTACTACATTGATGATAGGGAAGAAATATGCATTAAGCCTAAGAATCATATAACTAATGTGATTTAATTTTGAACTTAAACACAACATGATACAATTCTACTTAACACATAAAGACATTGTATAATATGCTAGCATAATGGAAATGTAAATCTTTTACAATTTACATAAATGAATTCAAGACAAACTATAAAGTAAAGAAACACGCTTGTCGAGAATGAAGCAATATAGATTAAACACCATATCATTTAACTCTATTTTGCTCTAATCAAGATATACTAACATATTACCCAATGTTGAAGAACTGAAAAGAAGATAAATAAGGAATGAAGAATTAAGCATAATATCTACGCAAGTGCATAGCATTGATAGGTTCTTTAAGAGGCGTACCGTCTACGTCCGCTATTTTGTAAGCACCTGATCCATAATCTTCAATAATGATATATGGTCCAAGCCAATTAGGACTAAATTTTCCCTTTTCTGCAGGTAAGGCATTCACATTGTGCTGATTCTCATAGAGGACTAAGTCACCTACTGAGAAGGAACGTTGAATAACCTTATCATTATAGCTTCGTTGTAGAGTTTTGTGATATGCTTGAATATGCTCAAGAGCATTTATACACTGTTCATCAAGCATCTCAAGCTGTTGAAGTCATTGTTCTCTATAAGAGTCATCATCTACTATACCTTTGAGAGAAACCCTAAGTGATGGAATCTCTAACTCTAAAGGCATAATAGCATCAGCACCATAAACAAGATTATAAGGGGTAGTTCCTGTAGCAATTCGTACACTCATTCGGTAGGCACAAAGAGCATAGATTAACTGATTACTCCAATCCTTACCATGCTTATTCACGGTTTTGCAAAGAATTTGCTCAATTATCTTATTGGATGATTCGGCTTGACCATTTGATTGAGGATAGTATGGTGTAGAAAATCGATGTTTGATATGATACTTCTTGAGGAATTTCTTCACGTCCTTGTTCTTAAATGATGTCCCATTATCTGAGATTATAGTGGAAGGTATCCCGAATCGAGAAATGATGTTTTCTAGAAGAAATTGACAAATCACTTCAGCAGTAGTAGAGCGAAGGGGAATAGCTTCTACCCACTTCGTAAAGTAATCTATTGTAGTTATAATGAAGGTGTGTCCTTGAGATGAAGGAGGAGAGATTTTACCAATGAGATCCAAACCCCATGCGAAAAAAGGCCAAGAAGCTACTTGAGAACGAAGTTCTTGGGCAGGAGCATGAATCAGATTATTGTGTTGTTGACATTGATGACATTTCTTAACAAATGAAAAAGAATCCTTCTGCATAGTTTGCCAATAGTATCCCCTACGAAGCAATCTTTGAACCAAGGATTTGCCTCCAAAATGCCCCCCACAGGCACCTGAATGCGCCTCTTCAAGAGCAACAGGGATTTCCGATTTGTTAAGACAGCGAAGGAGAAGACCATCATAACCCCTTCGGTAAAGGACATTAGAAAGAATGATATATCTAGCAGACAGCTTGCAGATTCTAGCCCTAGTGTTCCTATTGGTGGAATCAGGAAAGGTACCATCGGTCAGATATCTTACGATATGTGAATACCATTCATCTGAGTCTACAAAGTCACAACATGTTACCAGGCTAGAATCATCTACAATAGCTGGAGAAATAAGGTTGTGAATAACAAATTTAAGATCAACCACAGGGTCCTCTAAAGATACAAGGGAAGCAACACATGCCATTGCATCTGCATGTCGATTATCTTTTCGAGGAACAGGTTCCATGGTATAAGAATCGAATTTTTGTAATAAAGAGATAGCAAGATCTTTATATTGTGATAATTTGTCTTGTTTTGCTTGATACAGTCCTGTTACTTGTCTTATAATCAATTGAGAATCTCCATAAATATGTATGTGTTTTATATTCAGAGCTAAGGCTGCTTTTATTCCCGCTATAAGAGCCTCATACTCAGCAATGTTATTGGTACACAAGAAATTTAGACGATAGGATAAGGGAATGGATTTCCTTGTAGGAGAAATCAGAACAACACCTACCCCCGATCCCGTACGACACTTAGAACCATCAAAGTATAATTCCCAAGTTTCATCTTTTTCTATAGAAAAAATGAAGTCATCGGGGAAAGACTCAGAATTAGGGAAGGAGAAAGGTGAAGGGGCCTCAACTAAGTGGTCGGTCAATGCTTGCCCTTTAATTGCTTTTTGTGAAACAAATTTAAGGTCAAATTCAGTTAACATCATAACCCACTTAGCTAGGCGTCCTGATAAATCAGTTTTAGAGAAAAGATGCTTCAAAGGATCAAACTTTACCATGACATGGACTTCTGAATTTAAAAGATAATGTCTCAATTTCTGAGTCGTAAACACCAAGGCCAAGCATTGTCTTTCTATCGCAGAATATCGGGTCTCATAATCGAGTAAGGTATGACTTATGTAATAAACCAGACATTCCTTACCATCTTTATCATGTTGTGCCAACAATGCTGCGAGAGCATGAGAAGAAGCAGCTGTATATAGAAGGAAGGGTTTAGAAGGTGCGACAGGTTGAAGAATAGGAGGACTAGCCAAATACACTTTTAAATCTTCAAATGCTTGCTGACAATCTTTGTTCCATTGAAAAGTGATATTCTTTTTGAGAAGTTGAGTAAAAGGAAAGGTACGATCCGCAAGTTGAGATACGAACCTACGAATAGCTTGAAACTTTCCTTGTAAGCTTTTAAGTTGAGACACATTTCTAGGAGGTGGCATGTTGACAATAGCATCTATTTTCTTAGTGTCCACCTCAATCCCACGATGCGAAACTATGAATCCTAATAGTTTTCCACTATCCACACCAAAAACACATTTTTGGGGATTCAAGCACATGTGATATTTACGAATTCTTTCAAAGATTTGACGAAGGATTTTAATATGATCTATGCAAAGAATGGATTTGGCCAAAATATCATCAACATAATCTTCTAAAATCTTATGCATATAATCATGAAAGATAAGGGTCATCGCTCGTTGATAAGTTGCACCAGCATTTTTAAGTCCAAAAGGCATCATTATCCAACAAAACGTACCCCAAGGAGTGGTGAAAGCGGTTTTGAATTGATCTTGAGGGTTAATGAAAATTTGATTGTATCCTGAAAAACCATCCATGAAGGATAACAAGGCATGTCCTGCCGTAGAATCAACTATCATGTCAATGTTTGGAAGAGGGAAATCATCTTTTAAAGAAGCTCTATTTAAATCTCGAAAATTGGTACACATTCTTATTTTATTATCTGGTTTAGCCATAGCGACAGTATTTGAAATCCACGGGGAATAATCAATAGGGCGAATAAATCCAGCCTCCAATAATTTTTCAATCTTAGCCTTAACAAGCAGAGCCACCTTAGGATTCATTTTTTGAATCTTTTGTTTCATGGGCTTAGCATCGGGAACTAAGACAATATTATGAGTGACAATCTTAGGATCTATACTAGGCATGTCAGAGTATGTCCAAGCAAAGATCTCGGGGAATTCATGCAATAAATCTTCATATTGTTTTTGTTCTTCTTCATCCAAGCACTTTCCAATTTTAATAACTCTTTCCTCTTTGCAAGTATCCATCTTAACATCAATGGTGTCACTTATAAGAAGATTATTTTGTTGAGGAGTATCCTTTAACTGAGGGAATTCTTTCACAATCTCATCATTATCGATCTCTTTTCCAAAATAGGCTCAGTGTTCAAACAATAAGGGAGTCCCCTATTGTGATGATAACGAGGAAGAGTGTCATAGGCTCCCAAGAACTCAGCTAAAGCATCATCGGTAGGGAAGACATCCAAAGCATAGGCACATGAAGGATCCCCATTAATATACTCGGGGTGTTGCATTGATAGAGATGTAGAAATAGCATTAACACTAATGCATGGTCTTTTAGAAGCTTTAGTGCGTTTGCAGGGATTATAGCCAAGTCCAAAGGCATAATTGTGAAAATTATTCTCTAGAGGAACCTTTATCCCTTGTTTGTGAGTGCCACAACCATTTCCATGATACCCATGCTTAGCAAAAATGCGAAAACCATGACCATAATGATCAGCCATTTCAGAAAGAGAAGGCGGTTTTTCATAAGATAAAGAATCAAACTCTTCAGAATCAGAGGTGTGAGGAGAAGAAGTTTGAGAAGCGGCCACAAAATTATTACTCATAGGTTCAGGTAAGATTGACTGATTTTTAGCTTCTTCCTTCTTTTCAACTTTAAGCTTTCTAGAAGGAACCTTATATTCACCTACAAAGGTGGGATTGAAATCAAGAGATCCCCAATCGTCTTCTGCGAGAACCTTCTCAGGATCAAAATCCTTCTTATGTGTAGTTTCAAGTCGAGAAGAATCTTCTTCAGGAGCTCCAGACTCATCCAAAGAATTTTGATCATCAGAGAGCGAGGATTCATCGATAGGTATCTTGTTTAAAGAGTCATCACTAGACGAGGATGGCTTAGAAGAACCCCCTTTGGAAGTAGATGTTTGTAGACAAGCTTGGAAATTAGTATCACCTATCAAGGTATATGTCTTATTGTTATAAATAAATTTAACTTGTCTATGCAACGTAGAGGGGACAGCTTGCATACTGTGAATCCAAGGTCTCCCTAATAACAAGTTGTATGTTAAATTTCCCGACATAACATGGATAGGAGTAGGCAAAGTAATAGGTCCTACTGTGAGGGGTAAGGTGATAATACCTAATGAAGTCTTAGCCACATTGTCAAAGCCACGAATGGGATGAGAATCAGGCTCAATGAGGGATGTATCCACATTCAATTTATGCAATAGATTAATGCTACACACATTAAGGCTAGAGCCATTATCTACTAGTGTTCATCTTATAGCAGTGTCTTTCATGATAACCACAATCATCAAGGGATCATATTGATGTTGAATTTCACTAGTAGGCAACTCATCTTGTGTGAACACAATTTGAGCTTTAGGATTCATCACAGAGTTAACCAGAGATGCTATATTACTAGATGTATTCGGTGGAGGAACATTCAAATCTTTCAAGGCATCTTGTAACATTCCATGATGAGCGGAAGAAGTTTGAATCAAATCCCAGAGGGATATCTTAGCAGGGGTAGCTTTAAGTTGTTCTATGAGATCATATTCCTTACCCATAACTTGCGAAATACGGGGAGCTTGTGGAAGAATTGGTTGAGGATTAGGAAGAGAAACTGGAATAACATGAGGAGGATTAGGCTGCCTATTATTTCTGGTGTGATAAGTATGGGCAACCGCATGATAACTCTCTCTAGTTAATTGCTTGGCATAACTATAAGGACTTATAGGTTTTCTTCCTTGCACAGTGATGATTGGTTTATTCGGAGTACGAAAGGAATCATGATCATACCCTCCTTGGATAGTAAGGAGAGGTGATTTAGGAACTTGAAAGGTGGGAGAAGGATAAGCACCTTGGACTTCAAAGAGAGGCTTATTATGCTCATTCAAGTTTATCATGTTAACCAATTTAGAAGTCTTGTTCTTGTTTAAAGATTTTGATAAAGCCACAAAGTCATCAAGAGCATCATCCAACAAAGTATGATCATAGCTATCAAAAGGTTTATCTTTTGGTTCAAAAGAAGATATCTCTTCATAGAGGGGATTGTTGAAAACAACCATGTTACTAGATTTAGTGGAAGAGTTGATAGGAATGTACCCTTGAGAGGAACCATTCGACTTATCTTTCTCATCACACCTAAATGGCATAGTAACAAGGTTTATGAGTTTTTGGTAAAATGAAGGTTTGGCATCTTTAGGGTTCAAAAACTCATCTAAAGCTTCATCTAATTCATCTTGGCTATACTCATAATAATCATCATAAGCATGAACATTTTGCAAATAAAAATCTGACATTTTGAAATAAAGATTGCATAAAATTTAAAAACACAATGCACAGAAACATACTCTCTTTTTTTTTTTTTTTTCTTTTTAATGAAAATGAAATGAAAACACACTAAATCTAGATCTAGATCTAACAAATGCAATGCAAGAGGAAGCAATAATAGATTCACGTCGGGTTCACCAAAATGTGTACGGGAAAAAAGTGAGACTAGGTTAACATGCCCTAATCCTACCTTTTGACACACAGTACAGAATACGAAAGAGCCTAGAGGTATCACACAATTGGCTACTTCTTCTTGTGAAAGAGAGAGCCACGGGCTACCTATTAGGATTTCTATTCCTTTGTTGAAATTGAAAGATAAAATGATGCAAGTTCAAGTCCTAATCCCAAAATGCATGTATGAACTAATAACAAGATTGCAGAATTGAGATTAAACAATGAACAGCTGTAAACACAAGGACAAAATAAGAATGCAGATGCGTACCTGGAGTTAGAATCTGAGTGAAAATGTTTGGGATGGGGGCGCGGGCACCACTGTCCTGATACTATGCCAGAAACTGCACCTGAAACTACTGTCTTGCACTCTGGAAAACTGTCGGAAATGCTGTCTATCAGGAGGACCAGGGCGCCCAGCGCCTCTGTCCCAGGGACCAGGGCACCCAGCACCCCTGTCCTGGCAGGGCCAGGGTGCCGCATGCCCCTGTCCTGGTGTTTTGCTCTACAATTTGGTGTGGAGTGCTATCTGGATCTGCTTTTCCCAGATCTGTAACCTGCGGCTTCGTCCGAGTCCCGAAACCTGCACTTAAATCTGAAAAGGGTGTGGGTGGCTATATAGGGTTTTGCCTTAGTCAAACCTCCACTTCAATGATTTCCACCTCCACGAATAGCCAAGTTGTATTGTAAAATGTATTGTGTGTGTGCAAGATCCTAAAATGCAAGCAAGCAAACTAGAGCAACCTAGAAAGTAAAACCTAATTGCTTGTAAATGATAATGTAAATGCTCTAAATCAAGATGCAAAGTGATCTAAAGCATGAATAAATGATATATTGAAGCTTATGCAAAGACATGAAAACAACATGAAATCATACCCAACCCCCAAGGGAGGGGTACAAGCCAATCTTCAGTCGGTAATCTCCTATTGTTCTTCAATGTCTTCCAAGCCCTAAATGGATGAATGAAATTGATAAATGCTTGATAGAGGGATGTTGAATGTTGTTGAAGTCTTCAAAGATCTGCTCTTTCGCTGCATATGAGGTTCCTGAAAACAAAAATCGGATCCTTTCAAATGAAGAAAGAGAGCTCTTATGTATGAAACCCTAGGTTGTAATTTCGTCTTTTGGCCAACCTAGAGATTGAATCTCCCACCAATTTCTTGGGGTTAAGATTTATTTTATGATTGGATTGTGCTCCTAAAATTTTGGGAAAAATGTCTGGGACCATGTGTACTCCGGGCACCACAATCCTGACAACTTTTCACCAAATTTTCAGGGCCGTCGGATATGATGATTTTAGAGAGAATCCTGAAGTTACAGGTGATTTCGAGATGTTTTGACCCCCGAAATCAAGCCCCCAAGTTCAAAATAGGACTTAATTAGGGTTTTTGATCGAATGATGTATTGGAGGAATAAAATGAAAAGGGCACGCTTTAATGAAAGGGCCCAATTTTATGATGTGGAGAATGGTGAAATAGGACCTTAGACCTAATTAATTTGATTAATTAAGTGCTAAAGGAGAAATGCAATGCAAAATGTAAAATGCACCAAAGCGGGTGCTAAACTAGGTGTGAAATTGTACCACCCTAGCAAGTGCGTACAATTTACGACGCTATAGATTTGTCTCTTATATCTGTCATGTCAAGTGATTGTAGGCATGAACTTGAAGCAATGAAGGATAATCAAGACCATATTTCATTGGATAAGTCAATAGTATAGGGTGAGAAGACAATAAATGAACAAATTGAAGATCTAAGTCCTCAACTTATGGTGGAGAGTTTGTAGGATTCCTTGGTTAAAAATGTTCCTATTGTGAAAGATAAACATGTTGTTGAGTCATTCACTTTTATATCTGCATTGTTATTCAACTTGATACTAATCAATGGTTATTGGTTAGTAGTTCGAGTAGTTGATGTAGATGCTTATGGAAGTGATAGAATGATGCATATGTTCAATAATATTGTTGTAGTCTTGATTGTGGTGATGAGCCAGGTGTACAAATGGAGAAATGATATAGAACAAGTGGGGAGGCCATGTCCACTCTTAATTTCTGAATAAATGCAGCTTTTGGAGGTCTAAAAGATTTCCTGTGGGGAGGATTGATCTAGGTGGATAGATGTGTCACCGAAAAAATCATTTGTTCCAGATACTCTAAAAACGTGGTAGCTATGTGATTGCTCCAGGTGCATCGACAAATTTTATTCCAACTGTTAAAATTTGGTGGAAGAGAGATTCAAACTCCCAACCTCTCAATTCCTAAGTTACCTCACATCAATTGCGCCTTGCGAACTTCTTTATCCTATAAATAGAAGATGTTTTATTTATAGTGAATAGTTTTTGATTTGGTGGGACGGAGTGGGTAAAACCACTGACCTCGATGTTCCTCTTTTCTCACTCAACCACCATGCCTATAGACATTTCAGGATTCACTATGGTCAAGATTCTTTTTAATGTGTGGTGGGTTGAAAGCTAAAGGGGATCGTGTTTTTCTTGAGACCTCCCTATATATATCATGCTTCAAACAAACCCTTAAATTTATATAAGATTCTCAAAGATTTTTAAGGGGCTAAAATAATATGAGCCATGGGAACTTTACAATATTAATTTTGAAAAATATTTACATTGTAAAAGGGTTTTAACTAAGTTTAAGGGCCTAATTTAGAGGATAAGGGAAATATTTTTGAGATATTATTGTTAACCCATTTTTGGGTACGTAAAATAGGATTTAAGGGGGGTGATTTTTCTAATGGAGGATATCAAAGAATTGTGAGTGATTTGTGAGAGAATTTTTGGAGAGATAAGCCATTTGGAGAGCTAGCTTGTGATAGTGAATTGTTCATCTCTGTGCATTGGGAGCTTGAAGTCAACCTTGTTATAATTGTCAAAGAAGGAAATTTTATAATTCATTGTTGTCCAAGGAGACGTGAATGGACTTTGAAACAAGTTGAAGACATTGTAACCTTATTTTTGGAGCATAATCAAGGATTGTTCACTCTATTGGAGAGTTACCCAGAGACATGGCCATTTAGTGAGCTTCGTAATAAAATCATGTTTGATTGTCTTATCCTCTTTCTCTCTATTGATAATTTGTTATTTAATTGCTTTAGAATTTAACATCTCATGTGCAGCCATCATAGATCCTAACATCAGATCAAGTGGTGTCCGAGATTGTTTGAATAGTGTTTGCAGAGGTGGATGTTAACACGATCTAAGAGCCAATGAGGTGAAGGCACATTTGTAGAGAATAAGACTAAGATCAGTAAACGAAGGCACTTTTCATCAAAGATGTTAGAAATTTCAACTAAACATGAATACCCCAAGCTTAATGAAAGAGATTTTATGAAAGACTTTTTTGAAATGGAGTCTATGGTGGAAGTACTCTATAAAGAGAGGTAAGAATGGACAAAGCATGAAAAAGGAGATTCATGGAAGGACCATGAAGATCGAAAGGACAAAGGGAAGTGATTGGGAGGTGGTGATTCACCACCAAATGCTCCACCATCTCCTTCTCCTCCTTCCCCTTTTTCTTCTTCTACTTTTGTTAATCTTTTCAAGAGAAAATCTAGGCCTGTAATTAAAGTAGATGTGAAATTTGAATTACCTAAGTATTGTGAGGAATTAGATGCTAAAAACTTGGATGATTGCGTCCAACAGGTAGAAGCGTAATGTAGGATTCAAGGCCTAAGAGAAGATGCTTCAAGGATCTAGTTAACTACTCTTTGGTTGGGAGGAACAACTCTCACCTAGTGGGAGAGTAGGACTCGAGTAAAAATTTCTCACCATGGTAGTGTTAGTACGACTTGGATGGAATTTGTTGCTTCTCTCAAGAAGTAGTTCTACCCTTTGGGTCATATGCAGTAATTGACAATGAACTGACAAACCTTTAGGCAAGCTAAGGGTAAGGTTGTTCAAGATTACACCCATGAGTTCAGAAAATGAGATATTGCTTTGAATGTTCCATTGTATACTCAGGACACGTTGGTTAATTACATAGGTAGTTTTTATTCTTACCTAAAACATTTTATTTTAATGTTGAATCCTAGTAATTTGGATGAAGTCAGTGTTCAAGCCACACATCTAGAGTCTAGGGCTAAGAATATTGACAATGATAAAAATGTACAAAAGTCATCTAAAGTTACAGAAATAAGAAAAGGGAAGAAGATAACTACCACTAAGAAAAAGGATGATCAGCTCACATGCTCTCATTGTGACAGGAAAGGGTATGATGAAGATCACTATTGGCAGCTGCATCCAGAATTGAAGCCAAAATGGGCTAAAAAATATAAAGGTAGGGAGAAGGGTGTTAATGTTGTTATGGATCTTAGTTCAGAGTCTGAAGATGAAACTAAGATAATGATGATGGGATTGAAAGGTAAATCTTCCATTGTTAATGTTTTTGTTACTAATTTTTCTTCTACTTCCGAAGTCTATGATGTCCCTCAAGATATGAAAATAAATGAGTTTTTTCATTTAAGGGTTATTGCTAAACACACTAAAGTTGATGCACTCATAAATAGTGGATCCCAAACTAACTGAATCTCAAAAGATGTTGTAAGGAATTTGGGATTGAAAACTATAGCACATAAGAGACCTTATCCACTAGGTTGGGTTTGTGAAAACAATGAATTGCAAGTAACAAGGCAATTAATTTTAAGATTCACAATCTCAACTAAGTATGTGGATGAGGTGCAGTTTGATATCATTCCACTAGATGTTTGTGGGATAGTGTTGGGTAGCCCATATTTATATGATTGAAAGGCTATTTTCTATAGGGAATTTAATTAGTATCATTTATTTAAATATGGCATCAAGTATATTGTAGATTCTCATAGGACTAAGACTGATTGGTCTTTTGTAAACATAGGGCAGCTGAAGAGGGTGATTAATACAAGTAAAGAATTATCTTTTATGTATGTTAGGTTAGGTAATTATAGGTATGAACTTGAAAAAATCAAGGATAATCAAGATTAGATGTCACAGGATACATCAACAATATAACATGAGGATTAAAAAAAATGAAAGCATTAATGATCTAACTCCTTAACTCATACTTGAGAGTTCAGAGGATCCCTTGGATAAAAATGTTCTCATTGTGAAAGATAGAAATGTTACTCAGATTTATACTAATTAGTGGTTATTGATTAGTAGTTGGATCAGTTGATGTAGATTCTTATGGTTATATAATGATGCATATGTTCAACAATATTTTTGTAGTCTTGACTATTGTGATGAGCAAAGTGTAAAGATGAACAAATGATACAAGACAAGTGAGGAGGCTAGGTCCATAGTTAATTTATAAATAAATACAACTTTCAGAGGTCTAAAAGCTTTCTAGTGGTGGAAAGATGTATCATCAAAAAAATCAGATGTTCCAGATTTTGTAAAAACATTGCAGCTATGTGGTTTCTCTAGGTGCATCGACAGACTTTATTTTGGCTATTAAAATATGGTGGAAGAGAGATTTGAACTTCCAACCTCTTAGTTCTAGAGTTACCTCACATCCACTGCACCACACAAACTACTTTATCCTATAAATAGCAGACATTTTATTTATAGTGAATAGTTTTGGATTTGGCGGGACCAAGTGGGTCAAACTGCTAACCTCCAGGTTACCTGATCTTTACTCACTCCACTAGCATGCATGTAGACATTTTAGGATTCACTATGGTCGGAATTGTTTTTAATGTATGGTGGTCTAAAAGCCAAAGGGGCTTGTGTTTATCTTGAGCCCTCCCTATATATATCATGCCTCAAATAAAACCTTAAATTTATATAAGATTGTTAAACATTTTTAAGGGGACCGAATAATATGAGCCATGGGAACTTTACAACGTTAATTTTTAAAAAAGATATACATTGTAAAAAGGTTTTTATTATGTTTAAGGGCCTAATTTAGAGGGTAAGGGAAATATTTTGGAGATAATATTGTTAACCCATTTTTGGGCATGTAAAATAGTATTTAAGGGGGTTGATTTTTCTAATGTAGGACATGGGAAAATTGTGAGTGATTTGTGAGAGCATTTTTGGATATCAAAGCCATGAGGAGAGTTATCTTGTGATAATGAATTGTTCGTCTTTGTACATTGGGAGCTTGAAGTCAATCTTGTTGTAGTTGTTGGAGAAGGACATTTTGTAATTCATTATCATCCAAAGAGATGTGAGGAGCCTTTGTAAAAAGTTTAAGACATTGTAACCTTTTTCTAGAGCATAATCAAGGATTGGTCACTCTGTTGAAGAGGGACCCGGAGGCATGGCCATTTGGAGAACTCCATTATCAAGTCATGTTTCCTTGTCTTCTCTTATTTCTTTCTATTTATAATTTGTTATTTAATTGTTTTGATGTTTAGTTAAGAATTTCAATTTCAATTTTCAGACCTTCAATTTTAATTGTTGCAAAAGTTAACATCTCACATGCAATAATCATAGATCCTAATATCAGATCAAGTGGTATCAGAGCTTCTTTTACCAGTGTTTGCAGAGGTGGATGTTAACATGATATAAAAGCTAACAAGGTGGAGGCACATTTTCAAAGAATAAACCTGAGATTAGTAAACAAGTGACCTTTCCACCAAAGATGTAAGAAATTGCAACTGAATATGAATACCCTGAGCTTAATGAAAGAGATTTTTAGAAAGCCTATTTTGAAATGAAGGCTATGGTGGAAGTACTCTATAAAGGGAGGCAAGAACTGATGAAGCATGAAAAAGGACATTCATTGAAGGACCAATGAGATAGAGAGGACAAAGGAAAGGGATCGAGAGGTGGTGATTCACCACCAAAAGCTCCTTCATCTCCTTCTCCTCCTTCTTCCCTTTCTTCTTCTTCTACTTCTATTAATCCTTTCAAGAGAAAATCTAAGCATGTACTTAAACTCGATGTAAAATTTGAATTACCTAGGTACTATGGGGAGTTAGATGCTGAAAAGTTGGATGATTGGGTCTAACAGGTATAGGTGTACTATAGGATTCAAGGCCTAGTAGAAGATTCTTCTAGGATCCAATTAGTTACTCTCTCATTAGGAGGAACATCTCCCTCTCTGTGGGAGAGTAGGACTCAAGCAAAACTCACTCGCTATACTTGAGGTACACTGTGTAAGTACATAGGTGGTTTGCATTCTTACCTAACATATTATATTTTGATGTTGAATACTAGTACTTTGGATGAAGTTTGTATTAAAGCCACACATCTAGAGTCTAGGGGTAAGATTATTGACAGTGATAATTTTGTATAAAATTCATCTAAAGTTGTAGAAATAAGAAAAGAGAAGAAAAAACATACCATTAAGAAGGATGATCAACTAACATGCTCTCGTTGTGACATGAAAGAGCATGATGAAGATCATTGCTGGCAGTTGTATCCAGAATTGAGCCAAAATGGGCTCAAAAATACAAAGGTAAGGAGAAGGTTGTTAATGTTATTATGGATCTTGGTTCAAAGTCTGAAGATGAAACTAAGATAATCATGATGGGATTGAAAGGTAAATCTTCTCTTGCCAATGTTTTTGTTGCTAAATTTTACTTCTATTTCCCAAGTCTATGATGTCCCTAAGGATGAGAAAAGAAATGAGCTTTTTCATATAAGGGTTGTTCCTAAACACACTAAATTTTATGCACTTATAGATAAGGGATCCCAAACAAACTTAATTTCAGAAGATGTTGTAAGGAATTTGTGATTGAAAACTACACCACATAAGAGACCTTAGCCAATAGGTTGGGTTTGCGAAAATAATTAATTGCAAGTAACAAGGCAATGTACTTTAAGATTTGCAATCTTAAGTAAGTATGTTGATGAGGTGTAGTTTGATGTGGTTCCACTAGATGTTTGTGGGATTGTGTTGGGTAGCCCATATTTATAGGATCAAAAGGATATTTTCTACAAGGATTTTAATCAATATCATTTGTTTAAAGATGGCATAAGGTATATTTTACATTCTCACAGGATTAAGACTGTTTAATCTTTTGTAAACATAGGGTAGTTAAAGAGGGTGATTAATGCAAGTAAAGATTTGTTTCTTATGTCTGTGAGGTGAGGTGATTCTTGCAGAAAAATTGAAGTAATCAAGGATAATTGGGATCAGAGGTTACAATATATGTTAACAGTATAATGTGAGGAGACAACAAATGAAAGCATTTATGATCTAAGTCCTCAACTTATGGTTGAGAGTTTAGACCATCCTTTTCTTATAAATATTCCTATTTTGAAAGATAGACATGTTGTTGATTCATTCCCTTTTAAATCTTTATTATTATTCAACTTGATACTAATCAGTCATTATAGGTTAGTAGTTGGAGCACTTGATGTAGATGCTTATGGAAGTGATAGAATGATGCATATGTTCAATAATATTGTTGTAGTCTTGATTGTGGTGATGAGATAGGTGTACAAATGGACAGATCAAATAGGATAATAGGTGTCCACATTTAGTTTCTGAATAAATACAACTTTCAAAGGTCTAAAAGGTTTTCTTTTGGGAAGGATTAGTCCAGGTAGATAAATGTGACAAAAAAAATCATATGTTCCGGATGCTCTAAAAACGTGGAAACCATGCGGTTGCTCCATGTGCATCAATGAATTTTGTTCCGACTATTAAAATTTAATGGAAGAGAGACTTGAACTCCCATCCTCTCAATTCTGAAGTTACCTCACATCCACTGCACCACATGAACTGCTTTATCCTATAAATAGAAGATGTTTTATTTATAGTGAATAGTTTCGGATTTGGTTGACTGAGCGGGTCAAACCGTTGACCTCCATGTTACCTGCTCTTTTCTCACTCTACAACCATGTGTGCAAACATTTTAGGATTCACTATGGTTGAATTTTTTTTTAATGTATGGTGTTCTGAAAGCCAAATGGGCTTCCATTTTTCTTGAGTCCTCTCTCTATATATATCTTGCCTCAAACAAACCCTTCAATTTATATAAGATTCTTAAATATTTTTAAGGGGATCGAATAATATGAGCTATGGGAACTTTACAACATTAATTTTTAAAAAGGATTTACATTGTAAAAGGGTTTTAATTAGGTTTAAGCACCTAATTTAGAAGATAAGGAAAATATTTTGGAGATAATATTGTTAACCCTTTTTTGGGCATGTAAACTAGTATTTAAGGGAGGTGATTTTCTAATGAGGGACATGGAAGAGTTTTGAGTGATTTGTGAGAATTTTTTTTGAGAGCTAATCCATTTAGAGAGTTAGCTTTTGATAGTGAATTGTTCATCTCTTTACATTGGGATGTTGAAGTCATGCATGTTGTCCTTGTTCAAGAAGGACTTTTTGTAATAAATTAGCATCCAAGGAGACCTAAGGAGAATTTGTAACAATTTGAAGACCTTATAACTTTTTTCTGGAGCATAATCAAGGATCCATCACGCTGTTAGATAGGAGCTTAGAGATGTATCCATTTGGTGAACTCCGTTATCATTTTGTGTTTCCTTGTCTTCTCTTCTTTCTCTCTATTCATAATTCATTATTTAACTATTGTGATGTTTAGTTAAGCATTTAACTATAAATTTCAAGACCTTCAATTTAATCATCATAAAAGTTAACATCTCACGTACAATAGTCATAGATACTAACATCAGATCAAGCGGTATCAGAGCTTGTTTGACTAGTGTTTGCATAGGTAGATGTTAATGTGATCTAAGAGCCAAGGAAGTGAAGGAACATTTGTAGAGTATAAACTTGAGATTGATAAACAAAGGACCATTCCACCAAAGATGTGAAAAATTGTAATTGAACATGAATATCTCAAGCTTAATGAAAAAGATTTTCATAAAGCCTTTTTTGAAATGAAGGATATGGTGGAACTACTCTACAAAGAGAGGCAAGAACAGATGAAGCATGAAAAAGGAGATTCATTAAAGGACCATGAAGATTGACAAGACAAAGGAAAGCAATCAACTTTCTCTCTATTGATAATTTTTTGTTTAATTATTGTGATGTTTTTTTGAATAAAGGAGTAAAAAACTTTATTGATAATCAGAATCAAGAATTACATAAGAAAACGTGAGCCTCAAAGTTGCAGAAGAGAACCACAAGGCCAACCAGAGATCAACCAGCTTCATAAATATGCATATCCTCAGGAAAGATCTTATGCAAGTCCTGACAGTAATCCAGAGAGAGATGCTCCCAACCCTCAACTTTTCAATCATCATCATGCTTTGAGGCCCACTTATCGAAACAAGCAGCTGCTCTATTCAATTCATGAAAAATATGGATGAAAGACACCTTCTTCATCATAACACTAATTTTTAAAATCTGGTGAACAATCCCTACCATTTGCCAATTAATCCCACTCACCTTCTTCTCAATCAATAGGTTAACAATAATCTGCAAGTCCGATTCACAGATAAAGTTACGCCACCCCAGCTCAAAAGTACACTCTAGGGCATAGAAAATTGCTAACCCCTCTATTAAATAATTAGACTGCTTCCCTTTATGCACCAAAAAGAAGAAAACCACATCCCCCATACAATCCCAACCAACACCACCAATCCTAGAAGGGATCGAATTACCTCTTGATGAGCCATTAGTGTTAATCTTGATGGACTCATCTAGACGGGGCATCCACCTTCCCACCCTTTAAACCTTCTTCATGGAACATCTACCTCTCCTAACACAAGATGAGATGGGAGACATCTCCTACAAATCCAACCTAATCACAATGTTAGCCTCTTCTCTATCTAGAGGAAAATTCACCTCGAATTTAGCTTCCACCATCTCCTGGATCATAATAATTATTCTATTCCACACTTGATAAACTAACAATCTGACCTCCTTATAAATCCCCCTATTCCTCTCTAGCTAGATCTGCCAACATATGAAAATGGACCCAATGTGCCAGACAGTCTAGAGAGAAGAGGACAAAATAGGAGGCCTACCCAAATTGTTCAAAAACTCCACCAAAGAATCCATGTGAACACAAGGGTGCTTCCACATCCCCCACAAGTAATGCCAGATTAGCAATGAGAAAGGGAATCTGAAGAATAGGTGTGAATAATCCTCCTCCCCATTACAACATAAAACATACATGGAAGGCATAAGGAACCCACACTTGTGAATATTGTCCTAGATTAGACATCTATTCAAATCCATAGTCCAAGCAAAACAACTACATTTCAGCCAAGAGAAATTATTCCACAAATATTTCCACTAGTGCACCTCCCTCCCATCCAATCTTACGGGACAACAACTCTTGGTATTCACTTGCCACAGTAATAATACCCTTAGGATTCGGGGACCAAGCAAGTGTATCCCTATCCATACCAGCAACCGGCCATTCATTTGGAACCTTCCACCGCTCCATCTCCAATTGCCCACACCTATAAACAACCTTAAAGTCTCTCACTCTAGACCACCCTTTCTCCAGGAACCTCTGGCAAAGATTCCCAAGGTTAGGAAATTGATCAATGATGGGGGGGTAACCATCCCAAGAGTAAAAATAGAAAAACACCTCTTCCCCCCTCTTACATCTCCAAAAATGTCCTTCCTTTATAAGTGCAGCCCCTTTCTTGAGAGTACTCCAAATTGCTGAGCCTTTTCCCACAAGAGGATATCATGGGATTTCTTCCTTCAGGATCCTCTGCATATACTTGTAAGACAAAATTCTAGCCCAACCTCGATCCTATTCAACACACCACCTCGAGTACAATTTAACTGCCAAAGCATCCCCAAATAAAGTAGTTTGCCTTAAGCCAAGTCCACCTGACTGTTTTGGGCTACACACTAAGTCCCATTTGACAAGACACCATTTATAGGAGGATAGGTTGTCTGCCCATAGGAATTACCTTTCTAGAGAATCCAATCCCTCCACAAACCACTTTGGGGCCACTTAGAGAGTACACCGATAAATTGGAAGAGCCTAAACCACCAACTGGATCAGTTGAATGCGGCTAGGAAAGGATAACCATCTATGTTTTTGATGTTCAACCTTTATATAAAATTTGTTTAGGATACCCTACAACAAGTCCCTAGGAGAATTACCAGTAGAGATAGGAATACTCAGGTAAGTAAAGGGAAGAGAACTGACCTAGAATCTCAAGATGTGAGCAATCCTCCTCTAAATAGTTTCAAGTGTGTTGAAGAAGAGGATGAAATATTTATCCTCATTGATCAGCTAGCCCTAAGTGGCAAGATAAAAATCTAAGAATTTCCATAGATTTATAGCTTCTCTGATCCGAGCTAGTCCCATTAGGTTCGTGTCATCTACAAACTGCAAATGGGACTAAGAAAGCATGTCATTACCCCAACTCCAACCTTGAACAATACCCAGACCCACATTATACTTAATCAGCCTCCCTAGAGCCTCAACGAAAACAATAAATAAGTACAGGGAGAGAGGGTTCCCCTGGCAAAGACCCCTAGATGCACCAAAAAACTCAATATGATCTTCATTAATTAGCATAGAAAAAGAAGTAGACAAAATACAACTCATTACCCATTGGATCCATTCATCAGCAAATCCAAAAGCCCTAACAATCTTTTGGAGAAAGAACCAACAAACTCTATCTTAAGCCTTTTCCATATCCAACTTGATAAACATAGCTTTTTCCTTGGAGACAACCATAGAATGAAAGGTCTTAGTGGCAATGACCACACCATCTAAGATTTGGTGACCTTCCACAAACCCACTCTACTCCTTATAAATGACACCCCTAAGCCATTTCTTCAACCTTTCCGCTATCAACTTAGAAATGATCTTATAAATCACATTACAAAGAGCTAGCACAAAATTGGCCTAATCGATCAGTCCCATCACACTTGGGGATGAGTGCCTTCAAAGTTGCATTCAAATCTTGAAGCATTTTCTTATTCCTCTGGGACTCTTGGACCACCTCCAATAAGTCCAATTTGATAATATCCTAGAAATATTGATATAACTCAATCAGAAACCCATTTGGTCTAGGAGCTTTCCCCTTCTTGATGTGAAATACAATCATCTCAAGTTATTCCAACAAAATAGGACCCACAAGCTGCTCATTCATCTCCCTAGTAACAAGAGAAGGGATAAAAGAAAGAACATGATTCACCTCTTTCAATTCCCCTAGAGTATAGGTACTAAAAAGTTTTCGAAAATGCTGCAAAGACTCCCTAGAAATCTCTTGCAAGGATAAACACTGCTCACCTCTGTCATTTACTAGAACAAGAATGGAATTGTCATGTCTTTTTTCTTTCACTAAATTGAAGAAGAACTTAGTATTGTTATCCCCCACTTGGAGCCAATCAATACAAGCTTTAATTTTTGTGATGTTTAGTTAAGCATTTCAATTTGAATTTCAAGACCTTCAATTTAATCATTGTAAAAGTTAACATCTCATGTGCAATAGTCATAGATCCTAACATTAGATCAGTGGTACCTTCCATGTATGATAGAAATGGCCACCCTAATATACATATTAGTTATTATGCAATTATATATACATATATCTTATATACAAGGATAATTTATTAACCAAGTTTTTGATAAAGATAAACGGGTTTTACAAGGACCCAAAACCTAAAGTTTTACAACAACTGGCCAATTGCCAAACCGACAAGAAACAACAGCAAAATAGGGGACCAACCATGAATAGAAAAAAACCAAAGGAAACACAGACAAACAATCCAAATAAAAATAAAAATCTCTCAGTTAAGCGAGAGCACCATATCCTTGTTCTTTTGGATGGAAATCCTATTGATTTCCTCAAGCTCCTCCATGATGAATCTGGAGGTACCCTTGTTGTTGCTTTTGCAGTTGGTTTTGGAACTAGGTCCAGTGGTTTTGCTATCTCTAGCAACCATATCATCTCCTCCAAGAGCTTTCACCGGATCACTGTGATAGGATCTACAATCAACAACCATGTCATTAATCTTTTCAAGGCCCTCAATATTGTTGTTCATGGCTTATTTACTAGTGTCGACCAGGTTCTTGAGATTTTTCTTAATCTCAGCCATGGATTGTTCCACCTTATCAATCCTTTGTTTGTAGTTGCATTTAATTACCTCAATATTATGGGAGAGTTTTTGAGTCATAATCATGAGTTTCTCTGATTTGCTGGGTTGAGGGGAAGTAGTGAAAATGTCAATTATTTCTTTAACCCCCATTTTGAGGGTGTCAATTTCATGCTCAACTCACTTCCAACACCACTCCTGGCTTCTGGTGGCTTCCATGACCAAATTCATTAGACTACCAGCCTTCTAATTTCCACAACTCTCTTCACTAGCTATGGTTCCCTATTTTTCTTTCTAGACATTGATAGGGATGCCCAGCTTAATCCCTTGGTCCGTAATCTCTGGGTTGTGATCCTTAGCAGCTAGCTTTTTCTTTTTGGTGAGGGTTTGGGCCTTGGATATTAGCTTGCCATTGGTTTTGTATTTTCTAGCCACCCATCTGGGGGATTCTTACTGCCAAGCATCCTAGGAGTGACCATCATCTTGTTCTCATCTGCAGGTTCATATTTAGGGTCATCAACAGGAACCCCACTATCATCCAGGTCCATCTCCAAGTCAGAGACATCTTGGACCTCCGTCTGTAGGCCAATCTCAACAAGCTGGGGCACAATTTCAAGGGATTTAGCATGTTCTATGATAAGGACAATACATCCCTCATGGAGAATAGGTTTGTTAGGGTTATCCAGGTGCTTTTCCAAGCTACTGTCAAGGGAGGAAAATGACAGAGATAATTTTACCATGATGAAAATGATTTAAGATAGTGAAATGGTAGGAGAATGTGCTTGCATACTTGCCAGTGAGGGTGATATACCTCATTATAAACTCAACTATATTAGCCCATGGGGCCATAAGGTATTTTTTATTATAGCTTCCATCGGCCATCTTAGTGACTCTAGAGCTCTCATTGCCTTTGTCAAAGAAACTCGACAAGTCCGCCTCCCCAGTTTTTCTATCCCTGTAGAACCTTCTACCAGTCGTAGCCACACCAATGACCATTGCCACCAAAGTTTCATCAATTTGATAATATGCACCATAAGCCCTGAGACTCCATTTTTTCCATCCATTAATAAATGCCTCCGTAATCAAAGGAGAGGGGCCATGAACCCAGTCCAGGTAGGGAACGAGACCACCATCGATGACTTCCTGCTAGACATTTTTATTCTTTTTCCACTTCTCGCAAGTAGAGTGATCTTGTCTGTTTGTATCCCCTCCCATTATGCTCCTGGTATCCAAATAATAGGAGAAGGGGCTCACTATCGCCAACCAATCACTAAAAATGGGCCACACCCAAAGGATATCCAAACAATAGCAAAAAACCCACACAATCAGATAGGAAATCTAGTCGCTGAGGAGGCTTTCTAGATTTTTTATTATGGAAAAATAGAAAGAGTCATTTCCCTATCAACTTAGTCATGTCATGATGAGGGATCATTGATTAACACAGTAATCATTACGTGCTAGATCACACATATTTTCGAGGAAAGCATCCCTTCTACTCCACTAGCTGGTTGCCATGTATCCCACCACCAGATTGGCCAATAAATCTGCCACCTTATTGCCCTCCTAGTATATGTGTGATATTTTAAAATCTATCACTTTATTAATTATATTTTAGTAGTCCTTGATCAGGCTGGCAATCATCTAGCTAGGATCCGTGCAACCACTCAGGCAGTTGATAGTGATAAGTGAGTCGGACCCCAGCCACACTTTAGTAAACCCCTATCTTTTAGCCATGTGTAGCCCAATGTGGGCAGCACTGGCTTCCACATAGTTGTTAGTCTAGGTGCCCAAGGGGAGTGCCACCACAGAAACTAGCAGATCAAAGTGATTCCTAGCCACTCCCCTACACCCCGCCGGCCCAGGATTTCCTTTAGCCACCCCATCCATATTGATTTTGATCTAGCCCATAGGGGGAGGATACCATATAACATTATGCCTGCACTGCTTGGTTTTGTGGATAGGGTTGGCAATATTCCAATCAATTTGCCACTGATTAAGTGTATCCCAATTCTCCTGGAGATTAGGAATGGGGGAGTAGCATTGTGAATTCTAGCAGCCACAACAAAAGGAGGAGTTTCTAACTCCCTGAAGACTATTGTTTATTTCTTTCCAGATGCCCCAGGCAATATGAGGAAGAGATGAATTCTAGAGAATGCCTAAGGCCTAATTATAAAAATGGCATTTCCATTCAAACCACAATCCCTGGGTAGAAATAGAGAAGACCCCAGCAATGTTCCAAATGTTAAGGAAGTGATTCTAGATATCCTTCACATAGGTGCAATGCAGGAGCAGATAGCTCTAGATCTCTGCTCCCAAAATTCTTCTTCTTTGGAGATAATATCATGTAATTTGGTAAAAATATCAATTTCTTTATTTGAGACATCAATATCAAACCCGTAATCTTGGATATGCTCTTGACCCTTTCCAAGTTCTAGCTTGATCTTCTCTTTAGCTTTGAAGATGTTGCCAAAAGTGGATTTATTCCAGCATTGGATATTAGACTTAACATTGGAGAGCTTCTTGGATATACGAAACATAGTTGTTCCCTAGATATCAATATTCCACCACTCCAAAATTTTATCTTGGATTTTTGGGGCCATAAGCCATATTTTCTCAAATCTGAAGGGGTATGCCTTTTTGCCAAACAACAGAGAAACGGAGAGGCAGATGGGGAAGTAATTTAATCTAACATGGGCAAAGGCATTGAGTCTGCAGTAGGCCAACTAGAGCCAATCTGGAGAAATAAGACCCCTATTAATCTTGAACTAAATAAGATCCTCCCCACTATGTATGTTGGACCAGGTGAATTTATCCCCAATAAGATCTAGATCTAAAAGGCTCAAAGAGTTTATCATGTTAGCCAAGTCTTGTATACTATCAATAGAAATAGGTAGACCACCATATTTATCTAGATTAGAGAGAGGGTATTGAAATCACCCAGAAGGATCTGTTTCTCATTAGGGAAGAGAGATCTAGCAAGGAAAATGGAAGACCATAGAGATTTCCTAGTTTATCTCCCATTAGGAACATAGATGTTGGAAATGATTCAAGAGGACCCATATTTAAGATTAAAGAATCTAGTAGCAATGTGATTGGGAGAAGAGAGGACCATCTTACCACATAGTAGTCTCAGATTCCAAAGGGTGGCAATACCTCCTAAAGCACCATCAACATCCACATAGTGAAGACCATAATCTCCAAAAATCATTAGTTTGAGTTTTTCCACTTTACTACCAAGCATTTTGATTTCTTGGACAAGGTAATTATCAGGCTTGTTATCTCTGAACAAATTAGATAGAAGGTCATGCTTATGGGGGTAGTTTAATCCCCTTACATTCCATGAGATGACCTTCATTTAGCATGAGGGGGGGGATCCCATCCTCATTTCTGGTAGTATTCTCTGGTCTCCGTCAGCAATGGGAACTCGAATTTGTCTATCTCTGCTAACTGCATTAGAAGGTCTCCCCACCCCCCTTGAATTCGACCTAAAGTCCTCTCTTTGTCTGTTTCTGGTTAAGACCCCCCAAGAGATGGGGTGATTTGGCCAATAGGGGAGTTCCTTCTTCTATTTTTGCGCTTGACCTCAATAAAAGGAACGGGGCCTTTAGGAGGAGGATCTTGCAATGGGTAGGTCTAGGGATTCAAATCAAAAGAGTTATTCATATCAATAATCAACTGAATCAAAATATCCTGGGTAGATCAAGAAGAGGTTGGGGAAACCCCATCAAAGCACAGGGCAGTCGTAGTAGAGGGAACCCCAGCAAACTCCACAGGGTCTGAGCTGATCGTGTCAAGGTCAATGGGGAAGATTGGATCGGGACAAGAGTCAACTAGAATAGAGCCCAAAATAGTCGAGGAAGGCTCTACGAATTGGGCATCCATCTTTTCTAATAGTGGCTCAATCCTTTTTCTCCATTCCTTCTTTGTCTTAGATGGGCATTATCTATCCTAGTGACCAATGTTTTTGCAGTGGAAACATGCATAGGGGATTGATTCATACTCTACTGTTTGCACCCATCTGTCGATCTTGGACAAAAGATCTACTTCAAAAGGTAGGTTTGAGGACTGTTTGACATTAACAAAAAGTCTAGCATAGAACAATTTTCTTTTTGCTGTAGTCATTGCGTCTACTGAGATTAGATCCTAAAAGAAGGCTATAATACCTACAAAAATTTATTCTCCCTAGAATTCCATGGGTAAACTTGGTAGACTAACCTAGATAGGTGCTTCATTACATTCCTAGTATTTAGGATTAAACCTTGGTTCCCATTTTTTTAAGGGCCAACGAAGCTTTTCCTACCATCCAAGGACCTCCTGCGAGAATAAATCAAAAATATTCTTCACAAGAGAATGAAAAGGAGAAGCCACTAGCCATAGCCACAACATCAGTTTGACCTTTACCTATCCATTTCCTTGCCACCCAACAACAAACAACCTCAATATTTGGGCGTGAGCCAATAAATTTTCAAACTAAGACCAAATGCATATAGGCCATATTCTAATCAACAATACTATCTGGAATAGAGATGGAGAAATTGCCAGAGTCCCCGTCTACCTTATGTGGTACAAGCAAAATGGCCTTGCCTTTAAGATTTGATGAAAAAAGAGATGGCCATTTCTTGTTGCATTCCATAAACAAAATCTTATTATTGGGGCCCTCAACCTCCCCAGTTTTGTCAGAGGTGAAAGAAAAACCATTGGTAGTATTGGTACCACCATCCCAATCATTCGAGGCCCCATCCAAAGGGTCAGGGGGGGATCTCGTGGGCTCCCAGATCTTGGAAAAAACAAATTCAAACCTAAACCAGTTCCCGTGCCAACTCCAGCTCTGACTCCCGCTCGAGCTCCTGCTCCTGCTGTTTCTTGTGACATTGATCCTACATATTTCTCAAATGTGGAATTAAGATTTTTATAATGTTAGCATAAGGGATAATGAGTCCACTAAAGAAGCATTAACCAAGTTACTTGCCACACTTTGAAGGATTCTCTTATAGTGATTCTCTTATATTTAATCTTTTGATTATCTTTTCAAAGTGTTTGTGGTCTAAGTTGAATACTCCTTTATCTCATACTATAATAAAAAATAAATATCTATTAATATATTAATTAAATAAATTAAAAATAATTTGTACTTCAATAGTTTTAATTTTCTTTCATTTATTTGGGTGCACATGCTAAAAATGTAGAATCTCAATTTTGTGCACAATAGTCATTAATATAATTCATCATGTTAATATGCTTATCCTTATATGTATCAATAGAAATGAAATTTTCAAAGGTTGGTGATATGAAGCAAAATGAGAATCAATTGACTAATAGTTCTTATTTTCTTTCTTTTAAATAAAATTCTTTAAAATTCACCAAGATTAAAAAATTAATGAATACTGTGATTCAATTTTATTTTATTGGTAATGTATATTTAAACTCTCTCATTCATCCACTGGATACCTCCAAACCACATCTTAATTAATATAATGATTAAAAAAAATGTAATCATCATAGAATTAAAAATAATAATACATAATCTTTCTTTATTATCAAATATAATATACAAGATCTTATTGACAATAATATGATTAAAATTGTTAAGTTTTTTGATAATGAAAATCCATTAATTGTACCCTTCATTATAGATTATTAATGAATACAGATTAATTTAAAAAATAATCAAATAATGTTGAGCTATGCAATATAAAATATTAATTTCAAATCATTCGGATTGATCTACTGTTTTTTTTGTAGGTTTTATTTGGGTCCCTACTATTGTATGAGAAGTTGAATACAAAATATTAATTGGAAGGGATAAGGAAAGGGAAGAAATACAATAAGTGATGGATTTAGTTGGCCATGAAACCTTCTCATTCACCCATGGGAATAGATGAAATTGTTGTAGTTCAAATGCCAAGACCAAATTATGGATGATGAGAACTAAAAGATGATGACTAACATAAATAGCTAGCAATTAGCTTTCAAACTAGAGTTCCCCAAGGAATCTAAATCAGAAGTATTGGGAGAAGCATCAACACGAGCAACCACTCCTAACTCAATTGGCCAAGGAAGAAGTGGAAAATCCATACTATTCACCCCATCAACACTTTCTTGCTAATGGTTAATCGCTTAGATCCAAATAGACCAATTCATCTTCCCCATGTCACTTTTATTATTTTTTATAGATGGTTTTTATTTTGACTTGAGGGGATGATGGACCTCACCTGATTGTTTTGGTAAGGCTTTATTGTTACCTTAAATTTTGTGACTCTTGCAATTAAGAAATACTCTATGTGCTAATAAATTGTGATAGAGATTCAAAAGAAAAGGTGCTTGCTATAGATGAGTTTTTGTAAGGTAAGATCGTTGGGAAATATGAAATGGACATCAAAGTTTAATAGCTTTTCTAAAGAATTTTAGAATATGTGCGTATGATGTTGCTAGGTTATATCATTATTGTTTGAAATGGCCCATTGGCACTAAAAATTTCAAGGAAGATATTGACTCAATTCAACTCTAGCTTACTAAGTTAGTTTGTTCATTCGATGTATACAAAGACAATGATGATGAAGTTAGGTCCAAGGTTGGTTGACTTCATTCAAAGTTATCTCTTCAACAAGGATAGAGAGATGAGTTTAAGAGATAGTTTTTCTCTCTTCAAGATACAATTGAGTTAAGAATGACTTTGTTTGTCAATATGTTATAAAGTATTGAAAAGGTAGAATTGAGTGTAAAGAATCCAAAGAACTTTGATGTTTTAGTAGATTTGTAAGTTCACAAATCAATAAATGAATAAAACAGGTTTCACTAGCAATATAAATGCTAAGCAATCTTTTACAAAATAAAACAAAATCATAGTCTAAAAAGATCATTATTTAATTAAAAAAAAAAAGCTCTTTTCTATTGAAGCCATATTGACTAAATTACTCTATGATTACTAACAATAACTTTGTTTTCCAAAGTTATTAAAACAACATCCAATCAATATTATCATATATTTAATTCAAAAATTGATAAAGCATAATTTATCTATTTCATTTTCCAAATATTTAAAATATTAATATATTTTAAAAATTTGAATCTGATTATTTAAAATATATTATCCAATAATTATATTTTAAACATATAATAATTAAAAAAAATACTAAAATATATTAAAAAAATAACTTAATTTTAATTTCTATGGGGCCCACAATTGGTGAGAGTAGCCGATGGGGGATGTGGGGCCCACGCTATGGGGATGCCACAATGCCCACAACTGTGGGTTCCCACATGGGACCCCACGTTGTGGAGTGCTCATGACACCCACAACTTGTGGGTTCCCCTTTGGGCATCCACAGTGTGGTAGTGTCATGGCACCCACAGTCCATGGGTTCCTATAGGGCACCCAAACTATGCGATGCCAATGACACCCACAATGTGGGTTCCCATGGGGTTACCCCTAGAGCAATAAAAATGCCCAAAGAATATTTTTTTTGTTTAAATAATTTAATAGAAAACAAAAAAATTAAAACTACAATTCCCAACAAAATATAATAAATCGATAAAATTTTGTTTTCCCTTTTCTGTGTAATGCCAAAATAGAAAAATAATAAATTTTACCAAACAAAACATAGTTGCTTAAAAACAACAACAAACAACAATTTTTTCAGGTAAATCAATTTTTGTTTTCTATATGCTAGCCCTAGAATGGGCACTAAAATGTTGAAATTTAAAAATTCCCCAACCCAGATTTAACAAAAAATTATGTTTTTTGTTTTTTCTCTATAAATCTAAAATTGGCATGAAGAATAAAAAAAATAAAATAGAGAAGTTCCATTACCACAAGAAAATTCAAACCCTTTCTTCTTTCTACAAAACTCTACAATAAATTTCCTCTACTACACATAGCACACAAAAAACATAGAGATTTCTTCAATTCCACTAAAATTGTAAAACAAGGTTTAAAATCCAACCTTAAAAGATTTCTTGGATCAACAATTGGAGAAGGATCCAAATATTTCCACCAAACTGAAACCCCTTCAGAATTTCTTCACCACCTCTAGTAAATCCAGTTTCAACCCCAGAGAGATTTTTTTTCCCAAAAAGATAGAACTCCATATTCTGAAAAAAATTTCCAATATAAAGGGTCTTTATCTAGAATATCCTTTTAGGGAAAAATCTTTTCTTTTGAAAATATTCCTTTTCCTAAAATAAAAATAGAAATACTTTTCTCAAATTCATTACATTTTAAATTTTAATTTAATTTAAAATTTCCTCACACACCAAAAATTCGACAAGATATATATATTATTTTAAAGTCTTATTAACTTTTACAAAAACACACGACACAATATAAAACCCACTATATGATACATGAACCAAATAATTTATTTAGATTCCTTGTTAAGATTGATTGATTTATTTTTATAATATAAGGGTCATATTATAATTTATCCCTTATTTAATTAATGTATGACGATAAACATTAATTATTAATAATACTAAAGTATTAATAATTAATCTCACATAAAGAAACACTTAGGATCATTTAACAAAGTCTCAAAATGCATAAAACACAAAACTCAACTAAAAAAAATAGACATGACCCGCATACTGATGTTGGAAAGATGGCCTAATTGGCGGTCCGACAAGGTTGACAAATGACTAACAACACTCACAATCGAGCAAGGCTAGGGGTGATATTTTGGGCCTTAAGACTATCTCCTCCACATCCATCGGGTTAATTAGGTATGCTTAGTCCTATGGAGCAGGTGGAGTTGGTACCTTGTAGATGCAATTCTTGCATAAAAAAACCACACATACACATATAGATAAAAACACGATAACTACATCGGTAAAGGATAATTGTGACTTTTCGTGTCTCGCAGAAAGTGAATGATAGAAAATCATCTCCTCACACCCCATACAAACTCCACACAAACATGAAGATAGATACATAGTGTAGCTCACACATGAAGTAAATGCGTTAGTCCATTGTCTGTAAAACATGAATAAAATTAACATTTCATCATCTATAAAATACAATGTATAAGAAGAATTAACATCTACTCCTCAATAGACAATAATTCATAATTACATCCACTAAATCACACTCTAAAGCATACTACCTAAATAAAAACCATCACAACATAATGTTTCTACCATGCACGTAAGTCACTGAAAAGTCAACCATGGTCAACTAGGTCAAATAGACTATGATAAGGGAAGGGATATTACATTTTGGCTATTCTTGTGTTAGCCATAGTTGTTGTGGATAGGTTTTATTAGTTCTCTAGAGGTGGCTCTTGCCTTGGATGTGCTTGGTGGGATTTGAATAGTATATTTTTTTTCTTGGCTTTTGAATATTTTGGGTATTATATCTTCTTGTATATCCTTCTATCTACCAATGTTGTGCTTGGTTCCTTTGTGGTGGCATTGGCTGGGTGATTTGGTCCCCTAGTAATTTTATGGGTTTGGGCATTGAATGCCTTGTTTGTTTTTTTGTTTGTTTCACTTTCTTGGGTAGTTGTTTTTACTTTTTTTCTGTTTAAGGATTATTTCTCTCTTTGTCTCTCTTACTCCTTCATGTTAGGGTAGATTTATGAGGGTTTCTTCTAACTTGGTCTTTGATGCTAACATTTTATCACCCATTGAGGTGGAGGTTTTAAAGGTGGACTGATTTATTTTCCTGCATCAGATGCTTGAGTTCGTAGCTTATCCTATTGAGGTGGTGATTGATGTTATGGATGTTGATGGAAGATGATACAAGGGGGATTTTATTGCAGTTAGTTTTTCTATTAGTCATTTTATCCTTTTTAGGTGGATCTTAAGGGCAGTTTCTAAGTCTTCTCTTATTGCTCCTATTAAGGTGGAGCTTGAAGACGATTTTTGGGTTTTGTTCCTACTTCAAAGGAGAGTTATTTTTGAGAGATTTTTTTCTTCTTCTATCCTTTATGCTTTTACAGTGCAATTTGGTTGTTGTTTTGAACTAGATTGTATGTTGCCAGATTGTATGTTGATGGCAACCTTGATGAAATTCTATTTCAAGGTTATGGTCCAGCCTTTTCAAAACCAAATGTTAAGGTTATGGGAACCTATCAAAACTATTTTCTTATGTTTTTCTAAGGGGTGTTGTTTGCAGGCTTAGGCCTTTTTTTATAGCAACAGGTTCTCTATCATGTTATTGCTAGTGTTGTATTATTAGTTGGTTGCTACTGGTTTGTGTGTTACCTTTTAGTATCATTCTATTTTTTGGTTTTAAATCCTAGTAAAATCCATTTGTAAAGGGTTTCAAGTCCCTTCAAAACTTTTTTGACCCCTAACCAAATTTGTTTGGTTATTGTAAGCTTGAGACACCATTTTCCTAACACTAAATCTATTTCTAATTATATATGTCAATTTAAATATACCATACTCATAGTGCCTTTTTGACACACTAAAGACATTTCTTTAATCTACATACTTTCTCTTCATGTCCATATAATTGATAACCATGTATTGGTTCAATATATAATTACGGTTTTATAAATATTTTTAAAAATATTTATTTATCTTAAGTGCAGTAAATTATAAAAAAACCTAATTTCTCTAACACCCCCATTAAGTACAACTTACTATGTAGCTAGAAAATCTTAATTGCAAATTTGCATAATATAAAAAAATGGGATGTATAGGCTAAGGCTTGATAAGGTACCCCCTAACAAAGGAAAAGATCCCATAGAACTAGAGAAAATAATGCAAAATCTATGAGATAAAACTTCTTTACAAAAGAGAAAAAAAGAATGAATTACTTATAATCCTCCAAGACAATGACCTAAAAGAATAGGAATATGAAGAACCTTATTTTAAGAATTAATAATATACAAATTACTACTAACAGATAGACTATTATAGTGAGTAAATGAAATATCTCCTTTGAAACTAGGATTATGATTATGATCAAGAGGAAAACAACCTACATGAGTTCCCTTACTGGCACTACTAAAAAAATGATTAGATGGTTAATAAGAGGAAATTATATCATTTTTAAAGATATAGAAGATACATGAATATATATGATTGATGATAACAATGCTACTAAATCATGCAAGAGTGAATTCCAAGTAAAAAATATAGGTGCTAATAGTTTGGAAAACTAACCAATCAACGATAAGTTACCTTGAAAAAACTAGAATACAAACTATCTATATCATAAATACTCCATATAACTAAACTGCATGGGTGATCAACAAATCCATGCATGTACTACATAAGAAGGAAGAGTTGATACATATCTAACTTAAAAGTGAAACCAATGAATCATAAGCACTAATAGAATAAAATTACCATAATGTTGACACAAGAGAGGCATGATAATTCCACTAAAAATATGTGTCACTATATAGTGTACAAAGTAGAACAAACATCCAAAAATGCACAATAAACTACCTATAACTAAAAGATGGCATCCAAACCAATGCACACATACATGGAACAAGAATCAAGGGCATCGACTGTGGTGATGGATGGACATCAATATAAAAATATATGATGGAAAAATAAAAATCATTATACAACCCCTATGGGACTTTATAAAATACTATGACTACAAAAAAACACAACATGATGTGTAAAATCCCCAAAATATGCACCAAGGTGGTACTTTAGCTTAATGTATCTACAAATAGAGAATAACGTGTAAAAGATTTTGAAAATTCCCAAATAAGCTAAATTTCCAAAAATAGATTTAGAGTAGCCTAAATGAATTCATTCCATTCAAACCACAAGGTTACAAAGGCCAAAACAACCAAGTAATCATCTACAATGTGAAAAAAAAAATTGGAACCAAATGTACTTGATTTAAAATCTAGAAAATGTGCATTATGGGAGATTTCAGAGGCCTTTCTAATATCCTAAGAACCATAGAAATGCAAAAAAATAGAAAAATTATACCGAGTCAAAAGTAAAAATAATCTACCTTTTGTAGATAATAAATATACTATAAATAAATATCAAGAACTACATAATCCTCTAGAAAGAGATCAAAACAAACTTTCCAATAATAGATGTCTCCCTGAATTTCAAGAAGATATGTCCAACTTGAGGTGAAATGAATAAAAAAACCCCTCTAAGAAGGATGAAATGGTCAAACTTCTTAAAACATGACCATATGATGACAAATTAAAAGAAAAGAAAAGTAATTTACCCAAGCACTAGAAAACAGATGAATTGATAGTGAAAAAAATAGAGGCTTGAAAAAGGAAAATTTCACTTCAGTCCTTGAAAAATGTTAAAATGAATGCTAGAAAATCATGGATGGCAATCAAAAACTTTTTTAACATGTGTCCTCTCCCCAAAACAACATTAACCTCCATGTCAAGAGTAGGAAGATGTTTTTTACCATGATCCAAGAAGAGAGATCGTTAAGTAAAACTAGGATGTGAAGGGAAATATGATGTCATGAACCAAAAAGATGAAAAAATATTGGCACGATGCATTAATAACCAATTAAAGATACAATACCAAACCTTTTTATCATAAAATATGAATAATATAAGGTTTCTAAGGTAAGTTGAATTTGTTAATCAAACCACTTTTTTCTAAAAATACTCTCACACCAAATAAAGGCCCCCCCAAAAAATCCTTATCCTAAATGAAAGGAAGAACATGGCAAAAAAACCAAGAAATTTTATTAAAAGGACATCAAGTATTAAAATAATTACATGTGTACCAAGGAATAATTTTGGCACTCAAAACTCTAGTTAGGTCTAAAATAAGGAAAATTTCTCAAAATTTGGAATGTCACAAATGAAAAATGGATGTCAAGCAACCAATTTTCTTGCTAAAAGATGAAAAAAGTTGTTAGTAATAAATCCTCCATTCAATCAAACCAAAGAGTCCTCCATGAATTTTTGCATGTGCATACAAATAGTTTAATATGAAGAGAAAATAAAATAGTAGTAGAATGGTATTGGAGCTAAAGTGGTGAGGAATGGAGTTCACTAGTGTAAATATGAAAAATAGGATTTATTTACAGTCCTCATATTCATTACAGAACAACCAATTAGGCCTAGCTTTAGTCCCTTAAGATTGATGGGCACTTTGGTTCATTGTTCTGTTTTTGACTTCATACAATGTTATATGAAATGATTTAAGTAGGTAAAAATGCCAAGGATTTAACAAAATTCAACATAAATAGAATGATACAAACCTAAAATTCAGCATAGAAGGGTGGATATGAAAATAATACATAGAGAGGAACTTGAACTAAAATATAGGCCTCCAAGTGGTGGAACAGTAATATGCTAGAAGCATTAGTCTTGACAAGTGTCATACAACTTGAGACTTTAGATCTCGTATCAAAATATTCCATAAATATCGCTCTTTAATATTAAACCGAAAAGTGATAGATGTGTATGCTAATTGACATTGTCTATGAGTTTCTACATGTTCAAAATTTAAATTTATAAATCATAATCTACAATATAAATCTACAAATTTCAATGGCTGGACCTATAGCCTGAAGAAACAAAAATAGAGAATTTTTTGTGGTACTATAGGGGCCTACCAAAATCAAACCTTGGGTAGGAATTAACTTTCTTACAACTATGTTAAAATGTGAAAGAGATCACCCCTAGTAAGGAAAGGGCTAAAAACCTTAATTATATTCTTGAGTTGACAAATAATACATTTTCTATGAACTTATTGCATTGAATCCCTCATATGAAAGGTTAATGTTGCTTGAGAGGAGAAATGAAATCCTTCATTCATGGAGGAAAATATAGACTTGATCATGAGGTTGAATTCAAATGCTTGAATTGTTGACTTTAGATCTCTCCTATACCACCTTAAAGATTTTTTATTGAAAGTTCTCAATTAGAGTGTGAATTGAACGAGACATATAGACGTTCAAATAAAGTGGTTGAAATTGTATTTATACACAACTTTACACATTTTGTGAATCAATTTTAAATAATGCTAACATCAAGAAAAAACTTCTTACATTGCACAAGTTATCAACCTTTCAACATTCAAATTTGGGCCCATTTTGATTGAAACATGGTGCTAGGTACCATTTTCAAGGAGAGCTAGGGCTCTTGGTCTCATCATATTTCCTTTTTGAACAAGAATCAAAGTCAGTGAGCTTATGATTGTGTTAGGCATCCCAATTTGGCCATGAGATGAACACAATTAGTAAAAAATTAGATTCATGATGAAAAATCACCAAAGTGAGCTCAAAATGATTGTAAAATTCTATGAGGATATAATTTAAGATACTACATTGAGCTCCCAATTGACTGCAAGCATCACCTTACACTCATACTTTATAAATTATAGGATAGAATCAAAATAGTTTCACCAAGACATTAAAGAGATGCAGTAAAACCAAGGTCCCATAATTTATTATCTCATCAGTCTAAAATATAAATATAAAAAGGAAAACATGATCAACATAGGTAACACATACAATACAAAAATTTCTTGAGAGAGCGATGAGTGAGAATGGGAGTAGAGATAAGCTTTATGGAGATGTTGAAGACCATTTTGATAAGGGAGGATGGAGATGGAGAGGCTGATAGAAATGAGCATGAGCTCTTTTCTCTTGCGTTTTTCTCAGAGGTATCAATGGAATATTTTGGGCCTATTGGTTCACATCAGGCCTTTTAGGATTCCCTTTAATGGGGTATGTTTTCTAAATTCAAGGGATCAATGCTTCTCCTGAGTGGGAAACACATGTTTTGTGGCTTTCTAGTCTTAAACCTATTTTTTTGGGTCATTCTTCTCATGGCTATCTATCTTATGATATGTCCTATCTAGGGTTTATGGAAAGTTTTCATTCCTCCTCACATGGATGTTATCCCTTCTCCTTTGTGGAGTTTACTATGCTGGTGTGTGGTGTCTGTGAGGCCAATTGATTGCAGCATTACTAGTGTTTGTTGTTTTGTCCTATCTTGTGGGTGCTATAGATCTCTTTGGAACATTGGGATGTGGAAAGCCTCCTCTTAGATTACCTTGGGGATTTTATTTTCTACTTTAGTTTGTGTTTGTTTTGATTGTTCTATATCCCCAATGTGTGCTTCAGATTCTCTTTGCCTTCATGTTTTGCACATAGTGGAGTTCTATTTCTATGGTGGTGGAGGATAAGTGTTGAGTGTTGTGCCCTTCATCCATTTTTACTTAGATGTGTGTTGTCCTACACTATGGGATCATGTGTCCTTTGTAGGAGTTGATCAAGTGTCTTGCCCTTTTATGGCCCTCTTATGTTTTGTGATCCTTTCTCTAACTATTGGGTTCTTATGGAGGTTTATTGTCTCCTTGGTGAATTATCTCTCATTCTCAATTTTGTTGGCAAGGGTTCATATTTTTTTCTTTAGTCCCCATATCCTAATAGAGATGCATTCTAGATGATCTGAAAGTTTTTCTCTTCTTGGAGGCCCTATGGAGGTGGATCATTCCTAGGTATTTGTTACCTTTTTCTCATTTTGTCCTATTGAGGTGGATCATTTGGTGGAATTTATTATACTCTTCGCTATTTATAATCCTATTGAGATGGATGTTGTTGCATTTGATGGTGTTGGGAATATAGCTCATGATCCTATGGATGTGGTGTCTAAGGTAGATTCTAGTCATGCAAGTCCAATCAAGGTCAATCTTTCTATTTCAGCTACTACACTTAGCTAGCTATTTTTCCTTATTTTTTATTTAGCTATTGATGATTGTAGTTATTTTCCCTTTGGGTTGTTTCTACTATTGATGTTAGTTGGTTATTCTCATCACAAGGTTTCTAGGTGTCTTCTAAAACTAGTTATGTTTTAAGATCATTGTGGTAACCTTCCTTGTCTAAGGATTTATCTATTCAAGGTGTTCCTTTAGGAAAAAGGTTATGGGAAGCCTTTCAAAACCCACTATTAGTTTGTTGTCTCACTAGCTAGTTTATTTCCAATGAAAGGGTTCATATTCGGTTTATTGTATGGGGTTCCTCCCATAACCCTTCTATTTTTATTAGGTGAATATTTGTTGGCCGGAGACCCTTGTACTTGCCAATTTGAAGCTGTGCTCAAATTCCTCCCTTTCAAAAAGGGTCTTCTCTTTTTTGGTGTTCTAGTTGGGTGATTAGTCAAAGGCCTCTTTTTAAAAAAAAATGGGATCCTTTTTCTTTGGTGTTGGTGGTATCATTGTTTGTGATTTACTCCCTATCATGTTAAGGGTTCACACCCTCTCTTGCATTAATCAATCAGAACATAGGTTAGACATACACATAGAGCATGTAGTAATAAAGAAGGATATATAATCTAGGTATAGTAAGGTTTTCTTACTAGGAGCCATAAGAGAAAGGATAGTCAAATAAATCTAGTAAGGTGTGTTATTTTAGTTGACTCTTGTAAAAGATTACAAAAAAAGTTAGTTTGCTAGACAGTATCAAAAAATTGACTATAGAATGGGTGCTACAATGTGCATGAAACACAAAGGTTACATAAAAAACCTTTGTTTTCTATGTAATCTAAAAATGTGACTATAAAATGGGTGCTAGAGTGTATGCCAAATATATCATGGTGTGTGGTCAAAGTCTATAAATTTGATTTTTAAATTATTTAAATGCATTAATTAAAAATTTTTAAAAACTATTTACTAATATTTGGTCAAATAATTTTTTTTGTATTAATAATAAGGATTTCAAAACGTTATAATTATACAAGAACGAGTCCGGGCCTCATAGAGGCAGCAAAAAGAGAGTATGAGGCATGGCCTCCCGGCAAGAAATCAAGAGATAGTAACCAGAATATACATGACAAAAAAGGGGCCAGCAACAAAATTAATATAGCTTATAGTAGGATGCCATCAATGGCATCAACCCAGGTTGTCCACCCCTTTTCCCCTTCAACCCAAACAACCTTCTTCCTTTCCTGTATCTGTCTCAGCATAGCCATCACCTCTTTTTTGGTATTCTTGTTCTTTCTGACTTCTTGGTTCATTTTGTTTAGGGTCTTCTCAAAAGCTTTAATGTCCTCCATGTTCCTCCTCCACTCGTAACCATGCTGCATCTCATATACTAAAAAAATGGTGTGACCGGTCTTCAGGAATCTCCTAAGCTTGTCCTTATCAATCAGCATCATGATACGGACTTGCAAAAGGATTTTAAAATATGTGAGTTTACAGAAAAACTCAGTAAGGGACCGGGGGTTGTCCTGATACCTTTCCTCGTTCCTGCACTTCCAGAGCTGCCAAAGGATGTTAGAAGATAAAATATACCAAAAAAGATTAGTATCCTTTTTAATCCCATAAATATGACCAGTTACAATATTCATAATAGTGTAATTAAGTGGATAAGATATATCAAACATTTGCCAGATCCTTCTTGCAAAAGTACAATTAAAAAAAATATGCCTACTGGTTTCAGGCATCTTACAGATGTTTCAATAATCAGTTTTAGCTTCCAAGTTTCTAACAGGGAGTCTGTTCAGCAACAGCAGCCATCTAAAATATTTGATTTTTGGTTCAATGGGTCCTTTCCAAAGGTGATTGAGGAGTTTCTTCCAGGAGCAGCTATCAAGGGAGGTATACCAGAGAGCATTAATATGATCAATAATGGATTCGTTGTGATTAATAACATTATATATGTTTTTTGCCTTAAGTTTGCTAAAGATGCTACCACCAGGCCACTTGCAACGAAGGACTCTATTGGAATCCACATCGCAAGTCACAGAGAGATCTTTGGTGGCTTTGACAATCATATTGTAGGTTTTTTTTTGCGAGTCAGGAATGTTGAATTTAATTTTAAGATCATTCCAGGGTATAAGTCGATTATGCTCAAATAAGTCAACCAATTGGGAAATCCCTTTTTTATTCCAAATTTTAGCAGAGCAACCTTGTGAGAGGGCTAAGGGCTTACCAGAGAGTTGCAAATTCCACCATATAGATCTTTCACCATACAGAGTTTGACTATCATGGAAGTCCTTGTTGTACACAAACTTTCTAACTTGTTCCCAAGCTTTCCAAATGGAGCAAAAGACAGTAGAGCCATGGACCTTAATGGGAAAGTTCCCCATGATAAGATCAGAGAGGGGCAGGCCTTTCCAAGTTTTAGCATGTTTAGGGAAACCCAATTCAATGTTGTTTCTAATGAGGATTTTCCATGGGGAATCACCCTCCATAGAGTGGAAGATCCACTTAGCGGCAAGAGCAACCCCCTGAGTTCTAAGATCTTTCAAGCCCAACCCCCCAAGTAAGCTGTCCGTATGGCACCATTGCCACTTAACAGCATGAAGTTTTTTCGATCCTCTGCCATCGGACCATAAGAAGTTCCTAATAGCCTTTTGGATCTCTAAGATCTGGTAGTTGTTAAACATCCAAGCCAAAGAGTAATATATGTTATAAGATGAGAGAATCTTTTGGCAAACCTGTACTCTGCCAGCAAGAGAAAGGAACCGGTTATGCCATTTATTGAGTTTGATATTAATTTTTTCCTTGATCCAATTCCACATGGCCTTAAGAGAGGGGTCAATAGAAAAAGGAATACCAAGATACCGAACAACCAAATGGGGACCTCCCCATTGATAATGGAACCTATTGCTCCAGTCAGGAGGGGTCTCATCCCACCCAAGGCAAACAGATTTCGAGTAAGAGATCTTTTCTCCGGATATACTGCAAAAAGTTTTAAGTTTGCATTGGAGAGCTTCAAAATTACTGTCACGGGCCTCAAAGAAAATAGTGGTGTCATCAACAAACTGACTGGTGATGAGCTCCTCATTATTAGGGAGCTGGATACCTCTAACAGCAGGGGACATAGAGTGATCTCTGAGAATATAGTGGAAAGCTTCGGAGGAGATCACGAAGAGGGCAGGGGCTAAAGGGCAGCCCTGTCTAATGGATCTCCCAAGCGGGAAAGCATCAGACAAGGATCCATTGATATCAATCTGGGCAAAGACATCATTCATCATCATTTTAACAAGATTACAAAATCTGGTGGGAAAACCAAAAGCTTCGAGAGTCATGGAGATGAAATTCCATTCTACACGATCGTAGGCCTTCTCGAAGTCTAATAGTAACATGGCACGATTTTGCTGGGAGAGCTTTGCCCAATTCATAGCCTCCCAACTAGTTATAACATTTTCTAAAATGTATCTTCCCTTAATGAATCCAGTCTGCGTTGAACTAATAATCTTAGGGAGAATATCCTGAAGCCTAAGTGCAAGGATTTTGGCTAAGATTTTATAGGACACATTAAGAAGAGTAATCGGTCTCCAATTTTTAATAAGAGCTTTATCTCCCTCTTTGGGGATAAGTTTTATGATACCCCTATTGATGTTTCTTCCTAAGGAACCTCTTTCTAATGCATCAGAATAAACTTTAAGAGGTTCATGACAGATCCATCCAATGTTGGTTTTATAGAATTCAGCAGGCAAGCCATCGGGCCCGGGGGCCTTGTCTTTTTGGAGGGAGAGGATTGCCTTCTCGATTTCTCCCAAGGTGATCTCGGCAGAAAGGATAACAGCATCATGATCAGTGATCTTTTTAGGAATAATGGAGAGACATTGGTTTCTAATGTTATTAGCTTCCACAAAATCCTCAGAAGTAAAGAGATTCTGGTAGTATTTCGCAAAGGCTTCCTTTATCAAATCAGGGTTGGTGATGTCCTGATTATCAATGACAATTCTATCAATAGATTCATTAGTCTGTTTATGCTTCAAAAGATTGAAGAAGAATTTGGAACCCCTGTCACCGAACTGCAGCTAATTAGCTCGAGATCTAATTTTTGCACCACGGGCTTTGGCCTGAAGATGTCGGCTAAGAGAATTCTTAGCATAAATGACCTAGGCAGTAAGATTATAGTCAGAGGGGTTGGCTTGAATGTGAGATTCAGCAACCTGAATATTAGCAGAGAGGGTCTTCTCAATGTGTCTATAGTCTTTGGCTCTTTTCTGGCCAATGGTTTTAAGGAAATTTTGCCAAGTAGTAACATTTAGGTCCCATTTTTCAATATTATTAAGGTGAGGAAAATGACTTTTATTAATCAGACTAATGATATGAACAGCAGCTAAGACATCGTCATCTTCCAGTAGACTAGTATTTAATATGAATTTAGAATCAGAAGCCCTACAGTGAGTCGGGGAGTTGTTAAAAATAAATCTGGTTTTTATGGGGTGGTGATCAGAAAGAATGGTAGATGTGGCAAGAACAGTGTTACCCCATTTATCTGGGAGGATAGAGAAAAGACTCTTGTTGGCATAAAACCTATCTAACCTCGAATAGATTCTGTTAGCCCCTTGCTGGAAATTGCACCATGTGTGCCAAATTCCAGGAGAGAGGTCCTTATTTCCAGCAAGGGGATCATATAGAAGTTTGTTAATTTTCATTCTATCCCAATGAAGTTTTTCTCCATCCTTCCAGGTAAAAGGGAGTCCTCCTTCCTTATCAGCCTGTGATTCGATCATATTAAAATCCCCCCCCACAATCCAAGGTAAGTCAGGAAGGTTATCAATCCAGTCCCAGAGGGTTATCCTTTCTTTCCAGTCATTTGAAGCATAAACAGAGCATATACCAAAACTGTTATTATTATACTTAATAGTAACCCAGACAGCACGATTGCATGGTGATACTCCATGATCAATAATGCAAGAACTCCATTTAGGATGAACAAGAAGAGCAACCCCTCCTTTTCCTCTAGTGTGAAGAGTGTGAAATTTAATAGCATCCTTCCAAATATAGGCCAGATTATTATAAAGGGTGAAATCCACTGCTTTGATCTCTTGGAGCATCAAGAAGTCCAAGCTAATTTGGGAGTCAATGTATTTTTTTATAACAAATTTCCTATCCGGGGACTCTAGGCCCCTTATATTCCATGAAACACAATTCATTGAGAAACAATGTTCAGGGGAAGGTCCTGTATAGCCGCTCCCTGGATGGGAGTCACATTATTTGGGGAGGAATCCTCTTTCTTTTTATTACCAGAGTTTTTATTTTTTGACCCCATAGGTCTTCCCCTTCTTTTCGAGATGGGAAGATCATCCATACCATCATACTCATAATCCGACTCAAACAGTGTCTGCTTGTCTTCTTCCATGGCCTGCTTGGTGCTACAAGAGACCATAGTGGGATTACATGCAGGTATAACTTCAATAGTACAATCATCTTCTATTTCTTTAAGAGCTTTACGTGAGTCAGATGTCTTAGAATTAGTGCAAGTTTTATCAGTAGGATCGCACTTTTGAGGGAAAACAGAGACGGGGCTGTTTAAACAGGGGGGAGCTTGCGGGGATGAAACATCTTTGTTTTTGTTAACTTTTCTTCTCCTTTTCTTGGAAATGGTTAGGAATCCATTCGAGTTACCCGTAGCTATTTCAGTGTTATGCAATGACAGAGTATCAGAACAATTGGGGATCTATGGAGGGGCAGAGGCTGCGAAAAGGGGTGTGAAATGGAGGTTATTTTGAGCATTTTGGGTGTCTGGCCGAGGTGTTTGAGTATCAGAAGCAGTATGGACAGGAGGAGCTTGTGGGGTGTTATCACTAGTGGTTTTATCAGAGGTAGTAATCGATTTCTTTTTAATAATTGGACAATCTTTACGTCTGTGACCTTCTCTTCGGCATAGAAAGCAGGCATTCAACCCACCAAGTATTTCAATAGGGCATGTTATCCTTTCGTCAGCTATATTCACATTTAGGGCTTCTAGTATATAGTGTTTTAATTGCTTAATTTTTTTTCTTCATTAATCATATTTTAGATTTCAATCATGTTGCTTAGATAGATTTGAGCCAGTAGCTAATTTGATAATTAAATTTAATTCCACATCTATAGTTAAACCTTATAAATATAACTTGAGCATTACATTACTACTAAATGTAATCCTCACAAGTCTATCTAAGACGTTGATATGCACTATATCACAACATAGATATATCTAGAAAAATCTATCATCCTTGAGGTTATTCTCCTCTGAATCTTGGAATATTGAGCATCTTATCATCATCACCATATATTTTTATACTCTTTTCAATATGGTATACTAGCTAGTCTTTTACCATCTTGGTTTCTGTATTGGTTTCTTTAACTTTAGGTAGTGTAGGGCACTTTTTGAAAATTCATTAACATTGGGTGCACACTATTATCATTGAAAGTCATGTACTCTTTTTAATTATACCTTTATCAAAAACATATTGTTGCACAATATTTATGCCCATTATTATCTGTGTTGATAGTTAGGCATTGCAAATATGGTCTAGCTAATTTATAACTTTGTCCTTCAAGATTTAAAGGTGGGGATTTTTAATATCTGTCTAAGGAATAGTCAGTTAATCTGTATTTAATTTTATTTTTGTTTCTACTTTATTAGAAATCTACATAGTATCTTGTGAGTATCCTAGACTATTTCTCAAATCACTTTTCATGATTTGTTGTATTCAGGCCTTTTGATTGTGATAGCACTATAAATAACTACAAAATATTTCTAATGATATTTTTCTTAATACATACTACTTATTTTCTTAAGTATCTATGAATATTGAAAGTATATTCTATTATATGATTGTTGTGGAGACATAAAAAATTTCATTACAATTATGCTAGCAATTGACCTTAATTTTTTCCCATTATCAAGTGGATCCAAATTAAATAATATCTTATTATCCCATTATTCTCCATTATGTTATGATATTCATTTTTATTATTCCATTATTCCTCTCTATTTCATAATATTCATATTTAACCAGCTTATCAACCTGGCTATACTGTTTATTTCCATCAATTGTTTAGTTACGCCTCATCAACTGTGCATTTCCATCAAATGTACATCTCAACTTAATCACTTGCGTAATATCAATCATCCAATCTCCTTTTCAAAATCTATTGGGAGATAAATCTCCATCAATTTATTCAATCAATCTCTCAAGGGGGCATAACCGATCAATCATCATCCTTACCTAGATATCTCTGCGACATGTATCAGTTGATCTTTTTCTTTCAAACAACGTGACAAGCTGCATTGTCTCAAAGAGGGGAAAAGTGTAGACACAAAAAAAAATTCATTATAATTGTCCTAGCTATCAACTTCAATTTTTTCCCATTATCAAAAAAATCCAAATTAAATAATATCTTATTATCCCATTATTCTCTATTATCTTATGATATTTATTTTTATTATTCCATTATTCCTATCTATATCACAATATTCATATTATATAATTTATTAAATAAATCAATTTAATAAAATTATTATTTATTAAATCTATTTCTCAATGCATCATCTATTTATCATTTTTCATATCCATCTATTACATCCACCTAATCAATATGGGATAAACAATTACATTTCCACAACTGACCTTTTATCCCACATTTATCTTGAAACTTGGATTCCACCCTCGGAACATTATAAATACCTTGCCCCTCTTTCTTTCAATCATCTAGAAAATCTCTCTATCATTTGCATGCTTTCATCCTAGTTCATCATCTCTTTGATTTTAAAATATTTCATACCATTTACATTAATCTTTCAAATCGTTGTTCTTCATAGCATCTTGTGTAGTGATTTTGAGAGAATCCATTTCAAACAAAAGACCTTGATAGATAGGAGTGCAATGGCAACAAACTCCTATTAAATTCATGTGTGTGCACATTGTCTTTTTTTCTTTCCATGTATTATTTTTTCTATTTTTTCTCCAGGCATATACATTTGTTACTTGGATCCTTGATTTTTACATGTCAGTATGTTTTAAGTTCTGAAATATAGTGTTAATACTTTCAAAGAAACTTTAAATTTTCTAAGCCCAAGTGTTAATACTTTCAAAGAAACTTTAAATTTTCTATGCCTAAGATCATTAAGGGGTTAAACCAACAAACGAAAGATGGATGTATATTTACTAATATTTAGGATCCATTAAATACCTCATACAATATTATATTCTATGTACATTTTAGGTATATCATTTTAATAGTGTATTTTTTTTTATCCTTGTAATTAATGACTACAATTATAATTTTCCATTACCAAAATTCTATTATACTTAATGGTTGGACTTGAAAGTAACCTCCAATGTATAAATGGAAAATACAAAAAAAATGACTTTATTTTTAATTTTGTTAATGTAGAAGGACAATAGAAAGGATGATTGTCCTTTTATTGGTATAGAAAAGTCTTAAACATGGTTAAATATGATATTATCAAACTATTTAATCTGTAGGTTTTAACAATAAGATCAATAAATTTAATAATTTTTAATCATGTATTGACTTCTTGAACAAGATTTAATTTATTGATCACTAACTAAACTCACACCCTAATCACCATCTTTAAATATTATCCACCTTTCTTGAAATTAAAACAATCAAATCAACAAGTTTCCCAAAAAGTGTAGTACATACATTTATTTATTTAAATATATAATTCATTCAAAGAATATTTAATATTGTCCATAATAAAAATACATTCAGAATTTTGTATTAATATCGTTGTTAGATATAAATTGATTATAATAAAGATATTAAAACAAAAATTTAGATATCTATTTTTTTGTCAAAAATGCCAATCCTTACGTACAAATTTATTTTTGCATTAAAAAATACCCATTTAAAAAAAAAATCATGCCAAATGTTTTATTTTTGTATTTAGCTTTTAAATTTAAAATTTAACAATTTTTTTCTTTTACCACATAAATTTAAAAATTGACAGAAAAAAGTTGTGTAAAGTATCATAACTTACAATATTATTAACATTTTAATATGAGTAGCAATTTAATCCACTATTTAATTTAAAAAAAATAAAAAATAAAAATTAAATTGATCACCTATTTTGTTAAGCTAATATTTTTGAAGAGACTTACAATACCAAAATATGCAAGGAAAAATATTCTCATATATTTGTGCAAATATCTAGGTCCATATATGCTTAAATGTAAATATACTTGAAACAACAATCATACAATTTTTAGCAATTTTCTTAAGCTAGTATAACAATTCATGGCTTCAAATTTTTTATATATAGCAACCTAACATATATATTATATTTTTTCTCTTTTTCTACTTTAAGAAAGGTATGAAACCTAAGGGGATACAAATTGGTATGACACTTTCATAAAATTAGATCAAAGCTTTAACCATGGATATATAATAATAAATATGATACTCCTCCAACATTCACTTTTAGCTCTTATTGCAAGTTTCATTTGAATATTTCCTTCTCTTCTAAATTTCATACTCTTTTCCCAATGAATATGTATTAATATATGTGTATATGAATATGCACATGTATATACATATAGGTATATATATATGTGTATATGTCTATATCAATATACATCTATATATACATATGTGTATGTGTGTGTGCACTTGTGTTTGTGTATATATGTGTATGCCTGCATATATATAAAGAACCATGTTTTTATGGATTTCAAATTGTACATTGTACAATAAAATATAATGTATAAATAATTGTTTGTACAAATATATTTAATATTATCAGTTGCATCTACAATTTTTCTTTTTCATATACTTTAGATAAGTTTCTGTTATGCTTCTACATATTGGTTGAAATAATTTATGCATATTAATTTGCCTTTTTTTAATCTTCATGTCATTGAGTTTTAGGATTGTCATCTTGATTTTGTACAATATTTACTCCTACTAATTGATATTGAATCATCTAATATATATTGTTAGAATCTTTATTAATATATCTAAGTTAAATTATGTTCTCAATCTTGAATTTTAAAGATATCATCTAGAAGTAAACAATTATAATTTTAATTGTTAATAATATATATATTAGAGACACATAAAATTGTCCTGCCTAATTACATAATTATTTTTATTTATTAAATTATTTAAGTCTAATTCTTCTATTAATTAAATAAATATTTATTTATTTAATTAATTCATTTATCCTCTTCTAGTCTTTTTCCTCATTTAAATAAATACTTTTATTTATTTAAATTATCCTTTTCCTAAATTAAATAAATATTTTATTTATTTAATTGATCCCACTTCCTCTATTAATTCCTAAACTACCTACCCTCTCATTATTTTCTTATTTCCTCTACCTACCTTCTAATCCTAGTCGACCATTTATCTTTTACTCCTCTTAATCTTATCCCTCCATTTCTTATAGTGTCTTCTATATAAGGAGATACTTCCTTCATTATCAATACTACTAGCATTCCTGGACTAGCATTTGAACTTTCATATACGATCTATCTATCAACCACATTTCTGTTCTTTGTTGAGCTCTAGTGTACACATAAAATCTTAGAGAAAATATATCAAGCAAGATCAATGGAGATAGGAAGAATGGAGATTCAAACCCTATTCGACATGTAATGGTATAATCTTTGTGATTTTGTTGATTCTCATTGTCTTAGGCAATCTTCATATGTTATGGTGGATCTTTGTTGTTGTTAGGCTAGGGTTTTGTCATTGAATCTATTTAGTCTTTCAATATTGTTATTCCATTTTTACCATAAAAATTTTGGCATGCCCAGTGGGACATGGATTTTTGTTAGATCTATGTTTTGTTAGAGAATAACCCTGTGCAGCTAGGGTTTTGGACACAAAATTAAGATCTTCGAGAGATTTGACCCTAATTCACAAATGGCTTCTAATTTTTGAATCCAATTTTGTTGTCAGGTTGAAGATAGCATCAAGAGCTTGCAATCAAAAATATAGATTTATTGGAGCATATTTGAATTTTCTATTATTTTTTTATGAATGTTCATAAAAAATTAATTTTGAGAGAAAATGAGATAATTTTTTGGATTTTCTTATATTTTTGGAAATCTCTCTGACTTATGCATAGGCTCTATTCTTTGTGATTTTAATTTTCATGCAAAATAGTTCCTAAAAAATAGGATCATTAAAAATAGGGGTTTTTCAATATTTTGATCACATCTCACTAACATGCAAAAAACATGTCAGACATGCAAAAAAATCAAATTTTTGGGAGCGAATTTGAATTTCTATGAATTTGTTATGCATTTTCTTAAAAAAATAATTTTGAGAGCAAATGAGTGAAGTTTTCAAATTTGATTACAGTTTTGGAAAGTTCTCATAATTATACACTGGATCTGTGCTTTGTGATTTTAATTTTGATGCAAATAATTGTTAAAAAATTGGATCTTTAAACATTAGGGTTTTGCTTTATTTTGCTCATATCTCACAAACTACTTGGAATTTTTGCAAGAATTGTTTTATACAGGTTTAGAATGCTATCAGGAGTTTCCAGTAAAAAAAATCAGATTTTTTGGATCATTGTTTCATTTTCTATGATTTTTTTATGATTTTTCATAAAAAATAATTTTTGGAGCAAATTAGAAATTGTTTTGGGATTTTCTTACATTTCTGGAAATCTCTTGAAATTTTACAAGTGGTCTATTTTTTATGATGGAAAATAACTCATGGGAAATTAGATCTTTGAATCTATCAAAAAATAATCTTGTCGAAGGCACCTATTTCACAAAGTCTTTTGGATTTAAAATTTACCTAACTTGTGTGCTTGCAGGAGGGGTATTATTGCAAAACTACTAACAAATCTTTGTTGCATAATTTTGGCAAGGGTTTTCTTTTCATCTTCATTATGTGCCTTATTTTTATAGATTAGCAAGCACTTCAATTGGTGCACTAAAATTGAACCAGTGTCTTTTGTGTCTTGAGTAATATGCTCTTTTTGTTTAATTTATAGTGGGCTTGCTTCCCTGTGTGATCATTAGGACTACTAGTTAGGAGGGAACGATCCAAGTGGTAGTGAGGAAAACCCACCTCTTTCAAACCACTATAAATAACTATATCCATGGTAAAAGCCATGGGTAACGTGTGTTGATTAGTTCATACTGACACTATGTCTCCCCATAAACTCATTTGATCAAATTTATTTGATCAGTAGTAGGGACTAACCCCTACCGGTTAGGAGCCTTTTGTATTTACAAAGGTGAAAGTGTCACATGTATGGCCACATGAGCAGATGCCCTTACTAGCACATTCTTTTTTAGAAAGCCAAAATCCTTCTAGTTGTTGGGGAAGGAGGAAGGACCTCTGGAGCAGCCCACACACATATGGTTCTTAGTAGAGATACAAAATTCACCATGGGGAGTTTTTTGTGGGGACTGGTGCTTGGCTGCCCTTGAGAAGTAAGTGCTGAGGGTGGAGAAAGTGGGGTCAAGCATCTAAGGATCTACTTTGAATAACATAGCCTCGGGGGAAACCCCATGTGGGATCAACAACTATTGTCCCAGCCAACCATAGGAATTGTGCTTGTCTTCTTTTAAACATTCAAACATTCAAGATGAAATATCAAAAAATTGTGTATTTTGTGTCTTCAAGTGTATGAAATTTTTTTTTACATCAAACAACACAATTTTCCTTGAGTCATTTTGAGTCCAAACACTTGCAAACATTGAGTCCTCATCAACAGTGTGTCCTCTTGTCATGAAAAAACAATGAAAAATTTGGATTTGGTCACAATAAATAACTTCACAAATCAGAAAAATTGCACTTAGATTCTAGAAACGCTTTTGTGTCTGACGAAAACATGTCTGTGTCCTTTAACTGCGTCTATGTCGGACAAAAATGTGTTTGTGTTATCATAAGAAAAACTGCATTCATAAATTCTCAGAAACACATCTGTGCAGTGTTCAATTATGTCTTTGTTGGTAAATCACATCTGTGAAGTATACATGCATGTTTGTGTTCAGTAATGAAAAAATAAAGTATAGTCTAGCAAAGAAGAGCAATCAGTTTTGGGATTCTTGAGCTTCCTAACTTATTTCTCCAGATTTTCATCTAGCATTCAACCTATCAATGGGTCTCACAAAGTTCATCATTTCTTTACACTTTGCATTACATTCACATTTGTCTAAACTTGAGTCAAAAGGTCACTTTCTTGCCCTCATCTTGATTTTTCAACACACTACATACAACAACATTTTGCTAAGTGGTTCATCATCAAGGTCTATCACCTTTGGGTCTCATTTGGTCTTACTTAGAGTCAAAGTTAACTTACCTCATTAAGAGAAAATATCATCTACTTGGAAGCCACACCTACTCTACTACATATATGCTTGGTCTTACACTTTGGACATTGCAAGTACACTTTAGATTCATTTACATTCCATCCAACTCTTGGTCTTCCATACTCTTTCCATTTTCAACTAGTCTCACACATCCTGGTCAAGACCTAGTTCATGGTTGAAACCCATTGCTAAAAATCTAGGAGTATGACAAGAGTCCGCAAACATGAGTGCCTATGAGTATGACAATGATATCTTCTTCAATTCTGATCATACCACATTACCTGACATGGACACTTATAGAAACACTCAAAATGCTAAGAACATGGATAATACAAACAACAATGATAAACACAATGACAATACAGACAAATTTTCCTTACATTCAACAAAAGTGGAAGATTCTATCATGGATCCCCATTTTAATAGATTGGTTGAGGAAATCACGAGAAGAGATAGATGATATTTTCTACAAGTGATGGGACAAAGTGGAGCTAAAATACCTCATGATTTTGACATGTCTCAAATAGTGGAAAATCGACCTATGCAAGAAACTCAACTCAACATGGATCAAATGAGGCCTAATAGTGGAGGTACTAGAGGACCACATTTGTACCTGAGTCACCATCATCCTTGTTTCAAAAACTTGAGGTCCCAAATACACATGGTCAATCTTATGATACTCACAAAAGAGCATGCCATGAATAATTTTGTCTACACAGACCCTTATGGAAATCTTATGCAGACAAGTACACTCAATTGCATACAAATGCCAAGGACCAACCTCACAAGAAATTGGATATCTAGAGGCATGCTCAAAATTTGGACACAAGAACACCCCGTGTCAAATTGGGTGGCAACACACAAGAACAAAATCATGACATGTCTGTAGAATAATATATGCATGGACAAAGCAGATATTCTATTCCTCATTATGACTCTATACTAGGTGGTTCCTATACACAATATCATTCTAGACCTCCTCCTTATGAACATGTTTATGTTCAATACCATCCATACATGCAATATTCTCCTCCTCCACCTGGTGGCTCAAGCATGGGATATGGTCCAAGAAGTCGGTCTCCACCGAAGAACAAATTGGAACAACAAATAAAGGACTTACAAAAGAAAATGGAGGATATAAATACACCAAATCCAACTTACACAATGAGAGACATGTGTCCCTATCCATTTTACAAAAGTATTCCAATGCCTCTTTTTCCTACACATTTTGTGACACCAAATTTTGATAAGTACATAAGCAAGCGAGACCCTAAGGCACATATAAGACAATTTTTCACAACTTGCATTGAGGTAGAATCAAAAGAAACATACTTGATAAGACTATTCCCACAAAGATTAGGTGATCAAGCTATATAATGGTTCTCCCAACTTCCACCTAGAATTAAGTCTTGGGGTGATCTAGCAGAAGCTTTCATACAACATAGAGACAAATATATCAGCCACCACTTTGTGCAACACCAAGCATAAGGATGGGGGAGTCATTTTCATCATTCTTACAAAGATGGAGGAATTTAGTCAGTAGATGCTCTTGTGAAATTCCACAAAAACAAATAGTTGAGATGTTCACCCAGAATGTCAATAGAGAAATTGGTTATGACTTGAGAAAATCTTGTTTTTCCACTTTCAAGGACGTCATTGCGATAGGATTAGCAACAAAGAAGGTCTAAGTTGAGCAAGGAGTCATTAAGATGTTCAAAGAAATAAAGAGGACTTTTAAGGAAAAGACAAGACATGATTTTAGAACAAGAACAAAAACACAGTAAATGATGGTGTTGTTGATGCTAACACAATGAGACCCAAAATCATTCTTTTTGGATCAAGTTCTACAAATAACTAAGTGAATACTCAAATAACTTCAAAATAATGAAGAAAATACACCCCTTTGGGAAAACCACTTGAATAAAATTTCAAGAAGCTGGTAGCAAACAAGATAATAACAATTCTAGACAATCCTCCATATGATCCAAAGTTCAAACCAAATTGGTGGAATGACGATGAGTACTGTGAATATCACAAGAGCAAGGGACATAAAACAATAAATTGTCATCGCTTGAAGAACATTGTACAAGATCTTATTGATAGAGGTGACATTAAGATTGATGGACATACATCCAATCAAGAATATGAGATGCTTAAGGAACCATTCCCTGAACATGACAAAGGAAAATCCAAAGCCATAAAATGAGGAAGCCAACTATACCAAAGCATCCTATAACTATGATTCAACTATTAATCACATTTCAATGGACAATTATGTGTCTACTATTATCATAAAGGAGAAAATGCCTGAAAGTTCAACCCAAAGAGCCAAAGTTTTCCTAAAAGACATTGGACCTTCTTCTAAATCCACCTCTGAATGTAATGTCACAACTCAACAACGTAAGGTCACTTTTCAAGGTGCTTTGGCTAATACCATCACTTCCTCATTGGCTAGACTTAAGTACGACCTAGTAGAATAGTTAGGGAAGACACCCATACTTATCTCCATCTTGAGCTTTTACGCATATCCCCTACACATGAAGCCATCCTTGATAAAACTTTGAGAGAAACTTCTATCCCCATTGATCTAAACATGGACCAGTTTCAAGCCATGGTGGGATACCTTTCCGTTCCACATTCTCTTACATTCACCAAAGCTGAAAACACCTTTGTAAGCCAACCACATAATGAACCTTTACACACTAAAGCCTTCCTACACAAACACCAAATAAAACGAGTTGTGATAGATGGAGGAATAGGTCTGAACATTTTTACATTGAGCACTATCAAACAATTGGGATATTCTAAAAAGGATATGAATTTTACACATGAAATCACCATCAAGACATATGATGACGAAGAGTGTTCATCCAAGGGCACAATCACCTTAACTCTCAGAGTTGGACCAGTTACTAAGGATGTGGTTTGTCAAGTCCTTGATCTAGATCTCACATACAACACACTTTGGGGACACCCATGGATTCATGAAATGAGAGGTATTCCCTCAACATATCATCGATGTATCAAGTTCCCACACAATAGAGTTGAAGTGACCATCAAAGAGGATCCAAACCCATTCATATATTGCAATAATTTGTGACCTAGATCAAAAATAATAATCCCAGTCAATTGAGAGGCTATTCCTTCATCAACATATGTTAATCTTGAATCATTAAAACCTTCTACATCAAAGCAAGTAGAGCTAAAAGAAAAATTAAAGTTTAAAGACATGGGATGTGGTGAGTATATCTTTCATGTTGATCAACTCCCACTATCTCCTAAGGTATTTAGTCGACAAGAACAACCTACAAACAAGATGCAAGACCAAGGAATTGGGTGTGAACCACCTAGTGTTGTGGCTACTAAGTTTGAATGCAAATATCCTCTAGTGGTGCAAGCGTCTCTTGATATCAATAATCCTAAGATTGGTTCCAACAAAGAATCTATTGAGTGTATCACCAACCCTCTTGAGAACTCGCATATCTTTATCATTTCATCCACTCATTCCATTTCCATTCCTCTCCTAGACTTGGATCAACAAGAATTACAAAGCCCTTACTCATTGGGGATGAAAAATCAAGCTATGAAAAGAAAAATCTAAAAGTAAAAAATAAAGAGAATTCCTTTAGTCCAAATCAAAATCAAAAGCTATTGGACTCTTCAAAAATCAAGGTCAAGAATAAAAATCCTATGAAAGAAAAAGAGCAAGAGATGATCTCCCCTAATATCAAAATAACTAGGGGCAAAAGTTCTACATTTTTTAGTAAAAACACATACTTGTTGATCCTAAGTATCCATCATGCTATCCTACTTTCACTTCTTTTCGTAATCATAAGCCTTCATAACTCATCCATTTGTTCCACACATCCATTCCCTTTTGGTGATACATCACATCAATGGAACTTTAGTGGAACTTCCTTGAAGGAATTTGTTATCAAGGATGCTCGAACTTCTTTAGGTGACATGCATATGGGCCTATGTAGTCCACACACTAGTAATTCTATCAAAGTTCCTTCATCAAGGGAGAAAATGAAGGGAGAAACACATCATTTAGTCAAGCAACAATGCATCTAAAATCATAAGGTAAAGCCTCACATATTTGAGGTAGGTGATTTAGTTCTCAAGGAAAATCCAAGAAATCAATAGGATCGACAGAAGAAAGGAAAATTTGAGCCCAATTGGCTTGGTCTTTATGTCATCACAATATTCTACGGATCAGGTACATATCAACTTTTGACCCTAGATGGAGAACGTTTGGAAGATCCTATCAACAACATGTACCTTCACAGATTTTACACATAGCTCTTCAACATATCCAAATTCAAAAATACAAAAAAATAAAAAAATATAAAAAAATAAAAATAAAATTCAAAAATACAAAAAATTCATAAAAATAAAAAATCGTTACTTGGTGAAAACCTGGCAAACAAGCACCTTGTGACACAAAAAAAAAAAAAAATTTGAAAAAAGAAGAGAAATAAATTCATCCAACAATGAAAACCACTTTGGTGGTGTCCTTGGCAAGTACCATGGTGAAAACTGGGTTACAGATGCCATGTGTAGAGACATTGCTCCTCCCTCCTTTAGGATTCATTATCATCTTTTCATTTTGCACACACTCACAACCTATCCATCCATAATAAAACTTACCCAATCCCATCATGGCTTGTTATTGATCTACCTAAGATTGGTTAGCTATTCATAATAATCCCTCCTTTTCACCCCTTTCCATCCATAATAAATCAGCTCCTATATGTGGCTATGAAAAGTCCTACATCTAGTGATGGGTGTGGAACTAATAGCATCACACGTTTCAAGGAGTATAGTTTCTTCCAGCTTTATTTAGTCTATTCGTGCACAATCCCGAATAAAGAAATACTTACATCACAGATCCGCAATAAAGTTTCATCTTCTCTATAATACAGTATCTGTATCATGGATTCAGTCAATTTTAGATGAGACACAAGTAGCAACAAGCTTCAAAAAATCAAATCTTTCAATAGATTTAGACAACATTATGGTTCAATGCTATCTATCCTTTTGTGAATGAAAACATTGTGACCACAATCAATAAGACTTATACAAGTGACAAGAGATACTAAACTTGAGGACTACAGTGGATATTGGTGTTGAGTCTTGGTTTTATTTTGATTTTATCTTTTGGTGACATGTCTTTTAGCTTTTCTAGGATGTCTCTAACTAGAGATTTTATCTCCAGGATGCCTTTGACAAGAAAGGCGAGGATGGGGTATCGTCACCTATTTTTATTTGATGTTTGTGGATTGTTTCTTAGTAATTCTATGACTTGTCCAAGGATATGAGGACACTGTGAGTCTATTATGAACTGGGGCATTCTTTGTTTGCGATTGTTTGATCTCCATGCAAACAAGTACAATGACTTTTTGGGTCGAGCATATACCTCGATTGTCATAACTTATTTTCCATAATAAAGCTCAATGATGATAATAGCACAAGAAGCTCTTTCACTTCCATATCTTCTATCTTTCATCCCTCTTTCTTGATTGACCTCCATCATCCTTCTTAAGTCCGTGTAGCCTGTTATCACATGACTGAGTATAATGACATGCCAAAAATATTTGCATTTCATGTAGTTTGCACCTGCATTACCATATTTTAGCATTTCATACATACATATAGATATTAGAATTACATCACATTCTACATACAACACATGTTAGCACATTTTACATTCTCATCATATAATTAGTTTTTTGCATTAACATATTCATCTGTATTTCATACATTTACATTCACATATGCATAGCATATTAAAAAACATAAAAGAACAAAAATTATTACATTCCATCATGTACATATTTGCATCTATATCATAAACATCACATAGAAACATGCGTAACCTAGAAACATGCATCACATAGGTACACATGCATATAGATGCCACAAGGATGAAACATCTCATATGTATATCAAAATCATAAGTATCATGATACAATGATGTGAAAATACATATGGCGACAAAATCACCTGAAGGTGTCTATATCATAATACAAAATGGTACACAACTGATACATAGGGAGCCCTCTAAGGATATGATAAACTCCCTCCCTCAGAGACAGCTGGCCCCGATAGAGTCTGAGACCTAGAAGTCCCCACCCCAGGATCATCTCTCCTGCACCCTCTATCTAGTGGTGGTGGAGGAACCATGACCCCACCACTAGACACATATCTTTTGTCTCTCCATCTAGTGGTCATCATAGTCTGCGATGGTCTCTGGAAGCTCCTAGCCCACTAATCTAATAGCACAACTCAATAATACAGGTCTCTCTAGTAGACTATCTCCTCCCTTGCTCATAGAACATAGGCGTATCCGGCCCTAGTGTCCTCTGTTGTCTGCCTGCCTAACCCTCAGTGTTGCCTCAATCTCTATGTAGAATTGAATAGCCTGATCTCTCTCTTGCTCAGTGTACCTCAACTGTCCCCTAAGCCTAGCTTCATCTCACTCCATATCTTGGATCTCATCTTCTTGTCCCTCACAGATCTCCCTCAAGGATAGTACTTCATCCTCTTCCTCTCCTCCCTCCTCACCCTATCCTTGTGGCTGACCTTGTCCATGTCCCTATCCCTTTCCTTGTCCATGTCCCTCTCCTACCCTCGTCTCTAGTCCTGGATCCTGAAACACTCATCTCAGTGCCTCCCGATCTCCCTCTTGATCATAAGGAACCAGCTCCCCATCGGTCGGTATCCTCAGTATCCTGTATACTTCCTCTAAGGTGATTTTCATCTCACCCATCGACAAGTGAAAAGTGCATGTCTCTAAGTGCCATCTCTTAGCTAATGTAGTCAACAATCCCATGTTCGCCTAACACTTAGGCATATACATAATGTATCACAAGCCCATGGCCTCCACTTCTGCTCTATCCTCAAATGTCAACTCTACTCGTAGAACCCGAGTTAAAGGGAATCTCTCTCATGACTATAGCATAGGTAGGTCCTCTTGTAGTCAAGCCAATCAACTGTGTCAATCCTAGTGGTACTCCCTATTCATCACAAAGTGCTGATTTTTATCATAGTGCTTATGGCACTCTAGCCTAGTAGTACTCCATGTTCATCACAAAGTGCTGCTTTATTATCCTAGTGATTATATCTATCATATGGCACTCTATCCTAGTAGCATTCCCTATTCATCACAAAGTGTTGCTTTGATCCTATCTTTTAGGGCACCTACTTGACTATATCCTCTTCAGTAGCTTATCCAATTGAAAATGTATGTTCTATCACAAAATTGTCAATTTTAGCCTAATCCAATTGATAACGTATGTTCTATCACAAAATTGTCAATTTCAATGGTACTCCCCGTTCATCACAAAGTGCCTTTCTCTATCCTATCCTAGGGTCTCTGCTTGAGTGTATCCTCTTGAGCATTTTTTCTTTATTGGCAACATATGTTCTATCACAGAATTATCAATCCTGGCCCTATCTGTTATCCTAGTCTTCCCTAGAGGCCCTGTTTGAGTGTATCCTCTCAGCATCTTATCCAATCGACAGCATGTGTTTATCACAAAACTGTCAATTCGAACCTGAAGACATAAACATGCATTCATGACACAAACACACTTACATACTTCATGGACATTTCCGAATTTCACAGACGCACCTGAAACACACAGACATTCCTTTGTTTGGCATAGACGTGCCTACCCTACATAGATGTCCCTTCATTTCACAAACGTGCTCACATCTGACATAGACCCTTTTGACATTAAACTCGACGTAGACACGCCTAACTGTTGTGATCATTTCACACATCGCCCCATCGCAAATGGGGACCCCCTCTTTTTGCTTGTTTTTTCGCTCGTTTTCGCTTTCGTTTTTAGGGTTTTGTTAGTTAGTTAGTTGTCTGGATTTAGGGCCAAGCCTTAGGGTTTTAAATTTTGCCTTTTCAAGCCAAAATCCAGTCGTTTTTTTTTAGAGCTTTTGAGCTTCTTTTCTAGAATGCAAATTTTGAATGCAATAAATTCGCCAAAGTGGTCTAATTTTCAATTGGAATGTTCATGCAGAGCTTAAATTTGTCTAAGTGTTGACCGTCAATGTGAATCTCTGTCCGATTGAATATTTTGACCAAATTTTGACTTTTTTGAATTTTGATCCTCGGCATTGGAATTGATTTGTTTTCGCCTCGTGAAGTGTTAAAATGTGAAAAATCATGTTATTTTGGCCTGTAGGAGCAAAATCGCTCCTGTCCCTTAGTGGGGGACGGGAGCTCATTTTCAAATATCTCATCATCCCTGCAGAGTCCAGACAAATTTTACGTTTGAAGTGATGGAGAACGGCGATATCTTTCCATTGAATATAAATTGAAGATTTTCGTGAGCACAGAAATGCCTCCAGGGGGAAAATCGCTCCTGTCCCTCAGTGAAGGACCGGAGCTACAATTCAAATTTCGTCTTGTCCTTGCAAGATTTTGAAAACTTAACAATTTGAGGACATCCAAGGGAGGATGCTTTGCCAAATGAATATAATTTGATATACAAAAATGAAGGAAAATGACCTATATTGACTAAATCGCTCCTGTCCCTCTCCAAGGGACCAGGGCGAGGTACCTTGTAGCTCTCGTCCCTCTCCCAGGGACCAGAGCGATTTCCTTCATTATGAAAAATCCAGACAAGGGTCAAGGCAAGTTTACGTTCAAAAAAAAGGGAAAACATGAGATGAATGCGTTGAATATAAATTGAAGATTTTTGGGACGTCCATAACAGTGTTAAATGCCTAGTTCGCTCCTGTCCCTCAGGAAGGGACCAGAGCGATTTTTGATATAATTGCTTTTCTTGCAAAGTTACAAATGATGTCAAGGCATGGACGAATAGAGTGAAGAAGGACGAGTCCGTTGAATATAAACTTAGAACCTGGCAAAGTGAGATAGTGGCCACAAGGGAAGGATCGCTCCTGTCCCTCTCCAAGGGACCAGGGCGATACAATGATGATAATACTCCCTACGCAAGTTCAAGGTCGTTCCTCCAAAGTTCAAGGTCGACACAAGTCAAGACAAGGTGGCGAGGGACATTTCAAGGCATCTTCATCATGCGCAAACACTCAAGGGACGTTAAAATGAAGAAATTGACACCATATAACATAGATCGCTCCTGTCCCTCAGGAAGGGACCAGGGCGATGTTGGATGTATTGATCATTTTTGAGCAAGATTTACGTAAGGACAAGATTTCGCAAGGTCTTAGAGGGTCCACGGAAAGGTAGAAAGGTGATGCATGAAGATTTCAAACGTTAAATAATCACCAAAATGGACCTAGGGACCATATCGCTCCTGTCCCTCTCCAAGGGACCAGGGCGATTTGCTTTGGATTCCTTGTTTTGCTTCAAGATCAAGCTAAGTCAAGACGTCTTAAGATAGCATATGGTCCAAGGCATCGTTTGAAGATAATTTGCAAAAGTGTTGAACGTCCAAACATCGCCAAATAATGTAAAAGCCTCACGTCGCTCCTGTCCTTTGGACAAGGACCAAGGCGATGCTATTAATAACACTCACGTTCCTTCAAGACCAAAGCCAGGCGAGGATAAGCAAGGTAAGGGACATCGTCGGAAAGACGTTGCAAAGGAGATCGAAGTTTAAAGTCGCCAAGATCAAGGAGAAATCATGGATCGCTCCTGTCCCTCTCCAAGGGACAAGGGCGATGGTCCCTTTAATGCGTCCAAACACATAATGAAGACAAATAGAATAAGCGCGAAAGGAATGAGCATAGATGTTATTCGCCTTACAATGGAAGTTCGAAGGTCAAAGATACAAGATGAACGTGAAGACATGGAGATCGCTCCTGTCCCTCTCCAAGGGACAAGGGCGATGTTAGGCAAAACACATGATATTCTTTGAAAATCACGTTAAGACAAGGACGCACAAGGTTTTAAATGGCATTTGGAAGATGATGCAAGGAAAGGATCGTACCAAAATGGAGAATTTCAAGCAAAAACCTTAGGATCGCTCCTGTCCCTCTCCAAGGGACCAGGGCGATAATAGTCATGAGATGCACTTGCTCGCACAGGAAAGAAATTCAAATTCGAAGGACCACCAGATGATCGATTTGGAACGTGGAAATGAAGGAGTTGAATGTTGAAAACGCAAGAATCAAGACCAAAATCATGGATCGCTCCTGTCCCTCTCCAAGGGACCAGAGCGATGAGGTACGTCCCTTTATTTTCATATTTTTGGCGCCAAATTAAACAATTCAAATTTCCTTAAAATCGATTTAAAATTTGAAAATCTTATTTATTTAGCATTTAATATGGCGTTAAAACATTTATTAATTATTTTGCCTTTATTAAAAAAATCGAAATTCTCATTTAAAAAAATGCAAGGCATTAATAATTAATTATTTAATTAATAAAAAATCGATTTGAGCGCTCAATTAGGCAAGTCGGCCTTGTCATTTCATTACAAATCATTTAAAAAATGGTTTTATTTTTATCAAGTCGGCCTAAGGGGTGAAGGATGAACGCGCTATATAAGGGGGGTAAAAACTATCATTCCTACATCATTATTTTACCTTCCTTCATGCGAATTGAGAAGAGGCGAATATAGTGCGAGTTTCATTCATCCAAGGGTGGCGCGCTTAGTTATCAAAAGCTGGTGCGATTTCAAACCAAAGGTGGCGCTAATATCATCTTGTGTGGAGTGCGAATTGCATTGAAGACCAAAGGTGGTGCGAGTTTGAAGACCACACTAAAGGCGAACTTGGGGATCCTTCTAAGACCACGTCGAAGGTGCGAAACTTGGAGATTTATTTCTGCGAACTTGAAGATCCATTTGAGACCACGTCAAAAGCGATAATTGAAGATCACGTTCTCTCCAGAGGTGGCGAAGTCAATTTTGAGGAGATCATATTGAAGATTATTTTATACCTCAATTTTGCCTAGGAAAATTTTGTTTTTGCATTCTAGAGTTAGCTCTCTATCGAGGTATGGCGATTTAATTGTTATTGCTTTATTCATTCATCGTCATATTTCAATTTTTTGAATTTTGATTCTTGAATTTCTCTTGGCTCAATCGTTGTATTTTAGGAAATGATAACTCTAGAGACTTATCATGAGGTTTCCTAAAATTTATCTCTCTTATTTACGATATTTATTGCAAAATCTATTTCTTATAATGAAATGTTGTGTAGGTATGGCAACCCCAAAGGCGGGAGCATCCACTAGCCGCTCGGCTCTCATGAAAGAAGATCAGCAGACCGAAGAAGTGGAGACCAAGATCGTGTCTAAATGGAGCAACGTTGGAGATACAAACTTGGGGAACTTTAGCACGAAGAAGTTCCGAGAGGTCCCTTACATCGGCAAGCCATCACCTGTCGCCCGGAGAATAATAGAGAGTGGCATCATTAAGGCGGCCGGTTTTCCTCCAGCCATTCAGTGCCACGAGTTGATGATCGAGTGTGCCCGTCACTACAATCCACAGTCCAGGACAATTGTGTCCAACGAAGGAAACACTTTGGCATACCTTTAAGAGGAAGCCATAAGTGAAGCCTTCCATCTTCCAGAGCACAGGGACATGATATACAAGAGCATTGAAGGAGCCAGATCAGTGTACGATGATGATCCAGATGCTTGCCTAAGCATAATTAACAAGAACTGGCTACTTAAGAGTCGTCCTCGTCTGAGCAAAGTACCGAACACACCACACAGGATTGATTTCCAAGAGGAGTACAGAGATTTGATTACCATGCTCAATAGAGTTACAGGAGCACCTCATGCCTTCTATTTTGAGAAATGGATGTTTTACTTCATCCAGGTGATTGTTCAAGGAAAGGGTACAATACATTGGGCTAGGATAATTAGCCATTGCTTAGACATACAGTTGAGAAGACTCAGGGCTACTAAGTCCTTCCACATGAGTTCATACGTCATCTATGCCTTAATCAGGAGCGTTGAGTACGCAGGACTACCTCACAGAGGAGTGATTGGAAGAGGACCCAGCGAGGTCAGAGTTTGTGAATCCTATACCTACTTGCATCATCCACCAGGGAAGAACTACAAGTTAATCAATGATAGTTTCACGATGAACATAACAAGGACGTTGCAAGGAGGGATTCACAACAGATTATCTCAGGATGCCCAGGAATTCATCAAGAGGTACGGTGCTTGGTTCATTCAGTTTCCCAAGTTCACTTACATTAGAGTGTATGGATGTCCTTTACCTCCATACATGTTGCCGAGGTACCCGACAGACAGAATTGTGTTACTTGAAGTAACAAGCCAGTTGGCAGCATATGTGAAAGCATTCAGACACAGACATCAGAATGGAGTTCAGGTACCTATTATTTTGGGTAATTCAGTTGAGGTATGTCTTAATGTCTTAGCCATGGATGACGCAGAGAAGGAGTTAGCCTTGTATCCTTTTTCATCTTTTGCTTGGAGGAATAGTTTTGATCCCCATGGACATTTAGAGGAGACGGTCGGTAGAAGATTTAGACATGAGCACCAGATTGAAGATTTTATGATGAATCTCCTAGATGATCTCGAAGTGAAACGAAAGATACATTCTAGATTGCCTTTGGATTTCATCAGGAAATGTAAGATTTACAGAGTGGCCGACCAAGCTCAGGACAACGGCAGGCACATCCAATCTTCATATGATAGAGAAAGCAAAACAATAAGTTTTAATTGGAATGAGCCCGAGACCGTGGATTTAGATGATTTGACGGCACCAGTCTTGTCTTGTACTCGCAGATGGGTAGACGTTCAGCATCAGAAGTTGAGAGAACAAGGCATAGCCATGTCTTTTACTTTGGAAGAGAAACCAGCCGAAGGTGGAGCCAATGTTAGTGAAGGCAATCCTAATCCTAGGAATTCAGGTGAAGGTAACCTTTGATGTGCCAGTGAGGGCAATCTCCATTCGAGAGGTTCGAAGAGAAAGGAAAGATCAGAAAAGAAAGAGTCTTCCAAGAAAAAGTTAGGTGCCAACAAAGATCAAACACCAGGTACTTCTTCCAGACCAGAGGATAGAACAGTTCGAGTGGAAGAGTCCATGGAATCAATGGTACAGAATGATAGACAGGAGGAAGGACAGGCACAGCATGTTTCATCCGATGGATCTCTCCAAGACTATGATTTAGATAATGATAATGAAGTAACATCTCCTCCCAGACAAGAAGAAATAGTACATAAAGAAATTCAAGTTCAAGAGACAAGATCAAATATCCCAGATTGGTTGAAGGAAAGATTGACTAAGGTGATCGTAATAGAGGACGAGGACAGTGCAATTGATTTAGAGATTCTTGTTGGATGTTCACATATGACAACAAAGAAGAAGAAGGCTACAAAGATGTCCAAGATGATTCGAGATGAGACTGGATCTAGAAAACTACAGATAGCTACACCAGCAGCAGACAAATATGAGGGTGAGATCCTAGCAGAAGACTATCATATACAGGCTATTGAGTTAAGACCATCCACAGCAGAGCAGACTTTAGATGATGCCACCGACACATTTGAGGCATTGAAGGACAAGTTTAGAGAAGAAGTAGAAAAGAATAGAAAGCTTGAGAAAGAGGTCGGTGCATGGAGGACATATTTCAGTCACATCAATGAACCTTTGGGACGTCAGGATCCAGTTAGATCACCATTGCAGGCATTGCCCCTTCAATCAATCAATGAAGCAGAAAGATTCAGGAACCTGGTCCAGCGTACATGTAGTTGGATGGATAGATCTCACACGGTGGCCATTGAGTTTGTTACAAGGATGTTGAAGATCACCCATCAGGCTATCCAAGTTCTTGAGATTATTCACAGATTGATGGCAACAGTAGCTGCATTTGCCCATACCAAGGACGTTGTCATCCCTGTCTTGAAAGTTATAAGACACACATCCAGAAGAATTTTAGCACAAGAGAGGATCTTAGAAGGTGATTCTCATAGTTTGTTTCAGTGGTCAACCTTACTCCATATAAAGAGTGTTCTCTTCGAGGACATCAGTATTAGATGTAGTCAAGTTGAGGAGGTGATCAATCCGATCTAGGACAGAGTATTTGAGGTACTTCGTACCATTCTTGGCAGAAGGATCGAGGTCGAGACAGATGTGGATTTACAAGAATTTGAGGATAGGATCAAGATCATCTTTCGCAAGGACGCAGATGTTACAGATGAGCAGTATGATCAGATGTATGCCACCATGCTCCTGATTGATAGAACAAAGGAACTTGAACCTACTTGGGACACGGCTCTTCTACATGCATTTGATCAGGTTATCCACTTAGAAGAGAGTATCAAGAATCTTCCCGAGATTCCAAAAACAGAAATCGAAGGAATCGTGACAAAATTCATTGCATATGCTAAGAAAGAGAATTGGAAAGGGAATAAGATTCTAGATGAAAGGTTGTTACAGATGACATGACATCTTATTTCTCATTGGTTGATACCTCCTAGATTTTTGTGCCAAATTTAATATTTGGCTATGTATTTAATATTGTTCAGTAAAAAGGAGGTCATTTGTAACAAACCCTAATTAGGGTTTAGGTGTCATGATCTTGTCCATTGATTTACTTTCAATCTGGACCTTTCATTGTAACTGGGGATGCTATTTATACCCCATTTTTCATTTCATTTAAGAATAGTTAATAGTGAATAAGCGTGAGAGATAATAGTTGATGTAATAAAGAGATTAGAGTTAGAAGCAATTTTTATTTTGTAGCAAGATTGAGTCTTGAAGAGAAAAATTCAAGCAATTGTTGTATATGATGACTTGGAAATCAATAAAATATTGAAGTTATGGTGTTTTGTTGCAAATTTCTTAAGTTATCTTCATGGTTGTTGGATGTACTTGAATCACGCTCAATCAAAGTAGTTTGTTAATTTGAAAGACTAAGTGTGAGATTTGATATTTGGTAGGATTCGCAATCCAAACCACTAGCTTCTTGCTGATTGTAGGAACGCCTTGCGTGGTCGACTGGAAAACATTTTGAGTCCTTAACCTTCAAGCATTTTCGCATCTAGGATATGTACCTTCGTAGTAGTGTCCTTGGTCTTTGATGCATTGAACACCATTATTACCTTAGAAGATCGCGCTAATTTCAATTGAGTTGTTATCTTATGGCAAAATTGAAGTTGGTTGAGTCTTGCCAAATCTCATTCATGCTAAGTCGTTCATAGGGCTAGGCTAGATTAGACTTCCTTAAACCCTGTCCTTTTGCCTTTTTTTGAAAAGTTCCTTTTTAGTTTAGTAAAATCTTCGAGCTTTTGGAATACGTAAGACGCCTTGGAGGAAACAGCAAATCACATCATACCACTAAAAAAGCTTGTCCACATGTGGAGACCCCACTAAAAGAACCTTGGAGTCCATCTAACTGATCCTTTTTGCAGATCTTCAGCAGTTAGAGACTATTTTCTCAAGAGAGGATAAGATACCTATTGGTATTTTATTCTGTGTATGATTGTGTATAAAATACACGTCAACAGAATTGGCGCTAGAAGGAGGGCTCTTTAGTTTCAAAGTTCGAAGTCTGAGGATTTTGAAAAGAGAAATACATTGCAAACATGATTATGAAGTACGATGGTGTTACCGAATGAAGGACCGAATCAAGTAGTACAACCCAATTTGCAAGTAGGCAATACCCAAGAAGACATCATTTCCCAATTGAATCAAGTAGCTTGGAACGCAAGGAGAAGTCAAGTTGAATATAACAGAGTCAGAATCATCTTAGAGCAAGAGGAAGATAGAGCCGAAGAACATCAAAGGGTCATAGCTAGGAATCTTCGCAATCAAAGGAACCCACAATAATCCTTGCAAGACTTCACGCTGGATCGCATTGGTTCATTCTCGCCCGAGGAACATCAAAGGTTGTTGAGGTCCACACCAGGCATCAAAGATCTAAGTGAACTTCAATTTACTTCTAAGACGAAGCGAGCTAAGAGAGAGGACACTCCCAAAGAGTTCGAACTAAGATTGGAAGGATCTCCCGAGTCATCACAAGTTCTTCAAGAACAAGTCCAAGCGGCGATCCAATCTAGTATCCAGGCAATTTCACAAACAAAGAGCCAAGCTAGTTCATCAAGTTCAGTTTCAAGGAATAGAATGGCTCATCGTGCTCCACCTCCACCTCCTCCTCCTCATGTACTTAATGGTGCGACGTGGCTAGTCAACAATCCATCACCGTTGGAATTTGCAGTTTATCATGATATGCCGAAGAATCCAGAACACTTTTGTTCCAAGTTCAATGTTAGTGATTTCCATCGCACGGCAGAAGATCACATCAAGATGTTCGAGGACCTTCTTCGTAACAGACAAATTGAATATGGAGATGTGGCATGTAGGCTTTTTCCCTACTCATTGGGGGAAGAGGCATACTTTTGGTTTATTCATTTGCCTACAGGGTCCATCAGGACTTGGGACGCGATGAAAGATGCATTCATTGCTAAATTTGGCATCCCAACTACGCCAGCAGAGTTATACAGACAGGTTGTTGAGGTTCGAAGGAGAGAGCATGAACCTATTACTTCCTTCAACGACAGATTTCACCGAGCATACACAATGTTACGTCCTCCTTATCTTATTGCAGATCCAAGGGAAATTTACTATGGAGCCTTAGATCATCTCACAGCTATGTTCGTAAGGACACATCCAACTTCGAATGATCTAAATGCGGCCTATACAAGAGCCATTGAAGTGAGTAAGCACATGGGACAAAACATCACTCGACCACTACTACATATGGGACCCGTCGCAGCACCTAACCAGATGCAAGCAGTTGGCACAGCCTTGGCCAACCAAACTCCAGTCATGAATCCAATCCCGCAAGCGACATATCCAAACGCACAGCCGGCAAATCAGTTGGTCCTTCACCCAGGAGCTCCAATTTCTCAAGCCCCACCCGCTCAACCTGTGTACCTGCAAAATGCTACAAATTCGTCAAGGACACAAGAAGAGAAAGACGAAATGAAAGAGCTGATTGAACAAGTCAAGAAGTTATCAACTGAGGTCACCCATTTGAGGAATCAGAATAATCAACTCCAGAGCATGCAAAGGATCAATCACAACCAAAATTTCCAAGGAAACAATAATCAAGGATTCAGAAACAATTATCAAGGAAATAATAATCAAGGTTTCCAAAGAAGACCATGGAATACAGCTCCAAACAATGGGAATGTGGTGACGCCTTTGGACAATCCACCAAATGCGCAAAGTCAAGAGAACCCCTCTTCAAGCAAAGTGTTTTTAGCCGAGGCAGCCTTGTCCAGTTGGTGCAGACTCCACAACACGAACCAGCATTCCGAGTTACAGTGTCCTGAATTCAAAATTGCAGCCGACATTTTCCAACAGGAAATGCGTACCACCAATCCACCTGAAAATCCTCCCACCACAGGGTACGAAATCGTTCCAACCACGCAGTATGGTCAAGCTATGATCGTTGAAACCTGCAGATATTCACAAGAAGAAATTAATCAAGTGCAAAATGGGAGATTTCCTCCAGAATCGGCCAATGGACCAATGGTACCACCAGGATCTCAGTTTCCGCCAGCATCTGCAAATGGACCTATAGAGGATTCAGAATACTATTTCCCACCATTAAACGACAGTGTTTTAGTAGAGGGAATAAAGGAGGTGTTCCATCAATCATCAGGAGGAGTGAACCAAAGAGTTTATCACAGGAATCAGAGGAATCCCGAACCTTTAACAACATCGATTCCCCCAAACAATTTCTCAACTCCGCCGGATCCCCAAGCTAGCAATGTTCCAGAGTACCCGCAAAACACTCAAGAATACAGACAAAGAAATATTGCACCTCCCGCTGGTAATGAAATGAAAAGATTGGCCACCTTGGTGTTAGATGAACTTAAGAAAGTCAAGGTAAGCCTTCCACTCTACGAGTTGCTCAAAGTGTCTGAAATTAAAGATACGGTGATCAACAGTTTGAGTGAACCTAGTGCAACAAGGTCAAATGTTCAAGCCACTATCAATGTGACTCAAGAGGAGGCCGATTCTCAAGAACAACCCGAACAAAATGAGTGCATGGTTCAAACTATAACCTTCCCAGCTAAAAAGGAAGATATGTTGGAAGGAAAAGTATTACTCAAAAGAGGCGAGACCAAGAAAGCTTAGCCTACAGTCAAAGAGAACCTCACCACTAACTTGGTTCTTCCAGAAAAGGAAGTCGCAATCAAGAAAGATGTTGTTAAGAAAGGAAAATCTGCAAGCAAAGCTAGTCACTCGAAAGAGGAGAGCCCAGCGAAGGAAGATCATTCAAAGATTAATCAAGTTAAACATCAAGAATCAAGTGAAGAAAATTCAGCTCCTTCTCAAGGAAAGGACGAACCGGCCCCGTTCTTGTTATCAGTCAGAATATTTGGAAAACTATTACACAATTGCCTTTATGATTCCGGAGCCTCAAGCAATGTCATGCCCCTGGCTATTTGCCAAAGACTTGGAATAACTCCCGCACCTACCAAGAGAAAAGTCACTCAGCTTTACAAGACAGAAGTTCCAGTCATGGGAGAATTGAACAACATTCACATGCAATTGGCCGCAGACCCAAGAGTCCAAAATTTTATAGATATATCAGTAGTGGATATTCCAGATTCATATGGAATGCTCCTAAGTCAAGATTGGTCCCGAAAGTTGAATGGATATGTATCGACCGATTTCGCGCACATGTGGCTACCATGGAGAGGAGTCCCGAACCAGATTAAAATTGATAGTACCCCAAGGTTGAGATTGATGATAACTGAATATGGGGAAGACAATGAAGTCCTATTTTTAGAGTCCGACTTAGGAACGTACGAGCCCAAAGTGGAGGAAATCTTGATGATACAAGATATACAAGATGAAAATATTTAGCAAGAAGTCATGGAGTCAACTGAAATCGTCATTGAAAGCGATCAAGGATCCGACCAAGAGGACGAAGGCATGTTTGAAAATTTCAGGAGATTCGTACAAAGAAACACCCAGCAATGTGTGCAACTTGGCAATTTAGCATCTGTCCGAGATTTGCTCCTTTCGAATTGGTGTAGAATTCACAATGCCGTCCACTCAGAATTATCTTGTGCTTTATGCCAGACCGCATTGGAGCAGGTATATAAAAGAGTTCCGCAGACACTAATTATAGAAGAAACTCAAGGTTCAGAGAATGAGAGTTTTACAGAGACCGAGGGTTCGGTGGAAGATAAAGTTTCATCCGATACAACAAATGAAAGTCACGAAAGTCCAGAAATAGAAAAACAAGAAAATCAGATATGGACATTAAGGTTCGACGGATCTAAGTCCAAACAAGGATCCGGAGCCGGATATGAATTGATTGGTCCTAAAGGAGAAACATACCTTGCCGCTCATAGATTGCAGTTCCCTTGCACCAACAACGTAGCAGAATATGAATCTTTGGTTCAAGGATTATTATTAGCCATCCAAAAGGGGGCAAAGATACTGCAAGTATATGGAGATTCAGAAATCGCAATAAGGTAAATTAGGAAGCAATATGTTTGCCATGACAAAAGGCTAACTAAGTACAGGAATCGAGTCTGGGATCTAATTGAAAGTTTCGATGCTTTCAATATCAATTCAATTTATAGACATCAAAATCAAGTGGCCAATTCACTTGCACAAGCTGCTAGCTCATTGATTCCATTGGCAATGGAAGGATTAAAGAAGTTTACAATCGAGTTAGTATCAGTCCCTTCGGTCCCAGACAACATTACCAATTTCCAAGTTTTCGAAGATGACAAGCACATTCTAGACTTCCTGACCAGCACGGACGTCTTCTTAACACAGATCATAGATGAAGATGAAATGGGTGAAGCTGAGTTCGATGCCGAAGGAGTCCTGAACTTAAAGACAAACACTATTCCAAAAGGAATGGTTGAATTAGAAAGGATTTTTGATCCTGACAAGTTGAAAGAAAAGAAGAATCACAGCATAGAAGGCAATATGTGTGACGCGATCAATCTAGGTGACGAGACACAAGTTAAGAATGTTTCCATTGGAAAGTCCTGCACAGCGACTGAAAGAGATGGAATCCTGAAAAACATGAGGGACTTCCCAAACGTCATTGCATGGAGCTATGAAGATCTCAAGACCTACGACACTGCGATTATCACTCACACAATCCCGTTGAAGCCAGGAAGCAAGCCATTCAGGCAAAGACAAAGACCTGTCAATCCTTTGTTGGAACCACTGATATACCAAGAAGTGAAGAAGTTACTCACAGCTAAAATCATCTTCCCAGTAAGACATTCGACGTGGGTCGCCAACCTGGTACCTGTTAGAAAGAAAAATGGAGAGATCAGATTGTGTGTCGATTTTAGAAATCTTAACAGAGCGTCAAAGAAAGATAATTATCCGCTCCCATCATTAGATCAAGTATTGCAGATCGTCAATGGATCACAGATGATGTCCTTCCTAGACGGATATTCAGGATACAATCAAGTCCTAGTCGAACCTGAAGATCGACTGAAGACTGCTTTCACCACCAAGTGGGGAACATTTGCCTATAAGAGAATGCCTTTTGGACTCATAAATGCCGGGGCCACATTCCAGAGAGCTATGGATATCGCTTTCAGAGATTTAATTGGTAAAAGCATTATTATATATATGGATGACATCACAGTTTTTTCCAGACAGAGAGAAGATCATGTGGACGATTTGAGAAGAGTCTTCCAAAGATGTAGAAGGTACGGTGTCTCCCTTAATCCAAAGAAATGCATATTTGGAGTCACAGAAGGAAAGCTTTTAGGACATGTCATTTCAGAGAAAGGAATATCTATTGATCCTGAAAGAGTGAAGGCCATATCTACTATCAATTTGCCAGCAAGCAAGAAAGAGCTCAAATCATTTTTCGGCAAGATCAACTTCGTCCGAAAATTTATTACCAGATTTGCCGAGATTGTCAGGCCATTGAATGAAATGTTAAAGAAAGATGCAAAGGTCGAGTGGACTCCTCAAGCCAGAAGGGCATTTGAAGAAATAAAGACCGCAATCATGGAAGCACCAGTTTTGATTAGTCCAGATTATCTCAGGCCATTCTATCTATATTCCTTCGCTTCCGATTACACTTGTGCCGCCATTCTCACCCAAAGAAGTGAAGAGAGGGATGAAAACCCAATTGCTTTCATGAGCACTCCGTTGAAAGACGCGGAACTCAGATATCCAAACGTTGAAAAGCAAGCATACGCATTAGTAAAGGCAGTTAAGAAATTTAGACATTACCTCCTGAGAGCCAAGATTTATGCAATAGTGCCTGATGCGGCAGTCAAGACTCTTCTCATGCAAAATGAATTAGGTGAAAGAAGAGGAAAGTGGGTCGCCATTATCCAAGAATTTGATATTGAGATACAGCCCATGAAACTTGTCCGAGGACAAGCTTTGGCGCAGACATTGGCAATAGATGGGCCAGGATTAGTCCAACAAATTTATGAATTAGAGGATGTCCCACCTGATGAATGGTACAAAGACATTGTGACATATTTGCTTAATCACAGATGTCCTGCTCATATGACACCTACACAGAAAAGAGCATTAAGATTAAAATGTCAACATTACATGCTTCAAGGATCTGTCCTATACCATAAAAACTATGAAGGAGTGTACCTGAGATGTGTTGGCAAAGACGAAGCAAAGCAGATAATTCAACATTTCCATTCCAAGTTTGGAACCGGACATGGAGCCAACCTCGCCACAGCTCACCAGATCCTAAGAGCAGGATATTACTGGCCTACGCTTTTTAAAGATACATTCAATCACATTAAGACTTGCCACACATGTCAAGTCACAGCTATTAGAGAAAGAAATCCTGCCATGACACTGAATCCGGTGATTGAAGCCAGACCATTTGCTAAATGGGGAATGGACTTTATTGGTGTTATTAACCCCGCATCCTCAGCACAACACAAGTACATCATTACAGCTACAGATTATTGTACCAGATGGTCAGAGGCACAGGCACTTAAGGTTTGTTCTACTGAAGTTGTAATCAAGTTTCTAGAGGAGAACATAATCACGAGGTTTGGATGCCCTTATGCGTTGGTTTGCGACAATGGATCGGCATTCACATCATTAAGATTCTCAAATTGGGCTTTTGAGTACGGGATAACCCTCAAGTTTTCATCAAATTATTATCCTCAAGGTAATGGATTAGTAGAATCCACCAACAAAAATTTGCTCAGTGTTATCAAGAAATTATTAGAGAGAAGTCCAAGAGAATGGCATACCCAGTTGAGATTTGCTTTATGGGCAAACAGAATCAGAACAAAGAACGCATTAGGCATTTTGCCTTATTTTTTGGTTTATGGCCAAGACCCAGTCTTCCCCATGCAACTCAGAATTCCGACCTTGAGATTCATTCAGGAGTACATGGAAGATATTGATGCAGTGCAGGCCAGGTTGACACAGTTGATGAACTTAGAAGAGAAAAGAGATCAAGCACTAGAGAACTTTGCTAAACACCAAGGAGTGGTGAAGAGATGGTTTGATCGACAAGCAAGAGTCAAGGCGTTCTGAATTTCAGACCTCGTCCTGTATTGGGACAAAGCACATGAGAAAAGAGGAGAACATGATAAGTTTGATAGGCTTTGGAAAGGCCCTTATCAAATTTCAGAGATATTGGGAGAAAATGCATTTAGGTTGCAGACTTTAACAGGAGAGGACATCCCGTTGCCTGTCAATGGGAGATATCTCAAACATTATTTCCAATCCTAAAATGCCAAGGCCTTCCCTTGTACATAGTTAGTTTAGTTTGCTTTCGTTTTGTTTTTTTTTTTGTTTTTCGTTTGTTTTGTTTTGTTTCCGTTTTGTTTTAGTTTAGGTGTTTTTGTTTTAGGTTAGTTTGTTTTCGTCCTGAGGGGTATCCATTTGGCATTGGGTGATTTTGTTATGTAACGCTCTGACTTCCTGCTGGATTGTTGGATGCATTTGGAAAATCATGAGGTCTTTTGGAATTACCAAGGGAGTTTCTTTTAATGAAGCTTTGAGTCAGGATATATTTGCATTGAAGTAGATTAGCTTATTGAACTCACGTATTTGTGTCCTTCAGTTATTATATTTTCACATACTTATAATCTCCGAGCCATTATGGTTTACAGGCGAAGCTGTGATTAGTGAAAAATCTAAAGTCTAGCTTCAGCGCCACCGCAATCCTCAAACCCTAGTGAGTTTCACTACTCATGAGCCAAAGAATTGACAGAACTAAAAAGCAGTATCAAAAGAAAAGTGAAAAAATGAGAAAATCAAAAAGAAAAAATGAGCTAAAAGAAAATATCAAATCGGCTAAAGGGAATTTACGAATAACTCCATCGGGGCTATGGACGCCTGACTGGCAATGGAGTAATGTTCGTGAGTTTGTGGCGATAACCTCGTCGGGACTATGGACGTCTGACTGGCAGCGAGGCTCTATCCAAGATGCTTTTGGAGTTTAGACGAACTACGTAGCTTATCACAGGGGAACCTGAAGATCATGATTGTCTTGTTGAGGGGAATTAACGCATTTGCACACACATGGGTAACTGTGGACTTGATACTTTGTCTCAATATGATGGTCTCTTCTTGTAAGTGTTTCTTAACTCCTGGATTTGTTGAGGGAAGTTTTCTGAGTTTTCCTTTAGAAAGATTGATTCCCAAATGTTTTGCAACATTTCTCAGTGGTGTCACCAGATGTTGTGATCATTTCACACATCGCCCCATCGCAAATGGGGACCCCCTCTTTTTGCTTGTTTTTTCGCTCGTTTTCGCTTTCGTTTTTAGGGTTTTGTTAGTTAGTTAGTTGTCTGGATTTAGGGCCAAGCCTTAGGGTTTTAAATTTTGCCTTTTCAAGCCAAAATCCAGTTGTTTTTTTTTAGAGCTTTTGAGCTTCTTTTCTAGAATGCAAATTTTGAATGCAATAAATTCGCCAAAGTGGTCTAATTTTCAATTGGAATGTTCATGCAGAGCTTAAATTTGTCTAAGTGTTGACCGTCAATGTGAATCTCTGTCCAATTGAATATTTTGACCAAATTTTGACTTTTTTGAATTTTGATCCTGGGCATTGGAATTGATTTGTTTTCGCCTCGTGAAGTGTTAAAATGTGAAAAATCATGTTATTTTGGCCTGTAGGAGCAAAATCGCTCCTGTCCCTTAGTGGGGGACGGGAGCTCATTTTCAAATATCTCATCATCCCTGCAGAGTCCAGACAAATTTTACGTTTGAAGTGATGGAGAACGGCGATATCTTTCCATTGAATATAAATTGAAGATTTTCGTGAGCACAGAAATGCCTCCAGGGGGAAAATCGCTCCTGTCCCTCAGTGAAGGACCGGAGCTACAATTCAAATTTCGTCTTGTCCTTGCAAGATTTTGAAAACTTAACAATTTGAGGACATCCAAGGGAGGATGCTTTGCCAAATGAATATAATTTGATATACAAAAATGAAGGAAAATGACCTATATTGACTAAATCGCTCCTGTCCCTCTCCAAGGGACCAGGGCGAGGTACCTTGTAGCTCTCGTCCCTCTCCCAGGGACCAGAGCGATTTCCTTCATTATGCAAAATCCAGACAAGGGTCAAGGCAAGTTTACGTTCAAAAACAAGGGAAAACATGAGATGAATGCGTTGAATATAAATTGAAGATTTTTGGGACGTCCATAATAGTGTTAAATGCCTAGTTCGCTCCTGTCCCTCAGGAAGGGACCAGAGTGATTTTTGATATAATTGCTTTTCTTGCAAAGTTACAAATGATGTCAAGGCATGGACGAATAGAGTGAAGAAGGACGAGTCCGTTGAATATAAACTTAGAACCTGGCAAAGTGAGATAGTGGCCACAAGGGAAGGATCGCTCCTGTCCCTCTCCAAGGGACCAGGGCGATACAATGATGATAATACTCCCTACGCAAGTTCAAGGTCGTTCCTCCAAAGTTCAAGGTCGACACAAGTCAAGACAAGGTGGCGAGGGACATTTCAAGGCATCTTCATCATGCGCAAACACTCAAGGGACGTTAAAATGAAGAAATTGACACCATATAACATAGATCGCTCCTGTCCCTCAGGAAGGGACCAGGGCGATGTTGGATGTATTGATCATTTTTTAGCAAGATTTACGTAAGGACAAGATTTCGCAAGGTCTTAGAGGGTCCACGAAAAGGTAGAAAGGTGATGCATGAAGATTTCAAACGTTAAATAATCACCAAAATGGACCTAGGGACCATATCGCTCCTGTCCCTCTCCAAGGGACCAGGGCGATTTGCTTTGGATTCCTTGTTTTGCTTCAAGATCAAGCTAAGTCAAGACGTCTTAAGATAGCATATGGTTCAAGGCATCGTTTGAAGATAATTTGCAAAAGTGTTGAACGTCCAAACATCGCCAAATAATGTAAAAGCCTCACGTCGCTCCTGTCCTTTGGACAAGGACCAAGGCGATGCTATTAATAACACTCACGTTCCTTCAAGACCAAAGCCAGGCGAGGATAAGCAAGGTAAGGGACATCGTCGGAAAGACGTTGCAAAGGAGATCGAAGTTTAAAGTCGCCAAGATCAAGGAGAAATCATGGATCGCTCCTGTCCCTCTCCAAGGGACAAGGGCGATGGTCCCTTTAATACATCCAAACACATAATGAAGACAAATAGAATAAGCGCAAAAGGAATGAGCATAGATGTTATTCGCCTTACAAAGGAAGTTCGAAGGTCAAAGATACAAGATGAACGTGAAGACATGGAGATCGCTCCTGTCCCTCTCCAAGGGACAAGGGCGATGTTAGGCAAAACACATGATATTCTTTGAAAATCACGTTAAGACAAGGACGCACAAGGTTTTAAATGGCATTTGGAAGATGATGCAAGGAAAGGATCATACCAAAATGGAGAATTTCAAGCAAAAACCTTAGGATCGCTCCTGTCCCTCTCCAAGGGACCAGGGCGATAATAGTCATGAGATGCACTTGCTCGCACAGGAAAGAAATTCATATTCGAAGGACCACCAGATGATCGATTTGGAACGTGGAAATGAAGGAGTTGAACGTTGAAAACGCAAGAATCAAGACCAAAATCATGGATCGCTCCTGTCCCTCTCCAAGGGACCAGAGCGATGAGGTACGTCCCTTTATTTTCATATTTTTGGCGCCAAATTAAATAATTCAAATTTCCTTAAATGCTAAATCGGTAAAAAATTGAAAATCCTATTTAAATTGGCATTTAATATGGCGTTGATCTTTATTAATTATTTTTGCCTTTATTAAAAAATCGAAATTCTCATTTAAAAAAATGCAAGGCATTAATAATTAATTATTTAATTAATAAAAAATCGATTTGAGCGCTCAATTAGGCAAGTCGGCCTTGTCATTTCATTACAAATCATTTAAAAAATGGTTTTATTTTTATCAAGTCGGCCTAAGGGGTGAAGGATGAACGCGCTATATAAGGGGGGTAAAAACTATCATTCCTACATCATTATTTTACCTTCCTTCATGCGAATTGAGAAGAGGCAAATATAGTGCGAGTTTCATTCATCCAAGGGTGGCGCGCTTAGTTATCAAAAGGTGGTGCGATTTCAAACCAAAGGTGGCGCTAATATCATCTTGTGTGGAGTGTGAATTGCGTTGAAGACCAAAGGTGGTGCGAGTTTGAAGACCACACTAAAGGCGAACTTGGGGATCCTTCTAAGATCACGTCGAAGGTGCGAAACTTGGAGATTTATTTGTGCGAACTTGAAGATCCATTTGAGACCACATCAAAAGCGATAATTGAAGATCACGTTCTCTCCAGAGGTGGCGAAGTCAATTTTGAGGAGATCATATTGAAGATTATTTTATACCTCAATTTTGCCTAGGCAAATTTTGTTTTTGCATTCTAGAGTTAGCTCTCTATCGAGGTATGGCGATTTAATTGTTATTGCTTTATTCATTCATCGTCATATTTCAATTTTTTGAATTTTGATTCTTGAATTTCTCTTGGCTCAATCGTTGTATTTTAGGAAATGATAACTCTAGAGACTTATCATGAGGTTTCCTAAAATTTATCTCTCTTATTTACGATATTTATTGCAAAATCTATTTCTTATAATGAAATGTTGTGTAGGTATGGCAACCCCAAAGGCGGGAGCATCCACCAGCCGCTCGGCTCTCATGAAAGAAGATCAGAAGACCGAAGAAGTGGAGACCAAGATCGTGTCTAAATGGAGCAACGTTGGAGATACAAACTTGGGGAACTTTAGCACGAAGAAGTTCCGAGAGGTCCCTTACATCGGCAAGCCATCACCTGTCGCCCGGAGAATAATAGAGAGTGGCATCATTAAGGCGGCCAGTTTTCCTCCAGCCATTCAGTGCCACGAGTTGATGATCGAGTGTGCCCGTCACTACAATCCACAGTCCAGGACAATTGTGTCCAACGAAGGAAACACTTTGGCATACCTTTCAGAGGAAGCCATAAGTGAAGCCTTCCATCTTCCAGAGCACAGGGACATGATATACAAGAGCATTGAAGGAGCCAGATCAGTGTACAATGATGATCCAGATGCTTGCCTAAGCATAATTAACAAGAACTGGCTACTTAAGAGTCGTCCTCGTCTGAGAAAAGTACCGAACACACCACACAGGATTGATTTCTAGGAGGAGTACAGAGATTTGATTACCATGCTCAACAGAGTTACAGGAGCACCTCATGCCTTCTATTTTGAGAAATGGATGTTTTACTTCATCCAGGTGATTGTTCAAGGAAAGGGTACAATACATTGGGCTAGGATAATTAGCCATTGCTTAGACATACAGTTGAGAAGACTCAGGGCTACTAAGTCCTTCCACATGAGTTCATACGTCATCTATGCCTTAATCAGGAGCGTTGAGTACGCAGGACTACCTCACAGAGGAGTGATTGGAAGAGGACCCGGCGAGGTCAGAGTTTGTGAATCCTATACCTACTTGCATCATCCACCAGGGAAGAACTACAAGTTAATCAATGATACTTTCACGATGAACATCACAAGGACGTTGCAAGGAGGGATTCACAACAGATTATCTCAGGATGCCCAGGAATTCATCAAGAGGTACGGTGCTTGGTTCATTCAGTTTCCCAAGTTCACTTACATTAGAGTGTATGGATGTCCTTTACCTCCATACATGTTGCCAAGGTACCCGAGAGACAGAATTGTGTTACTTGAAGTAACAAGGCAGTTGGCAGCATATGTGAAAGCATTCAGACACAGACATCAGAATGGAGTTCAGGTACCTATTATTTTGGGTAATTCAGTTGAGGTATGTCCTAATGTCTTAGCCATGGATGACGCAGAGAAGGAGTTAGCCTTGTATCCTTTTTCATCTTTTGCTTGAAGGAATAGTTTTGATCCCCATGGACATTTAGAGGAGACGGTCGGTAGAAGATTTAGACATGAGCACCAGATTGAAGATTTTATGATGAATCTCCTAGATGATCTCGAAGTGAAACGAAAGATACATTCTAGATTGCCTTTGGATTTCATCAGGAAATGTAAGATTTACAGAGTGGCCGACCAAGCTCAGGACAACGGCAGGAACATCCAATCTTCATATGATAGAGAAAGCAAAACAATAAGTTTGAATTGGAATGAGCCCGAGACCGTGGATTTAGATGATTTGATGGCACCAGTCTTGTCTTGTACTCACAGATGGGTAGACGTTCAGCATCAGAAGTTGAGAGAACAAGGCATAGCCATGTCTTTTACTTTGGAAGAGAAACCAGCCGAAGGTGGAGCCAGTGTTAGTGAAGGCAATCCTAATCCTAGGAATTCAGGTGAAGGTAACCTTCGATGTGCCAGTGAGGGCAATCTCCATTCGAGAGGTTCGAAGAGAAAGGAAAGATCAGAAAAGAAAGAGTCTTCCAAGAAAAAGTTAGGTGCCAACAAAGATCAAACACCAGGTACTTCTTCCAGACCAGAGGATAGAACAGTTCGAGTGGAAGAGTCCATGGAATCAATGGTACAGAATGATAGACAGGAGGAAGGACAGGCACAGCATGTTTCATCCGATGGATCTCTCCAAGACTATGATTTAGATAATGATAATGAAGTAACATCTCCTCCCAGACAAGAAGAAATAGTACATAAAGAAATTCAAGTTCAAGAGACAAGATCAAATATCCCAGATTGGTTGAAGGAAAGATTGACTAAGGTGATCGTAATAGAGGATGAGGACAGTGCAATTGATTTAGAGAGTCTTGTTGGACATTCACATATGACAACAGAGAAGAAGAAGGCTACAAAGATGTCCAAGATGATTCGAGATGAGACTGGATCTAGAAAACTGCAGATAGCTACACCAGCAGCAGACAAATATGAGGGTGAGATCCTAGCAGAAGACTATCATATACAGACTATTGAGTTAGGACCATCCACAGCAGAGCAGACTTTAGATGATGCCACCGACACATTTGAGGCATTGAAGGACAAGTTTAGAGAAGAAGTAGAAAAGAATAGAAAGCTTGAGAAAGAGTTCGGTGCATGGAGGACATATTTCAGTCACATCAATGAACCTTTGGGATGTCAGGATCCAGTTAGATCACCATTGCAGGCATTGCCCCTTCAATCAATCAATGAAGCAGAAAGATTCAGGAACCTGGTCCAGCATACATGTAGTTGGATGGATAGATCTCACATGGTGGCCATTGAGTTTGTTACAAGGATGTCGAAGATCACCCATCAGGCTATCCAAGTTCTTGAGATTATTCACAGATTGATGGCAACAGTAGCTGCATTTTCCCATACCAAGGACGTTGTCATCCCTGTCTTGAAAGTTATAAGACACACATCCAGAAGAATTTTAGCACAAGAGAGGATCTTAGAAGGTGATTCTCACAGTTTGTTTCAGTGGTCAACCTTACTCCATATAAAGAGTGTTCTCTTCGAGGACATCAGTATTAGATGTAGTCAAGTTGAGGAGGTGATCAATCCGATCCAGGACAGAGTATTTGAGGTACTTTGTACCATTCTTGGCAGAAGGATCGAGGTCGAGACAGATGTGGATTTACAAGAATTTGAGGATAGGATCAAGATCATCTTTCGCAAGGACGCAGATGTTACAGATGAGCAGTATGATCAGATGTATGCCACCATGCTCCTGATTGATAGAACAAAGGAACTTGAACCTACTTGGGACACGGCTCTTCTAGATGCATTTGATCAGGTTATCCACTTAGAAGAGAGTATCAAGAATCTTCTCGAGATTCCAAACATAGAAATCGAAGGAATCGTGACAAAATTCATTGCATATGCTAAGAAAGAGAATTGGAAAGGGAATAAGATTCTAGATGAAAGGTTGTTACAGATGACATGACATCTTATTTCTCATTGGTTGATACCTCCTAGATTTTTGTGCCAAATTTAATATTTGGCTATGTATTTAATATTGTTCAGTAAAAAGGAGGTCATTTGTAACAAACCCTAATTAGGGTTTAGGTGTCATGATCTTGTCCATTGATTTACTTTCAATCTGGACCTTTCATTGTAACTGGGGATGCTATTTATACCCCCATTTTTCATTTCATTTAAGAATAGTTAATAGTGAATAAGTGTGAGAGATAATAGTTGATGTAATAAAGAGATTAGAGTTAGAAGCAATTTTTATTTTGTAGCAAGATTGAGTCTTGAAGAGAAAAATTCAAGCAATTGTTGTATATGATGACTTGGAAATCAATAAAATATTGAAGTTATGGTGTTTTGTTGCAAATTTCTTAAGTTATCTTCATGGTTGTTGGATGTACTTGAATCACGCTCAATCAAAGTAGTTTGTTAATTTGAAAGACTAAGTGTGAGATTTGATATTTGGTAGGATTCGCAATCCAAACCACTAGCTTCTTGCTGATTGTAGGAACGCCTTGCGTGGTCGACTGGAAAACATTTTGAGTCCTTAACCTTCAAGCATTTTCGCATCTAGGATATGTACCTTCATAGTAGTGTCCTTGGTCTTTGATGCATTGAACACCATTATTACCTTAGAAGATCGCACTAATTTCAATTGAGTTGTTATCTTATGGCAAAATTGAAGTTGGTTGAGTCTTGCCAAATCTCATTCATGCTAAGTCGTTCATAGGGCTAGGCTAGATTAGACTTCCTTAAACCCTGTCCTTTTGCCTTTTTTTGAAAAGTTCCTTTTTAGTTTAGTAAAATCTTCGAGCTTTTGGAATACGTAAGACGCCTTGGAGGAAACAGCAAATCACATCATACCACTAAAAAAGCTTGTCCACACGTGGAGACCCCACTAAAAGAACCTTGGAGTCCATCTAACTGATCCTTTTTGCAGATCTTTAGCAGTTAGAGACTATTTTCTCAAGAGAGGATAAGATACCTATTGGTATTTTATTCTGTGTATGATTGTGTATAAAATACATGTCAACACTAACCTACCAAGACATACCTGGCACCATGCAAATGGACCTTCCCATCTTTGGCCCACTTAAATTTTTTTGCAACATACTTAATGCACATTTATTACCCTACCTAACATGAATTTATGACAACAATTAGTGCAAAAAGGTACAAATAGGTTTTGTGGTACTTACTGGCTCTCCTGCGTCTACTAGCTTCTGATATTGGGGAACACAATCGAATCTATGCACCAATGCCATCGCTGCTGACTTCTCTCTCTACACTCTGATCTCTTAGGTGTGTGGATGAAAATGGAGATGTTTTCCCTCTTAGTCTGTCTTATAGACTATCCTAGCCCTAGTCTCCCGAGTCAGTCTTCTTTATCCCATGGCTTTGTTACTTTATCTTACCCAGTCAGCCTTTTCTAGCCTTTCTTTCTTATTGAGAGATTGTCTATGATCTTTTTAGACATTTCATCCAATCTCCTTAGGGGGCATATCATTTCCATCCTTGGGAAACCTTGTATCAGTTTATCTTATCTTCTTTGAAACAATGCGACAAGTTGCATTGTCTCAAAGAGGTGCAAAATGTAGACACCTAAAATTGTCTTGTCTAATTAAATAAATATTTTTATTTATTTAATTATTGAAGCCTAATTCTTCTATTAATTAAATAAATCTTCATCTCTTAATTCCTACACTACCTACCCTCTTATTATTTTTTTATTTCTTTTACCTACCGTCCAATCTTGGCTGACCATTTATCTTTTACACCTCTTAATCTTATCCCTCCATTTCTTATAGTGTCTTCTAAATAAGTAGATACTTCCTTCATTAGCAATACTACTAGCACTCCTGGACTAGCATTCAACCATATTTTCATTCTTTATTGAGCTCTTGTGCACACATAGAATTTGAGAGCAAATATATCAAGCAAGATCAATGGAGATAGGAAGAATGGAGATTCAAACCCTAGTGGACATATGATGGTATAGTCTTTGTGATTTTGTTGATTCTCATTGTCTTAGGTAATCTTCATATGTTATGGTGGATCTTTGTTGTTGTTAGGCTAAGGTTTTGTGGTTGAATCTATTTAGTCTTTCAATATTGTTATTCCATTTTTACCATATATATATATATATACTCAAACCCCACACAAATGAAAAATACATTAACTAATCTAAATCACATTCATTATGTTATCCTTAATATTTTATTGTTAAATAACTATGTATATTAGTTTGTGGTTACTAATGAGATTTTCAAAAATTAATTATAAGAATAGCTTAATAAAAAGAGGAGAACAACCTATTTTTAGATGTTTCTATGACCGAAAGAGATTTTGTGGGTTATATATTTAATAAGTAAAATGATGTGATCATCTTTTCAAGTGAGAAATAGGTCATAACAAGCCCCAAGCTTTCTAGAGAGAATGAAACCTTAAGAAATTATATATTACATCTTGCTTTATAAATATTTCTTCCACATGTTTTTTTTGGTTAAAAAGTCTAATTTTTGTACAATACATTTAAAATAACCTAATTTCAAACATATCAAATAAATTTCTTTTTTAAAAAACCATCAAAACCTTAGAGATCAAGCGCACAAAACAAGGCCAAACGAATATTTTATAAACATTGTATACAATAACTATTAAAGCTCAAGTAACAAAACTAAAAATGGGGGAAATTTAAGTAATGTAGCTCCAATCATATGATGCAGTTCGGCCTCCAATGGGGAAGAGACATTATTCTTTTTGCCTTTGACCTTGCTTTCGGTCTTTCTCACTGGCTCCTTCTTTTTCTTTCTTCCAAACTTGCTGCCTACAGTCAGCACTCCTATGACCTCTACATCAAGTTTCTATTAAAGTTCACTAGGTTCTCAATTGCTTTATCTAAGCACATGATCCACTCCTTAATCTTTTCACAGCCAAGGCAACTTTTGGGGGTTTCTAAACTTTCCACCTAGGCACCAAGGTCTTCTATCTCAAAAGCCAACACATGCTGATTCTAAAAAGAAGTCTTTGCTGGTAGCCCAGTCTTCTTCTTCCTCTTTACCACAATCGTTCAGAATATTAAGCTCATCAAGAATATCCTTGGAATGAGTCTCAACAAGTGGGAAGTGAGAAATGAATCATTAGGAATTAGATTCAGGGATGGTCAAGGGTTTCTTAACTACTTTCTGTACCTTGACTATTAAAGATAGAATCATTATAATGTTCTTCAACTTCATCCTCAAAAAATGTATTATCAATGCATTTTTGGCTGTAGCCATAAGCTTAGCCAGTCTTCCTGACCCTCTTTCCCTAGGAATAGATTTTTCATCTTTGGCATGTTCAGTATTAGAAATGTCAATGTCAGGATCGGGAGAGGGAGAGGGAGATGGAGAGGGAGAGGGAGCATAGTCATTCTCTAATGATTTAATGGAGTTTTTATTTTTATACATGTCAATATATTTTAAACAATTAGACTGTATTGATATTAGAATTTTTAATACATTTAAAATTTAATGAATAACATAATTTGAAAAAACATATTATCTCCCTTATTAATTATACCTAAACAATTAAACAACCTTTTTATTAATATATTATATTTAAACATTATACTAGACTATGATTTATCTAATAAAACATTATAATTTATCCTCTCCTCGCTGACAAGAAATGTACGACTGTGTCATAATGCAAAGGTGTTGTCCAAGGCAATGAGCTAAGGCCGCAGTTATTCTGGTTCTAAAACAGACTTTTCGTACAACCTGATAGTGATGTCTTCATCAATCGTAATCGTTTATTGTAAAATCGAAGGTTGAAAACGCATGTCTAACACGCGTGTTAGTCAATTCATACTGCCGTTTTGAAACCAGAATAGATGCATCCATGAACTAATATCGGTCACCATGAGCCCCATCAACATCCTATAGTAATTGAGTAAGACAATAATCTGACAGAGATTATGAGGTAGTGCATGCTTAGAATACAATCATGTTGGTTAGAATTAATCATCTTTGCCTTGATCTTTCATAAATTAAATACAATCAGAATAGAACTGGTTGGATGAATACAACTTCACAATAATATTGATGTAATGGAAGCGTTAAGTTAATCAGAAGAAAAGCAATGCCCTCATTTTCTGCTACATTGTTGCTCTCGCCATCTCACCGTGTACAACGAGATACATACAAAACAATTTAAATCGATAGAATTGATATGAAGCGCTTGGAGACATCCTGGCACGTCATTGAAATCTTCTCCCACAATAATTTGATTAGAGAAATTCTAATATGTTCACATCAATCACGCTCACTTTACTGTAATTAATCACAGAGAGTTGACGCTTGGACAACGCTAGAGTTATTTATATACCTACAACTTTTACGTGTATCTTTAATCCAGCCATTCAATAATATAAAATGATTGTGTCTATTGTCAATCTGTGATGCGAGTTTCTGCCGACTTTTAATTTCTAGTTAAATTAATATAGTTCAATCGAGATTTAATGTTTTTTTATTTTTCTTTCAGTTGGGTTCAATACATGCATAAAATTATTATAATATTACAAAAGTTGTCTGCCTTCAAATTGTCTATATTAAATTTAAGAATGATTCGATGAAATCTCATTTTAATATAGTATTTGTTTTTTCTTTCAGAGGACTTAGTGGAACATGGTATTTGGTTGATTAAGCTTTGTTTCTCCAAATTTTAATTATTGCATTTTGGAGCATCAATCTCAATCAGACCAAATAATTTGATGATGATGGCTCTCATGGAATTATATTTTTTATTATATTGGTAAGATTTGATTAGATTTTGACAATGACCTGTTCACAATTTTAGAGAGCGGAAAAAATATACTCAAAATATTGTTACTTTTATCTATAATATTGACATAATAATTTGATTTAAGTAGATTTAATGGTGTTGTTCATTTTCATTACAGTATTTGTTTTCTTTGGTCTTATAACATTGATTAATATCAATTAAAAGGTAAAGATATATCTTGTAGAAGATTCAACTTCATTATGTTATTGATTTTAATGTCTTTTTTTTCTTGTTTATCTTACCATAAATCTTTGTGATCTATGTTTAAAATTTTTTGGAGTCATTAGATTATCCCACCCATCAAATAGTTATAGATATTATTTCAAAAATCCATCTTGTGGGAGAATTATTGGAATATGTGATATTTAATTAATTATTTACACATAAACATTGTTATAAGAGAAAATAGAAATAAAAATTTATAATTAGAATGATATAGTATCTTGTAGTCCACTTAATCTTAATGAGTATTAAAGCAGTATAATAACCATGGGTGTTTTTTTTTTTAAGTGAAAGTAGACAGAGCCACTAAAATATATATATATATATATATAATTAGAAAACTAGTTCAAGAGTTCCATAGGCAAAGAACTAAAAAGAAAACCCTATTTCCTTGTTCGAATACGAAATCAGAGATAAAAGACCTCCAATCTACAACTATGGCCATAACCGAAGTGACAAACCGTCTCAATACAATAGTGTCTGTGGCAACCTATACATGAATCCATATAGTGGAGAAACTGCCTCAATCACCGTAGTTCTGTACCGGGTCTGGGAGTGTACATTTCACCCTTCCAAAAGAGCAAAATTGTCCCGAATGCAAAACCAAATTTTATAATTAGTCCAAATCCATTGGTTCGGCCTCCAATAGAGTATTAACAGGAAATTCATTCCAAACATTAGTATCCCAAAAATCTATTGTGTCGCAGCACATCAAGTTCAGCATTACCCTGACTATCTTGAGGAAACAAAAATTATGCCATCACGACATGGAAGTACTTTGAATTCATTTACCAAATCATGCGAATATTTTAATTGAACGTGAAATAATCCTAATGTCGTAATCATCATGAGACTTCATCTTTCGTGGTGATATAATAAAATGAGAGTCGAGTCTAGAATCATCACACCAAACTACTCAAGCACGAAAGATAATGATGTCAGGTCATAAAGAGGTACTTCACAAAAATACATGCAAGGACAATGTGTGTGAAACCAATGTCTATGGGACAACCAATTATATAATATGAAACCCTTTCTCCCAAATTAAATCAGATAAGGTATGGTGAAAAAATTAGAGTACACTCTCAGAATCAATAATATTCCTCAAAACTGGAAATTCGGCCCAATTGATAGGAGTGAAGAATCAAGATTGATGCTAGATGTGTTAGGACCTGGGAGGAAACTCAAAAGGGAAGGGGGGTTGAATAAGCTGACTATGAATTTCAACCCAAATACAACTTAATCAAACTTGATACATTATACCAGTAAACCAAACTTAATGTCGGTTAACATATTAACAGTTAATATCAATATCGTCGAAACTTAATACATGAAATAGAAATAGAAACAACATCCACAACGCATAACATAGAGATTTGTACATGGAAACCCTGTAAAGGGAAAAACCACGGTCGGAAAACTTACCCACAATCAGATGATACTACTGTAGATAGTATGTGTATACATATGGGGTCTACACATGCAGAAGGGCCAACCGCCTAGAACTCACTGCTCAATCACAATAGGAGTCACACTGACTACAATTGGATGGTTAAATCCAATCATAATGTGTTGCTCAAAGTAGCATCTTCAATGCTACATTCAGTACCCCTTAAACTCTGATAATCACCATCAAAACTTCCTTGAACCTTCTCTATGGTCTACTCATATGATCTTCAATATTCGCACATACCATGTTATAATACCATATGCCATGTACCGTTACATTCTCTTCTACTACTACATCTATCTCATCAATTGAGATCTTACATATATACAAAAACCTAACACCAAATGTGTAGGTTAGCTCACTAAGAATATCACAATTAAATCAATTACAAATAAGTCAAGGTGTGATGTATCATGTCGGCTCAATACATTTACAACAACATCCAATCAATAAATCATCTCCATAACATGTTGTGCTAATCTAAAATAGATAATGTATGCCGGTCTATAACCTAGACCAATTTGTCGATAACAACAAATATGTCAACCGGATTAGACCAATAACCAAAATACCAAAACCAAGTACCCAAACTATGTCTTCGACATAACCAAATGATCTCCAGATGATAACAAGTCATCCTCACTGCCAATGAACAATATATCGGTGACTGTGCATAAGTCAATGAACTTGCCGGTGAACATAATGTGTCGATTCAACATAACCAAAGATCTTCAAAAGGATAAGTGTTGGCATCAATGAAAAAACTAATGCAACACATCCATAATACCAACAATCTCCCCCTTTGGCATTGATGGCAGCACAAGATGGAAAAACATCTATGTGCCAAAAACAAAATGCCAAAAACCCAAAACCAACAATCTCTAGACTAGATCAATACCAGAAATCAAAATCCAAATGTAGAGAGTATATATATCTCCCCCAATGAATAATCTCTCCTCCTAGGATAATGTTTCCTAAATGCAAAGTTTTTCCATAGATATCTCCCCCCCTTTGACATCAAATGCCAAAGCAATACAATTACCATAACACACAACCAACTCATATAACCAATTATAATAACCAATTGCTATAACCAACTACTCCCCCTGAGAACTATCTCCCATTCATCAAAGCCAGAAAAAGGTTTCTCTGTTAATTTCTCTCAGTTTGATGTCATTCTCCAACTGTCTAAGTTTCTACTAGTGAGGGTATTACCCCAAGCTTCTCTCTGAGATATTCAAAAGTTTCCTTAGGTAAAATCTTTGTAAATATATTTGGAATTCACTCTTTAGTATTCACATAAACCAATCTCACTTCTTTTGCTTCAACATTCTCTTCCAAAAAATTATATTTGACAAAAATATATTTAGTCTTAGAGTGAAATACTGGATTCTTTGATATATCAATTTTTGTTGAATTATCACAATAAATGATTGTAGGTTATTTGCATTTTACCTTTATGTCCTTCAACATTTGCTTAATCCATAATTCCTGAGTACAATTAGTTGCTACTGCAACATATTCTGATTTTGTTGTTGATAATGATGTACAACTCTACTTCTTGCTCAACCATGAAATCAATTTTCTACCAAGATATAATGCTCTGCCAGTGGTGCTCTTTTTGTCATCTAGATCTCCTGCCCAATTTGCATTGGTTTATGCACATAAATAAAAAAATTCATCTTTAGGATACCATAAACCAAGATTTGTTGTCCCTTGTAGATACTAGAAAATCCTTTTAATTGTTGATTCATGATTTTCTTTAGGATTAGTCTAAAATCTTGAAACAATACATACTGTAATTTATTATATAGGGTCTTGTTTGTGTCAAATACAATAAACCTCCAATCATAGATTTGTATCTTGTCGAATTAATAAGAGTTGAATCATCCTTAAATGTCAATTTATTAGTTGTAGTCATAGGAGTACTTATCAGTTTATAGTTTTCCATACACAATTTCTTCAATAGTTCCTTCAAGTATTTTTTTTGACATATGAATATACCTTTATTAGTCAATGAAATATGTAATCCTAAAATGAATTTAATCTCCCATATCATAGATATTTCAAATTCTTCCAGCATTTTATTAGCAAAGTCTACACAATCCATCTTCTCCTCCCAAAAATATATCATCAACAAAAACTTCAATAACCAAGATGTCATTATTAGTCACTTTGAAATATAATTTGTTGTTAGCATTACCATTAGCGTAACCAAGGTTCAAAAGATATTTGTCCAATCTAGCATACCAAGCTCTAGGAGCTTGCTTCAATCCATGCAAAGCTTTCCTTAATCTGCAAACCATATCTTAATTATTTGTCAATGAAAATCCATTAGGTTGTACAATGTAAACTTATGCTTCATGGTCACCATTCAGAAATCCACATTTTACATCCATTTGATATACTTTATAGTTCTTATGTGCTGCAAATGCAAGAAATAACCTGATCGCCTCAATTCAAGATACCGGTGGAAAGGTTTCATTGTAATCAATTCCCTCTTTCTGTAAATATCCTTTACACACTAATCTTGTTTTGTTTCTGATTACCTTACCATCTTCATTAAGTTTTTTTCTGAATACCCATTTAGTTCCAATTACATTTTTGTCTTTAGGCCAGGGAACTAATGTCCAAGTATTGTTCTTTTCAATTTGTTCTAGTTCATCTTCCATAGCTTTAATCCAAAATTTATCTTCACATTCCTCAATAATAGATGTTGGTTTAATTTGAGAAATTAAACATACCTCTTCATTTTCCAGTCTTCCTCTTGTCATTACACCTTGATACTTATTCCCAACTATTTGACTTTCAGAGTGATTTGGTCTTACATAACTGGGTGTGTTCACTTGCTACTATTCTTCAGTCACTGTGGAATTCTCTGATGATGCCAGTGTGACTGGAACCACAGTCTGTACTGGTGCACTCTATATCAGTTCATTTATGATCATCTCAACTATCGGTTCAAAATATATAGAACTTGAATTTCCTCTAAATTGTTCATCTATGTTCACATTAGCACTCTCAACGATTTTCTATAATCTTTTATTAAAACATCTATATGCCTTACTCTTAGATTAATAACCAATAAATATTTCATCATCACTTCTATGATCAAATTTACCAATATATTTATCTCTCCTAATATAACATTTGCTTCCAAATATTCTGAAATATTTAAGAGTAGGAGTATTACCAAACCATAGTTCATAAGGGGTCTTACCAGTTTCACCTTTGATGTGAACTTTTTTAAAAGTATAAACCATTGTATTCACTACTTCTCTCTAGTATACACGAGGTAGATTTTCTTCCAATATTATTCTTCTAGTTGCATCCAGAATAGTTTTGTTCTTCCTTTCCACAATCCCATTCTACTTAGGTGCCCGAGGTGTTGATAGTTGTCTTTTGATTCCATTCACTTCATAAAATGTATTACTCTTTAGATGTAAATTCACCTCCTTGATTTGATCTCAAACATTTGATTTTATTACCAGTTTCATTCTCTACCATTGCTTTGAACAGTTTGAATTTTCTAAAAGCTTCTATTTTCTCCCTTAGAAAGGTAACCCAACACATTCTAGAATAGTCATCAATGATTAGAAAAAAGTATCTATTTCCCTGAAGACTTCTTGTTCTTGTCAGACTACACAAGTCATTATAAATTAAATCAGGAACATTATTGGATTTCTCAGAAATTCTCTTAAAAGTTGTTCTAACATTCTTTCCCATTTGACATACCTTTCATACCGGGTTATGAGGTTTCACAATCTTAGGTAAATCCCTTACTACCTTAGTTGAACTGATCTTTACAATGCAATAAAAATTCACATGAAAAAGTCTCTTATGCCATAACCAACTTTCGTCAATCTGTGCAATTAAGCATGTCTTTTTACTGTTATTCAAATGAAAGATATTACCTCTAGTCTGATTACCGGTTGCAATCTCCAAACCACTTCTATTCATGATTTTGCATATACCATTCTTGAATTGTAACTGAAATCCTTTTCCAACTAATTGACCAACACTCAAAAGATTATGCTTCAAACCTTCAACATAATAAACATTGTGAGTGTTGTTCTTACCATCAAAATTTATACTACCTTTTCATTTTATCAAACAACCTTTATCATCACCAAATCTTACTATACCTCCATTGTATTATTGAAAATATAAGAATTTACTTTTATCACCAGTCATATGATGTGAACATTGAGAATCTATAATCTATTCATCATTTTCTTCAATTTTAGCTTCCAGGGCCTACTCTATTGATGGAACAGTAGGTACCAATTGATCTTCTTTTATTGCAACAAAATCACCAGTAACTCCTTCATCAACATAGTAACATGATTTATCTTTGTTCTTCTTAAATTTGTATCTCTGACATTTAGGGTTAGGCTTATATGTTCTTTTAGCTTCTTCTCTCAATCTTAGATGTCTATTAGGATATCTAGATACCATATGACCAACTTTATTGCAGTTAAAACATTGAAATGGTGCTTTACCTTCATACTTACTTCCAATAGGACCTTTAGGCATTTTCCTTGCAAATAGTGCTTCAAGTTCGTCCAGTTCTTCATTTTCCTTTCTGATATCTTCAAGTTCTTTTGCATACAATAATTTCCAATTAGATTTGTCAGATGATGATGATGATGCTCTAGATGATGATGATTTGAAGGATAAATCTGTCTTAATTGTAGCAATAGGACCAAATTCCTCAAGCTCAAATGCTAAAACTTTTCCAACCAAGGTATCTCTAGATACACGTGTATTAGGTATTGTTCTCAACTCATTAATAGAAGTTACTTTCATTTTGTATGCCTATAGAAAAGCTCTTAAAACTTTAGAAACAATTTCATCTTTACTTAAGGATCCTCCACAAAATTGTATTCCCCAAAAAAAATCATTAACCCTTTCCATAAAAGAAAAAATTCTTTCATCTTCTTCCATTTTCAGATTTTCATACCTGACATAGAAGCATTCCAATTTTACAATTTTGACAGTGGTATCTTCTTCATTCAATGTCTCCAATATATCCCAAATAACTTTAGCAATAGATCAGTCTTATAATCCATGATTTGCCAATCTGACAATGCACTCAAAAGTGCTTCTCTTGCTTTGCAATCATTCTCTTGATCCTTACCCAATGTTGGTGGATTAGGTTGATTCAATGCAGGACCAACATAGCCATTCTTTGTAACATCCCATATGTCTCTTCCAATGCAAATCAGACGAGTCTCCTTTTTGATCTTCCATATATCGTAGTTAGTTCCATCAAGTTTTGGACTGTCCTTCCTGAAATTTTTTATTTCCATAGAATCAACTCAAGTTGTTAGACTTCTACAAAAAGAGGACTAGGCTCTGATACCAATTGTTAGGACCCGAGAGGCAATTGAGAAGGGGGTGGGGTGAATCAGTTGACTATGAATTTCAACCTGAATACAACTTAATCAAACTTGATACATTATATCAGTAAACCAAAGTTAATGTTGGTTAACAGTAACAATTAATATCAATACCAATGAAACTTAATGCGTGAAATAGAAAGAGAAACAACATCCACAACACATAACATAGATATTTATATGTGAAAACCCTATTAGGGGAAAACCCACGGTGAGAAATGTTACCCATAATCAGATGATACTACTGCAGATAGTATGTGTATACAAATGGGGTCTGCACATGCAAAAAGGTCAATCGCAAGTAGAGCTCACTGCTCAATCACAAAATAGGATTCACACTGACTACAATTCGATGGTTAAATCCAATGATAATGTACTGGTAATCACCTTCAAACCTTCCTTGAACCTTCTCTATGGTCTGCTCATATGATCTTCAATATTCGTACATACCATATTCTAATACCATATACCATGTACTGTTACATTCTCTTCTACTATTACATCTATCTCATCAATTAAGATCTTACATATATACAAATACCTAAGACCAAATGTGTAGGTCGGCTCACTAAGAATATTACAATTAAATCAATTACAAATAAGTCAAGATGTGATGCATCATGTTGGCACAATACATTTACAACAATATACAATCAATAAATCATCTCCATAATGTGTCGTGCTGATCTATAATAGATAATGTATGTTGGTCCATAACCTAGACCAATTTTCCGGTAATAACAAATATGTCAACCTGATTAGACCAATAACCAAAAAACCAAAACCAATTATCCAAACCATGTCTTCGACATAACTAAGTGATCTCCAGATGATAACAAGTCATCCTTAGTGTCAGTGAACAATATACCCGTGACTGTGCATAAGTCAGTGAACTTGCCGGTGAGCATAATGTGTCGGTTCAACATAACCAAAGATATCCAAAAGGATAAGTGTTGACATCAATGGGAAAAGTAATGCAACACATCAATAATACCAACAAGATGCTCCCATGTTGGCTAGCATATCAACTATCTTATTGCCTTCCCTATATGAATGGGATAAATAATATTCTTCCAGTGAATCATGCATTACCTAAACCTATTTCAAAACATATCCTATTTACCAAGAATGTGAATTACGTGTAGCATAGGCATTAATAACAACTGCCAACTCACCTTCAATATGTAATTTATTAAAACCCGGACACTTTTCTAATGCCAAACCATGAAGAAGAGCCAATCCTTCTACCATGTTAGTACAATCAGGAATGCTTTCCGATTTAAGAGATAAAGTATGGCCGTAATGATCTCTTATGCATACACCAATTCCCAGTTTACCTAGATTGCTCTTAGAGATACCATCAAAATTTAGCTTGACTTGATCAGGATGTAGTGGAAGCCACTTAATATTAACTCTAACAGAAGAAATGTTAGATTTGCAAATGGCAGTAGGTAAGGTAGGAAATGCAAGACCCTTCCAAATAGACATAATTAGATTATCCCAGGAAGAAAACATATACTTCCCCTTAAATCTTTGAGCATCTCCATTTACAATTTCTGTAATGAATTTATCTAGCCCCTCTAAGACTTTATGCATTGGAGAAGCATTTTGCTGAAAAATCCTTTTATTCCTCTCCCACCAAATAGCACAAATTATAGAAGAAGGAGGACACTTTTATAGACATGCAAACATTGATTTCAAGTAAAGAGTGGGCCATGATTGGAAAAAATCCCAAAGTGTGAGTGGAAGGGGCATAAGAAGTTTAAGCTTATTCATAAAGTGATGCTAGCAAGCTTGGGCAAAATGACAATTAAGGAAGAGATGGTCAGCAGTTTGTCTATGCTCATTACAATGGACACATTGGAAAGATTGTCCATTGTTAAGCTTTTCTAGTTTGTCACTAGCAAGGATTGACTCTTTAAAATCCATCCAGGCAAAACATCCTCCTTTTGGTAGCATCGAGGAATTCCAATAAAAAAGAAAAGGCTCTGTGAGGCTAATTAGAAACATCATTATATTGAGTGACTCTATATGCATCTTTTAGTATATACTACCCATCCTAGGCTGGAGCCCAAAAATATTATCCTTGTTATTAGAAATGAAGACAATTCTGTTTATAACCATGGATGCTTTGATACCTAATTTAGAAAATTATTATTGAATTAACTACTATGTTTTGATTGTATACCTCTATATGTTACTATTTCACTATTGTTAGTTATAAGAAACGAAAAATATAAGTAACAAATTTTCCTTTGTAAATTATCCCATTAATAATTGTGCACTAATAATATTATCTAGTGCATATACAATAGGTTTCTACAATTATAGACTATGGAAATTTAGTTTACTCAATCAATATATTACTCCAACAAGTTATTAATCATAAATTCTATTAATATTTGCCATAGAGTCTGACTCCCATGCTTTTGATAGCAATATATTTCCTCATTGAAAAACAATTTAGATTAAAGTATATTTCTTATAGTTCTAGGGCTAGCTTAATCAAGCTAGCTATGTGATGAGTTATAGTTGGTGGTGGGTATATTATCATGTGCATCATATTTATTATTTCCTTTATTTATGTCAAGATGCAATATTGTCTAATGCTATAAGTTATCAAGATTGATGGCTCCTTTGAATCTATGTTTGCACTAGTCCTAACATGGCATGATGATGCGGTTTGCATGTGTGGTGGATCTTTCTGATCTATTTCTAAAAGGCAATATTTAGTCCATATATATATATAATTCATTTTAATTATGTTAATTAATTTTTACATTCTTCTTTTTGTGAGTCATTTTCTTAGGTCTAATACTCCAAAGCATTAATATTAAAATTACTAATACGGATTTTATAAAAAAAAATTTACATTAATCTATCAATATGATGATTAGGTAGTTGGATAAAATTATCATGCCTATAACATCTTATTGAGGAATGGGAAACATTGAATGGTAGATGAAAGAAGTCTCACGAGGAGTGAGAACACCCAACACTTGGACCAATTTAATTTATTTTGTTGTACATGTACATGAAACTTTGTTTATTCACATTTTGTCTCACTAAAATTATTCTAATTGATTTGGTTGAATAAATTTTTATTTTTTATTGAATTTAACACTCCAAAATAATTTTTATTGTAGAAAAGTCATTGATGACACAAGGGAAGTGTAACCTATTGACTAGCCATAGGAGAGTTGTAAAAATATGAACTGCAAAAACATTTTAAGATAAAAAAATAGATTATTTCTCTAGCTTGTTTCTATAAAGTTAGGGTTGGTTAAATCTATATCAAATGAAGGTGACTTATTCTATCCTAATTGTGAGTTTTCTCTAAAGTATTATTGTGGTAACATGAGTTTTATATTATTGTAATTATATGTCATAAGTTTTCAGAAGGTCTTTACATAAATATCATCTTGATAACCAAACTATCTACTTAATGGGATCATATTTCTAAAAAAATGATTAGTAGATGATACTATATTCCTATCATATTGTTAGACTTTTATTAATGTATTGTGATATAGATTTGTAAAAAATTGTCAATATATTTTGGAACTCGTTTTAATGTACTATATATAATATTTATAACTTAATATGATTCTTATATGATTTTTGAGGATATGCATTTTTGGTAGTTTTAGATGTTAATTTGTTAAAAAATAAAATATATATAGTAATCATATTACAAATGTTCCTCTTCTTGTCTTCTCTATGTTATGTTCATAGATTTAATTTAGCCTTAGTCTTAATTATATTTTTACATCATATTTAAAATTTTGAAAACGTTAATAATAGGTTTTAAGTTTTTTTTGTTTTATTACCTTATTATATACTAGTCTTGGAAAATATTTTGCAATTCAATAATCGCTAATCTTATAATATATTATGATGGACTATGATTCGGATCATTTGTAGATGTCAAATTATTAATACTCTCGAGTTGTATGTTAAGTATGATTCTATAGATAACTATATTAATCTGACTTAGTTGAAAGGCCTAATCTATTGTCAATTATCTTTCATTATTAATTTACTTCTAGAAATACACTTCATGGCTATGTAAAGATAGCAGTACAAAAATTCCACCAACTTTTATTCATTAATTTATATTTATCCGCATCTTAATAATATAAAACATCCCTCTAATATAAACAACAGTTAATAAAAAAGTCTATGCCCAAAGAAAATTTTCGAAGATTGTTGATCAAAATAGTATCATCAGTAAATTGCAACTTCTTTAGTGATTAATTAATTTTTTTATTTTTTTTTTAATGTAAAACTATGGATATAGTGATACTATTGCTACAACTGAAGTGGCAAATATAGTACAAACGATCAAATAGATAGCATGCTTCTTAAGTTAGGAGTTGCAACTCTATTTTTATACATTAAGTTGAAGAGATACTTGAACACTCAAATTGGAAGGCATATGGTATGTTGGATCAAAAATAAATCCTAACGTAAATATTTTCATGAGGTAGAGGATCATTCTATTCTTATGAGAGGATAATAAGTTGCATAGAGATAATAAGATAGGCAAGCCAATTATTTATGCCCACCAAAATGATCTAGCCTCTATATATATATATATATATATTCATCTAATTATTAAAATAATAAGAATTTGATATATTTATTGAAATAATAAAATAATTGACTCTATATTTTAATTTTTAATTGCTTGAAGATATAAGAATAGAGATGAAATGTTCGTTAATGAGCTTTCAAGGGTTAATCCTTCATTTTCACAAACTCAGACAACATCATTGTCCCATGTTGTCCCCTCTTGTGACAACCCTAGTCCTGCAAGCGCATGATGTATTGCACGAGATGTCATGGGATATATATTGGCTAAAGGCATGCATAATATAAGTAAAAACACAAACAACAAGGTAGAAGTGAAAGCATCAGTTTTAGCAGTACAATTGGCTCAAAGGTTGAAGGTGGCCAATTTAAATTTGCAGGGAAACTCCCAGATTATCATCCGTTTGTTTGTAAAGGGGGATGCAGATAATTGGATCATAGATTGGGACATCTAGAATATTAGACTACTTCTTTTTTCCTTTCAAAGCTTCAAATTATCTCATATCAAAAAAGAAGGTAAGAAAGAAGTAGATGATTGTGCCAATATTGATTTAGACCACATACAAGAAGGAAAAGCACAAATTATATCATTTGGCCCCAACAGCCAGCTGATTGATATTTATTTGTTTCAAATTGAGAGGGTTAATACTTTTTTGGTACCCAAATCAACGGTTCCCTCCATGAAGTTATTATAGTTGTTTGAAAGGGACGAAGACATTAATGCAAGAGGGTGGCTAATGACTATGTGAAATGCATATTTTGTACAAATTTGATGATATTCATGTGAACATTAAGAGCCCTCCTTCCAAGAGACTAGGGCGGTATAATTCTCAGGTGGAATGAAGCAGCTCATGTGGTGGTTAGTGGACAACTAATGCTTTTAAGACATGCTGCAAATGGTCTTGTCAACTAAATGGCACTGGGGTTGTAATGACTTGAAGATGGTGACTGAGCTGGATTTAAGCTCTACTGGTTTGGCGTTAATTTCACGTGGAGAAGTGTACGTTGTGGCCGTTGTCCATAAGAAGTCACATTCGGAATATCTTGTTCAAAAAACCCTCAAGGCACTGTGAGAAGGTACATTTCTTCGAAGGCTAAAATGGAGGCGAACTTCTCATTAACAGCAGTGACGTCAATGATGGCATTTTGGAGGGAGATATCAGATGAATATTTGGCTAATGTTTTCAGGTTTAATTTAGGGGAGTTCTAGACCCGTGTCAAAAATAGTTCTCATCGAGGAGTCCTTAAAAAGTTCTTTCAAATATAGATGTAATGTAAACGTCGCATCTATCTTTGTCCCCTGGTGCTTCGAATTGGAAACTAAGGAGAATGTTAGGAGGTTGGTTGAGAGTTGTTTAAGAGATTCAAATGGCGAGGTCGCTTTGAATCCCTAATGGCCATGGCTCCAGAGATGAAAGGTTTCAAATGCCCTAAGGGGGTGCGGCTCTAAGTGAGTGAATTTACTCCCCCAATACCTCCCTTTCTGATATGGAGTGTTACCATTGATAAGGAGGCACAAAGGAGTTCAGCACAAATTGGTATGACTCGACTGAAGATATTTTTGAAGAGTGAGAAGGCAAAAGTATCTTCGCTGGAAAGTGCAGAATTGGGGACCTTAAAGCGAGCGCTCACTTAAAGCACTAGAAGTTGCTACCTCTCAATGAATACATGGGTAGCCAAAAGGATTGAAGAAGAATGCGAGGACAAATTATATTGGCTTCCCACCGAATCATCACGCGACTGTGGGACCTTCTCAAACTAGAGAGAGGATGACACCTTCGCAGAATAGAGGCAAGCAAATCATGATTGCATAATAATTGAATGCTAAAGAATGTTTGAAACTTTCTTATCATCTTTTGTAATTTATTTGGATAAACCTTTATTGCAAATATCGTATATAAGTATAGGGTGGTAATTTTTGGATAGATAGTTTATTGATGACCTGTGATCTTTAAATCTCTACAAACATATGTATTATCTTTTTTAGATGAATTACGATACAATACTAATTACCAACCCCCAGAAAAAGGATAGAGGTGAAATAATTTAAGCTACTATTAGAAATAATGTGGTTAAATAAAATCTTGTAATATAATTTCTCAGGATCGCCACCACCCTATATCTTCTACTCTACGTCAAGTACTAGAGAATGACTGCGTGTATAATGATTCTTCTGAATCCATTCTAGATAATCATCTTGTCAAACCTAATATTAAAATGGAGTAGAATTCTCAATATATTTGTAAATATGTGGGATTTATTGATGAAATGGAAGTTAGGTATGAACATATACTATATTACCACTATAACTAACAACATTTTGTTAGTTAAAAGCTACTTCATAATTCTAGAGAGTGTACTCTGAATCAAGCCCTTTACCATCTTGATTAAACTTATTACTATCTTCGAAATGAAAATAGAAGAAAGCTTTCATATAGAATGAATTTGTAAATAAATCAAAATATGATGCAACACTTGAGAGTATAATTCAATACTACCACACTCTACTTATTCAAATTAGAGGATATTTTGCTAAATTCTAAGTGAATAATTTAACTACTAGGGATGAGCTTGTTTAATGGTTTGTTAGTACAAGTGATAATTATGAAATAGAAAATGAAGACATCTCAATGAAAGTAATGCCCCTCCCACGGTCAGACTCTATTTAACATAATTGATTCTGGTTAATTTCTTCTATGGTTTATATCATTGGGTGATACTCTCTAATGTAATGATTTTTATCATGATTCTAAGATATGATGTAGGTATGCATTCTATCTCTATGGAGGTTTAGATGTCATATTATATGATTAAGTACTAACTCTGGATTGACTTATCCACCTTAAGAATATAGCTTGTGTTCATTTTCTCATAAGGGTTCTAGTTTGTATGGGGTGGGAAACGAACTGTCACCCACTTCGGTGGGAAACTAACTGTCACAACTTTCCTCCATTGGTGTGCTTATTCGTGTTAGATGTATATGTGTGTGTTTTTTTTTGTGATGCGGGTGTAGGTACCGAGCATCAACTCCACCCAAATCTTCGGGTCTAAGCATGTTCTATGACCCAATGGTAAAGTGGGGAACTAGAGTTATCAGTCATACCCTATTGTACTGTCATTCCTATGGAATGAGTCCCTTGTCAGGTATCTTTCTCCTATGGTTGTCTAGTCATGTTAGTCGTTAGCCCGGTTGGTACTCCGTGTTTTGATTTGTTGTATTTTGCTTCTCTTATGTGTAGTGTAATAATTATCTAATATTCTGTGAAAAAGATTAGTACTATATTTTAATGATTTTTGGAAGTTGTTATTTAATTATTAACAATTATAAATGGTGAAACTTAAAGATTTAGATTATTTAAAATTGTTTAATGAATTCAAAAAGAACATCTATTAAGGGAATTAATAATAACATCCATTTGTGTATTTAAAGATTAATTAATTGATAATTTGACTTATAATTGAGAACCTTAAATGCTTAAATTATTTATCTAAATTGGAAGGATTATTTAAATAGAAAATTATAAAAATTCAATTAAGTATTTTCAGCACTCATGTAATAATCTATTAAAATACGATTATTAGAGTATTTTAAAAATTAACTCTAAAGAAAATGTTTAATATTTAATTATTCTATGTTTACATGTATAAGAATTACAAAGAGAAAATAAAAAAAAATTAATGAATCTATTATGGGAGATCTTGCATGCTTTTTTGGGGGAATTATTATCATTGACTTGCTTTTGGGGGAAAAATGAGGGCTTGCCATGACTTTTCTATGAAAATATATCTCTCTAGTTATGAGGGAGTTTTCAAATAAAATTGGGGAGAATCAATGGAGATTGTCTTAGATTTTGTTGTGGATTTCATGAAAGGGGGTTGAAGAATTTGTTGAAGCTATTGATATTGGGTGCCTGTCATTTTATGTTTGATGTGAATCTTCCTGAGGTTTCTGCTTTTGCCTCTCTGTGCGTGGTTACCAGATAGCGTTATAGAGGCAAGGTTCTAGATCTGTTCTCACATGTAGAAATTGTTTTAGTTGGGTTGAAATCAGGTTACTGATTGATTGAATAGAGTAGATTTTAAGTGGATTTCCTATTAAATGGGGTTTTTGGATTATTGAGATTTATTTGTGATCTAGGTAAAAATAAATGTATATATATCGAAATCCAAACAATATAGAAAAGACTACAAAACATTTATTCTGCACTAAAATATATATATCAATTCTTTATGAATTCAATTGCAGATGCAATATAATTCGATAAATATTTATATATGGTTATAATTTGGAATATGCAATCTATTTTGACAAGATAGTTTAGTTGATTAATAAATTTATTTTATGGATAAATGTAGTTAGGAACTGATAAGATAGAACAAAGAATTAAGTTAGATATTTAAGTTAATAAATTTGAGTATAGAGATTAGTTTTCTAAATAAGTATATGAATGTATATTTGTTAATTATAGATTTATTTTGATGTTATTTCTTATTATTTACTAATCATGTGAGTAAGCTCTTCTTAGGAATTAATGACATGTATATGTTTTCTCATGAACCTGGTTAAACTTCTTTTGACATGCAATTGACCATATATGATGAAAGAAAATTCATTGGAATGGACTTCATGGTGTGTGATAAAAAGATGTCAATGATTGGGTTAATGGTCTATTGGAATCTATGTTGATTTGGAACTTCTGATGTTAAAGTGTTATTACGGTCTCTTGGTATATTTGAATGAAATTATTTGTACTTGTTTTAATGAGACCATTTTTTTTGGTTTTGGACCTTATCTTTCATTGTGGGATACTCAGATGTATGGTTTTATGTGTTTGATTTCTAGAGGCTTAGGAAGGGAGTCGATGATTCTTTATTGTATAGTCATGCCCTGTTGGCCATATGATGGAATTGATAATGTGTTGCATTGATGTTTTGTCATTGATATCAAATTTTGTTGTTTTGGTTGGTTATTAGCTTCCGATAGTGTAGTCTTATAAAATTGTGACCCTAGCAATTTTTGACTCCATTAAGGTCCTCATGCATGCAAATTTGAATCCTCTAGCCTGATTGGAGATCGAAGATTGCTCTGCTTGTAGAATCAACTTCTTCCTTGGCCTTTGCATCACCCTATCCACACTCTCCCCTAGAGAAAGGGGTAGGACAAGGGCATGGCACCACTACCCACTTTGGATAGGGGCGTGGCGCCCTTTTCCTCCCATGATGAAATTCAAATCCACCAACATTTATTTAAGGGTGCATTCGCTCTCTCATTTGCATAATTTCAATAGGTGGAAGCTGGACAAGATTGGAGTATGTACAAGCGATCAAGAATTCAAGTATTCTATTCCACCGTTGAGCATTCTCAAGTCTCCTTTCAAGGCTAGGTATTGCATTCAATTCAAGGATTCAATCGTTGAAGAGGAGATTGATTTTAACATTCAATCCTACACAAGCATTTCTATCAACATTGCTATCACAACCTCCCTTGATGTGATTTACAATTCAGTTTTTCATTTACATCTACTTGCAAGTATTTTCTTTCATTACCTGGTTAATTCCAAAAATTGAGTTTGACCTAAAGGAAAACCCCCAATCCCAACCGATTTTCCTCCTTTTTTCTTTGTGTAGGTTGCAGGTGCGCAGTTGTACTTTCAGATTCAAGCTTCATTTGGAGAGGTAGAAAAACCCTTTTCATTTCACAGATTTTTCGGAGGACCGTGTACATGCCTGCCATGGTCTGGGCAACTTTTCCTCAAATTCATAGGGTGACTTCATCCTAACATTTTACTGCCAGATCCAGGTGCACAATGTCATCCCATATTCCTATATCAAGTTATAATCGATTCTTTGTCATTTTTGCATTACATAATTCAATCAATTTCCTTTCCATTTCAAACAAGAAAGAGGGGATCAACTTAGCTTTTCCCATTCATTCAAAATTCAATCTACCATCTTTGTGTGGAGACATTCAATATAGTGAAATATCATCTCCTCTTTCTAATGTAAAAGTGAAAAGTACTTGAATGGTAATCGATAGCGAAACTCTCATCTCTCTTTGAGGGAAAGGGTAGTTTCCTTCCTGATTTATCATTCACCATTTTCCCACCAGTACATTTTGGTGAACCTAACGTCTTGTATGCTTACCTTTGAATAAAATTGCATATTTTTTATTTACAATTTTCAACTTTCATCAAACTTAGTGGTTAATTCATTCAAAACCCTAGTTTTTAAATTTAATATTGAACTTGTGGTTTGTAAAAATTGCTTGTAGTTATCTTAGATCTGAAAATTGTTTTTCTTATCAAATTCAATTTCCTCATTGTCTTGTTCATTTTGCAAATAAAATTTACAAAATTAAGAGGTTACTTATTAAAACCCTAATTTTCAAAACTCATCTTGAAAATGTGCAAGAACTGGATTTCCATTTAATTTTCATATTTATGATTGTTCTTAGATTTGTCTTCATTCCTACAATTCAAATTTTTTTGTTTTCCCCCTTTTTCTCAAAATTCAAATTTCAAAATTAAGTGGTTAGGTTATCAAACCCTAATTTTTGAAATTCATTGGATTTTGTGTGAATTTCAAATCAATTTTATTTGCATTCAGATTTCTAAGTATTTTCCAAGGTGTCCCTATCCATTAGGTTTGACCCATTTAAAAATTGCAATTCATTTTCTCCTTTTTTTCAAAACCCTAATAGGGTCCTATTTTCACATTTGTGAAATCATTTCGCCCATCTAGATATTGTAATATTCACCATTGTTTTGGGGTCAACTTTTAAATCATCATAATATCCATCCTTGAAAATCTCAAAAAAAGTTGGTCGAACCATATGCGTTTCCACCACGGTCCTCAATTTTTTTCCTAAAATTTCAAGAGACTGCTATGACTGTATTTAATAGCTTAAATCCAGAAGATTGGCTGATTTTATCATTTTTTGATCCCTCTAGAATCAAAAATACCTTCAAAATTTAACATTTCAACTTTCAAGAAATTTTTTTAAATTAAGAGGTTAATTATAGTCTTCCTTGATTTTAAAAATTCTAATTTTAAAATTAAGTGGTATTCCCTTGGCCCTAATTTTAAAATTCCAATTTCCTTTCATTTTTGGAAATTGTGTCATCCTCTTCCCCCAACAAAGTTCAAATTATGTAATCATTATTTTCTTGAACTTTGCATTACTTAATTTTGTAAGCTTTGGTCTACAATTCAAATTTTAAATTTTCCCTCTAGTGCATGAGTTTTACCACTAGTAGTCCTACCTATCCTGTCCCCATTAGACAAAGCATTATCATTAAGGCATCCAAAGGTTTAATTACCGAGGAGATGGAGCCTAATTTGGTTGACTTCTTTAATGAGGATCACACTAATTCTTCCCATCCTAATCATGTGCCTATTCACCCCATTGATGGATCCCATGATGGAGAAGAAGCTTTAACTAGGGTTTGTTTCCATCAACTTTCCACATTAGACAATCAATTTGATAGCTTTCAACAATGGATGTCCAAAGAATACCCTAATAGTGAAGCTCTTCCATTAATTGAAGGTCTTAAATGCATGCTTTAAAGTATTAAGAATGGAATTGATATATTGCCACAAGTAGGTGGATTGGATTGGGAAGATAATTAGTTGATTTCCACCAGTATGATCTGGTTGGTGGGATATATTTATATGGATGGTTCATATGATTCTGAAGTATGTTTCAATTAGTTGGTATTGACTTGATGATCGGACACTATCTTATGTTCTAGTAAGCTTTCTTTATTGATCTAGTAAGGGTTTCACTGATAGAGGTTTATTGAAGATCTTTGATGTTATGCATAAGTGGTGTTGGTGCAGCTTCTAGAAGGGATTCAGGATGCTAATGTTGATCATGGTCATGCCTCGTCTTATTAGTGTCATTTCTTTGGCATGTATGGATCTAATTTAGGTCTGGTGCTATCTAGGTTATGGACTGCTTTGCATGTAACGTGTTGGTGGATCCTCTGATGTGCTTCCAGGATGTTTTCTTGATTGGATGATATTTCTTTGGCCTTCAGCCAACATGTGCTATCATTTTTTTCAAGATTATATAATGGATCTATTGTATTATCATTTGTGTGGCTTGCCTAATTGGTTAGGTCCTAGGTTGGTATAAATGTATGTAAGATCTCAATGTAGATTAAGTATCATGGAAAGGAGTGAATAATGTAATAATTATTTGTGCAAATGATTTGTTCAATCATAGGTGATCAAGTTGGGTTTATGTAAAAGGTTTTAGACCTCCAGTATCAAGCTTAACTGGAACTATAATCTAGCATGTTTAATGTTATTACCAGCAGTTCTTCTCTCTAGATTATATTCCAAACTTCTTGAGGTTGTTGACATCTTTATATTTAGTGAATCCATTGTGATGAGCAGTGCGCTCTAGGTAGTGTGCCTTCTTGCATGTGCAGGCCCCTATTGTAATCATATACTTTCTGCAAAAGTATCATCTGACTGTGGGTAGGGTTTCCCACCATGGTTTTTCCTCATTGAGGTTTTCCATGTAAAAATCATGGTGTTATGTACTATGGTTGCATGGTATCGATTCTCTGGTTTTCATTTATGCTTTAATGCTTGAGCAGTTATAATAGCATAAGCTTTTAAGTTCTTTAATTCACATAATCTATTAACAACTGATTCACCCCCCCCTCGCAGTTGTTCATCGGTTATCCTAACAATTAGTATCAGAGCTTGGTCCTCTTTTTGCAGAAGCTTAAACACTTGAGGAAGATCTTATGGAAAGTAATAGTTCAACTAATATTTTCTAGAAGGACAGTCCTAGGTTTGATGGAATGAACTATGGAGCATGGAAGATTCAGATGGAGAATCAGTTAGGATGCATAGGAAAGGAAATTTGGAAAATAACTCAGAATGGTTACACTCCTCATAATTTGACATCTAGCCTTCCTGCACCAACAAACTTGGATAAGAACATTGAGAATGATTGCAGAGCTAGAGAAGCCCTCTTAAGTTCCCTATCACATCAGCAAATCATGGGACTATCAGATAAATCATCGACAAACGCTGTGTGGGAAAAGTTGGAGACTCTGAATGAAGGTGATCATACTATTAAAATTGAAAAACTTGAATGTTATTGGGTAAGATATGAAAGCTTGAAGATGGAAGAAGATGAAATAATTTTTGCATTCATGGAAGGAGTTAATGAAATTGTATTGGGAATTCAGTTTTGTGGTGGAATACTAAGCGAGGAAGAGATTGTTTCAAAAGTATTAAGGGTTTTTCCACCAACATATAAGATGAAGGTAATACAAATTAATGAGGTAAGAACCATGACTAATTCTTCTGTCAATACAAATAGTCTTGTTGGGAAGATAGCTACTATTAAGATTGAAGAATTTGGTCCTCTTGGAGCTACAAAGGTTGATATTGCATTTAAGCCATCTACATCATCAACTAACAAGCAAGATTGGAAAGTGTTATATGCAAAGGAATTGGAAGAGATCAGAAAAGAAGATGAAAAGTTTGAGTAACTAGGTAAAAGTACAAAGTTGTGTTAGACTTTTATAAAGGAAATGGCCAATGCTGATTCAACTTTTTAAATTAAATCAATCAAAAATGAAATATATGTTTTGAATTTTGAAATGATGTAAACTAATCAAATTTATATTATTATGTCTATTTTAAGTTTGTAATTTTAACAAAAATTTAAAAATTTATTTTAGTATAGTTTTTTAAAAAGTAAACACTATAATTTAGTTGCTAAAAAAATGTTGAAATTGAAGTTACACAAGCCACAACACTTAATATAGTAAAATTTACTTTTTTTCTTGAATTTTGTTGTGTATATTGATAACTTGAAAATTTAGTGCATGGATATATTGTTTACTATTTTTTATAAATATATATTTTTTAATAAATTTGAAAAGTTGCGTGTGCTAAAATATAACTGTTTCCAATTCCCATCACCTTTTTTTGTAATTATCTTGACATGGATTCTTTTCTCTATCACATCATATTTTTTTAAATTTTTTTTAATAAATTTTAGTATTTTTCCTTAACTAGATAATCAACTTTATATTTTAGTGGTGATGACCTGCTTTCAATAAAAATAAAATATAAAACATAAAAACTAATTAAAATATTAAAAGATATATATTTTGGAAAATGCACTTATAGATCTATAAAAGGGTATTTTTGCATTTCAAAAAAAAAATTTGTAAGAGTAGGAGTTGTTGAAACATCGAGTTTTTTTTTTGTAATTAAACCAAAAGTAGTATAAAATATACATTTAGTAGACAGTTCCAATTGGAAAAGTTGTAGCCCATATATAACTTGGTTATAAAGAATCTCTATAGATCATATGTTTGACTAAAATTAATTTAGTTAGAATTACTTAAATTCACTTGTGCTGATAAGTTAGCCTGAAATGTGAGACAGTTTTGTGCTTTTACCCAACTTGAAGCCTTATTTTCTAGAAGGATACCTAGAGGTCCGTCGGGAAGTAAGTATGAAGGAAAATCTCATTTCAATTTTTTTTCATGTAATAAGATAGTTCACTTTGCATCTAGATGTCCTTAAAGGAATTAAAAACTGGAAGAAAGAGAAAGAAGATCTTTAAAGAATAACTTCAAACATTAGATCAAGCATAAGTATAGGAAATACAAAAACAAATCATGTTACTATGGTATGAAAGAAGATGAACTGACATGAGATTTATCTAGTGGATCTGACAATGAAAAAGACTGAGTATTTTATGCTATGAAAGAAGATGAACCAGAACTACTTATCAAGAATGAGGAAAAGTCCCTTGCAGAAAAAGTTGAAGACACAAATGAAGGGGTAATAGACAATGGATGTTCTCATCATATGATAGGTGACAAAAGAAAGTTTCTAACCTTGCAAGAATTTTTTGGTGGTCAAGTCAGATTTGGTAATAACAAGGCATGCATGATCAAAGGAAGAGGTACCATTTAATTGGATGGTAAGGATAACACTGATAATGTAAATTATGTTGAAGTTTTAAAGAATATTCTTTTGAGTGTAGGAAAGTTGGTAGACAACGGCTTTCAATTAAAATGGAAGGATGGAAAGTGTAAAATATTTAACAAATCAGGTTTGGAGATTGCAATCGGTACACAAACAAGACGTAATATCTTTCATTTCAACTCTAGTGAAAATACATGCTTGATTGCACATATTGATGAAATTTGGCTATGACATAAAAGGTTGTGTCATGTAAATTTTGATTGCATTGTAAAGATTAGTTCAACTAAGGTAGTTAGAGATTTACCTAAGATTGTGAAGCCTCACAATCTGGTATGTAAATAATGTCAAATGGGTAAACAAGTCAAAAATTCTTTTAAGAGAATACCTGAAAATATAATGATGTTATTGATTTGATTCATACTAACCTATGTGGCCAACTACTACAAGAAGATTTCAAGGTGATAATGATTTCATGTTAATCATTGATGACTATTATAGAATGATGTGGGTTGATTTTCTAAGGGAGAAATCTGAAGCCTTTGAGAAATTCAAGATCTTTAAAGATATAGTTGAGACAAAGATAGGAATGAAAATCAAGTGTCTGAGATTAGATCAAGGTGGTGAATTCTCATCTGGTGATTTTAACATCTATTATGAGAAAAATTGAATTAGGAGATAGTTATCTGCACACTAGACACCTCAGCAAAATGACATTGTGGAAAGAAAGAACATAATCATTTTGAATGCAATCAGAAGCATGATGATGGAAGCTAATTTTCCTCATATCTACTGGAGAGAAGTAGTAAGCATAACAATTTATACATTCAACATAGTTCATATCAAAGGAGATACGGGTAAGACCCTTTATGAATTATACCAGTTCAAGATCCTCTGGCTCTGCTCCCCAAATTTTTAAAGTGTGTTTTCAATACCATCTAGTCTGTGATAAGTAGAATCTGCTTTGTTTTCTAGACAAGTAAATTTTTTACGGTTGGCATTTATAATCCCCTCCACATTTCCAATTGCCTTGGTTAGCTTGCTAAGACAATTTGGGAGGGAGTTGAATTTTCCATAACCTAGGGCCTATAAGGTTTCGATTTTCCTAGCTTCATGGGCTTGCTTAACTTTTATGCCCTTGATTTCCTTTTGAATCCAGTTGAGCACTTATTTGAAGTTCTCTGTCTCATTATTTATACAAAGGCCTATGTCCACTTGATGCTTTCCCTAGTTCTTGACATCCATGGTATTAAGATTGACCTCCAGACTAACCTCCCTATCCTTAGTGTTTTGATCATCTTTTGTTGCCATATCCTCCTCCATGATGCTCCTCTGCTTCAAATTACACATAAGTGGCGACCTTTCTTCCACCTCCTTGCCTTTTGACTTCTTCTTTTTATGTTTCAGGCTCACCAAGGTTTGATCCTCCTCTCTTCCTGTGTCTATGTCATTATCAGTCCCTTCCTCCTCCTCATTCCAACTATCATCCTCCTCTCTCTATTTATTTTTAGCAAACGCTTTGTTTTGTCTCCCCTGTTCCAATTTTTTCTTTTGTCTGCTTGTTCCGGCCATTTGGGGGTCATCTTTAATCTCTACTTCCATATCATAGCCATCACCTTCTTCCTCTTTGGACTCATCAAAATATTCATCTAAGTCAAAAATCTCTGCAATATTCCTCTGGACAGTCGTGTTCTTGATATGATTATAAAGAATCACCATCAAGCCTTAATTTATTGTTGGGTTAATGTGGGGATTGGAAATGGCATCCTTAATCCTGGCGTTAAGGGAGTAGAAATGATAGTAGGGAAGAGACATTTCATCCTTGTGCCTAAAATGATTTAACAGAACAAAGTGGTAGCTATAGACCCTAGTATATCTACCATCAAGCGTGATAAACTCCATAATTGCAAGTAAACAATTTCACCAAATTAATTTTATTACCTTAGGCAAAAAGTAGGTGTGGATGCCCTTCACCAACTTATCCCTTTCCTCTTCAGTCTTTGGGAACTTCTTCACAGTAGCATCGAAGACTTTTTGTCCCTATAAAACTTGATACCCTCCATTGGAATGCCAGTAGCCTCTGCTATCATTATCTTGGTCACTTTAATCTTCCTATTTTTGATGGTTAGAGTCATTTTGTTCCAGCCCTTCTTGAAAATCTTGGTGATTTCAGGTCATTTCTCCTACATTTTTTCCACAAATTCCATCATCTTAGCCGCATGGAGGATACTCTAGACCTACGGGCAGCTCTTCCATTTCTTAATGGTAGTTTCCTTCATTCTCTTCCTTTTACCTCCCATGGTTCTATTAATTTCAACCCAAAGCTTCAAACTAATAACTTTCTTCTTGCCAAAGTCTCTATGAAAGCCACTTCAATTACTACAAAACCTTCTACTGTAGTTTTTGCGGAGGGTTAGTATTCCCCATAAAGCATGCAAGATTACACTACAATGATGATTGTACTTCCTCCATGATAACTTGTAGTTCGAATGCCTTTTACCACGACATTTATTTTCACTTCGGGAAATGATACTAAATTTGTTCCTACTTACAATGTAATCTTTCATAAATAACTATATCATGTTTCGCACATGGTAGATCCCTTTCACCATTCTAGGTAATTATAGTTTCATTTTGTATTGTTGTGTTGGCCTCCCAATCTATACTTCAATTAGCCTCTTTGAAGACATGTGTGGTGTGGCATTTCTTAAACCCCTTTAGCAGAGATTTGGCAAAGTCTATGATGTTCTTTATGGTCCACGAAGGTTGATGATTGTCAATAAGGCAGTTAATTATGTTTTAGAGTTACCTTCCAACTAAATAAAATTAACCCCTAACTTGGAGGCTAATTTAATAGCTTGAAGAGTCCCAATAGCTTCCACCAAATTATTTCCTTGAATGCCTAAAGGATAGTTGACCACTCCTGTAAAAAAGCCAGCCCCATTATGAATGATGCCACCACAACCAGTTGGGCCTGGGTTTCCTTTAGCTTCCCCATCAAAGTTGGCCTTGAATCACTCATTGGGGGGAAAGACCAGCAACATAGGCTTCTTTTGATTTGGTTTATGTCAGCACCCAAAGAGGCAAGGGATATTCCATCTTTTGAGAACATCAAAGTCCTCCTTGTTGCTACAACACTGCACTCTCGTGATCATCACATTCTTAGGACAAAGTTTTTTAATTTTAAGCCAAAGGACTTCCGGGGTGTTAGTTTCATTCTTGAAAAATCTATTGTTTCTCTCTTTCCATATCCCCTAGAGGATATGGGCAAAGGAGAACTTCCAAAGATTTCTAATGGTATTGTTATTGGTGGAGAAATGCCAGCTTCCAAAGCAATCCTACATCTCCTCCTGAAACACCCAATTTAGTCTCCACACATTAAAAAAACATCCCCCAAATAGAAGTGGAATAAGGACAGTGTAAAAAGATATGGTTCATTGATTCCTCATTATTCAAACAAAGCTAACATATATTTGGAAGACACAAGCCCCTCTTTCTCAAGTTGTCAGTAGTTAGGATTTTCTTTTGCAAGAGGATCCACAAAAAGATATTAATATTGGGAGTCAACCCATGGTGCCAAGCCTTGGCCCAGCACAGAGTAGAAAACTGAGAATGAGCCAGTAAAAGGACAGCAAAAGAGACTGAGTAGGTCCCTGACGAAGTCCCACACCACACCATCTGGTCTTTCCTTCCTGAATTTAGGATTGCATGGTTGATCATTAAGTTAATCTGCTTAATTTTGGGATCAATGTGAATGAGATCCACCCAAGAATGGTCTCTCCAATAGTCCTCGACTTTAGTGCCTATCTGCATTGCATATGTAATATTCTCTCTTATAAAAAAAATAATTATTCACACTATCATTGTTTTTATTGTTTAAGTCCTCTTGGCCTCATAGTAGGGTGTGAAACTTTGTATTAGAGCCCATGTTCAAATACTTGGATCTCTAGATAAGTATGTGCCCTTAGTCTGGTTGGTCTTTCTATCTTATGCTTGTCCTTCAGAGTATCTCTGGGATTGATGTTTAGGACCTTTTATGTCTTGGGTGCTTTGTGCTCTATGTCTCTTGCATGTTCCTCCTGAAGATCCTAATTGTGTATAATGTGTGTATTCATTTCTTGCTTTTACCATCATGTTGTTAGTGCTTTATATGAGTGCATGTGATTTTGATTGCATTGTAGTTAAATAGATATGCATATTAATTAATAGCCTGAGGTGTTTAGTTTATAATATATAACGCACTTAGGACATGCGATCTTGGGTGTTGTGTAGTGGTTACTCCCTACTATGTGGCCGAAAATTGGGCGTTGCGATTTTTTTGTGATCGTGATTTCTTTGACTTTCTTATAATTTATGTGTTGTGAATGTGGGGATAGCATTATTCTTTGATATTTCTTTTGTAAGAGATGACCACTAAATCATCTTTTATTTCCATTTAATTTATGACACCTGTCACATTTTTGGGTGCTGTTGGTTACTCAAATCATCGACACTTTTCGTTATTTAATGTTGAGCTTGATAGAATTGTTTCTTCGAATAATTTCATTTTTATTTCTAGTGGCCATTCTGAATGTTGAATTAGTTCGACCTAGTTATGCATTATGTGATGTTTCTATCATGTTCGATGGAACCTCTAATAGTGTGTTAAGGGAGAACACCATGGAGATTGGATTTAGGCATATTGGGTAATCAAATGGTATTAATAGTAATCTAAGGAAATAAATGTCTCTATGATGAAATTTATTTAAAACCATTTGGATCTTGATTTTTATTATTAAGAAGTGTGAATTAGAATAGGTAGATGGTAATAAATGCATTTGATAAACTTAATGAATTGCAAATTTATTGTATGATGAGAGTTTGATAATGTTTACCTAGATTCTCTTTGAGTTAAGCTGGCATTATTTGGCTGATGTATGTAATCATATTTACTGCCTCTCTTAGATTGAGATTACGTTGTCCTTTACCATTAGCATTATAGTGTTAATATTGATATGAATATCATACCTTGAAACCCTCTTATTATTTCAATGTGTATGTGTTGGGGACTTTAGATGATAAATGATACATTAGTTATGACTAAAATTGGAGAAACTAAATATAAAAGTATGTGATTTTTGCCTTGGTGTGTAAAAAGAAGTGTTAGTGTAGGAAGTTGTATTAGATGAATATCTATTATTTATATGGTGCATACATTTATTAAGAAAGTGTTGTCATCTTTGAAAATTGCAAGTTTCGATGTTGTACTTTATGATATGTCCATTTTCAAGAATCTCAGTTTCGGGCAAGAATATTTGTAGAATAAGGATTTAGAATGACTCAATATAGTGTTGTGATAATGTGTTCTTGTTTTATTGTCATAGTTTTTTGACTTCTAGGAGTAAGTCAAACCCTAGGGGGGGAGGATGCAATGCCCCTCCCATGGTCAAACTTTGTTTAGCCTAGTTGACTTTGGTTGATTTCTTCAATTATCACTAGTACATTTGGGGCTGATTTCCGATGACCTATCATCAAAATTTTGACTATTTTTCATCGGACTACCAATGAATGAAGCTGTTGAAAAATCATCATTGTTAATTTCGACACTTCCATCTAACATCAAAATTCTGACGACATCTTAAACTCTTCTGATGGCGGCCATGATCACTCATCCGGCCAAAGAATGTCATTGGGCATAAAGCATCCTTGTTAGATGGACGTCAGAATTATAATGCCTACCAAGAACTTGCAGTGATGATGAAAATGACTAGCGTCTGACAATAAAGTGTTGTCAAACATGCAACATCCTCATAGGATGTTTCTTCAATTGGTGTCGAAATTCCAACACTTGTCGGGAACTATGCACCAACGAGGATGTTCTTTGTCTGATGGTTTGGTCATCAGTCCATGTCAATTACAATGGTGCTTGTTGGTTCCCTTTTAGCATGTCCTACTAGATGGACCCAAGTAGTTCAATTTCAAGTATATTGGGATGAATTTCAATGCCATTTGGAATCTCACATGAAGCCACATTGATATTTTATTGATAAGACTTCCTATGCACTACTTCATACAATATAAAATTGACTTGATTCTCAAATCTCTTATTCTAAATATATCTTTAACACATCATTTTAAGAGAACAAAATCAACACAAAGTCCAAAAAATCATAAATTTAAGAAGTATCAAGTCAAGTTAATCCTTGTGGTAGTTTGATTATGCTTGCACCCAATGAAGACGACATATGGTGACTCTACATTGAGTCTTATGTATCAAAAATATCTCAATGAAGAACATGCATCTCTTTGTACACATCAACAATCACTTGGGTCATCTCTAGGCACACTAAACTAAATAAACATATCATCAAGTTTTGATCCAATTAAAAATGATTTGAAAAACTATATTCAAAATGTGAGGACTCTATGAATGGATGATTATGCCATTTGACAGTTTCTAATGCTCTTGTGACACTCATTCTTGATAAAAAAATTTATCATTGTCTACATGGATGACATCTTAATCTTTAAGAAGATCTTTAAAAAATACATGCTATATGTTGCACAAGTACTAAATTCACTACATCAACACAAGTTGCAAGCTAACCTTGATAAATGCTTTTTGGCACCACACAAAATTAACACCTTGGTTACATAATCAACCACACTTTCACTCATGTTGATCCAGTGAAAATCAAGGTGATTAAATACTATCCTATCTCATACAATATTGGAAGAACATATGTTACACATTGCACATGTACCGCATATTCTATGCCAACACAAGTTGAAAACCAACCTTAACAAATAATTTTTTGGCATCATGTAAATTTAGTTACATCATCAACCACTCTCCCATTCAAGTTGATCTTGAAAAAATCAAGGTGACATGATACTATCATACCCATGCAAACTCAAATAATTTCATTACTTTCTCAAACTTGATAACTTCTATAAAAGGTTATTCCTTGGATTTTCACATGTTCCTTGATTACTCAACAAGGTTATATGCAGCAACGCAACATTGCTATTGAATCCAAAACAAAATGCCTTTAATGGCCTTAAAAACACCTCTACTTTGTGCTAGCATTTACTCTAGTGAATATTGCAAAATTATTTGATATTCAGATTGATGCATTTGATTATGTACTAGGCATCATGCTAATTTAGCATGGCCAACCTATTGGCCATCACTCAAACTCTATCAATGATACCTTCTAGCATTATTCAACTTATGAAAAGGATCCTTGCACCCTCATACAAGTCATTAAACAATGGTGCCACTATATTCTTAACAAAGAGACTACCATTCAATCGATCATCACCCACATCAATTACTACACACAAATTAAAATGGAAAATGTGTGGCATGTGAAGTGGATGATCTATCAAGAAAAATTCTCTTTAGACATTAAGCATTTGAAGGGGCACAAGAAGGCTATAAATTAATGTAGTCATTAATGGTATTCATAATTCTAAGGGTGGTAGGTTGAGAGGGGTAATAAAAAATGATAGGAATGCGGTTTGAAGGTAGGGGTTGGAAAAAGGGATCGATGATGGCATGTACAACTCTAAAGTACCAATGAAGAGATGAGTGAAAAAGAAAACAATGGTGCAACCCTTTGGCAAAATCAGAGAGAAGAACAATATCATCAACAAGTAGATAAGAAATAACCCCTCATGTAAAATTTCAACTATCATACATATGAGTATGTAGTCAAAGAAGCTCCACCAACTTGTCAATGTAGATGTTATAGAGGGTTGGAGATAGAACACCCTTGTTTGACCCCAATTTTTCTCCTCATCAAGTCGAAGATATTGTAAGCATGAATCTACCTAATAAATTTCATAAAGCCTACACATAATACTAATGAGAGAATCGAAAATGCTGACATCATGTTTTTGTTGGAAAAGCAAGTGTCTCTCAATTGAGTCAAAGTCCTTCAAAAAGTCTATAAACAACAAAAGACTATGGAAGAGTAGTGGTGAGCCTTCTTGATAATAGCCTAGAGTGCAAATGTGTGGTCAATGGTTTGATAATCTCCCTTGAAGATAGCTTTTCCACAAGTTAGAACATTACCTTTCTCTAGGTACTCATAAAAAACTTGCATGTCTAACATTGTGGCAAAACATTTTACAAATGTATAACCAATCATTATAGTCCTATAGTTTATAGGTTTGGAGAGATTCCTAGAGCCATGAATAGAATGAATTTATGTTGAGACCAAGATCGGGGAGACCTTGAACAAACAACTCTGTTAAAAATCTTTGTTGAAGGGAAGGCCAAGGAATCCGGATCATATTTGATAAATTCACCTTGGAGGCCTTAACAATCAGTAGCTCTATTTGTACCTCACTTTAGTATGACTGTCTAAAAATTACTTGTGGAGGAAATGGTATAAGTTGGTAGTGAAGTAGGGACCATGACAATAGGTGAGTTAGGCACATCATAAAGAGAGAAAGCATAGGGAATCCACTCATTAGGACTTATATTTAAAGTTATATTGGCAGGTTTTTATTGGGAGAATAGTTTGCAAAATTTTTGGGCAAATGATAAAGATCAACTACATTCAATAATTAATTTTGAGCTACAAATTTTGTAAAGGAATCTTTCAAATAATCTTCCAAAGTGTGAAATTTGTAGGGAATCTTGATTTTTGTGGAAGAGCCTTATTTTCTATGGTCTAGGAACTAAAATTCCATTAGAAAAATATTTTGAACTCAACTTCCTCACCTAGAAAGTAAAAAACCAAATACAATTGATAAACATGATATTTTAGGGAATAGCCATTGGTGTTAATGTTAACTGCTCTTCCAATTAGAAAGGGAAGCTCCTGTATAATAAAAAGATAACTTGCTATGAACAATATGTACTTCCAATTTACAATATCATTCTATGGATCGCATGTCAAGCTATATAAACTTTAAAAAACTTTAAAATGAGTCTTTTTGGGTTTGTCTTGGTAAAAGGTTGAGATTCTCTTTCAACGAGAGACAAATAATTGAATGATTTTTTATTGAAAAAAATCCTAAGATTAAACACTCCTAACAATGCAAGCACACACAAATTGGATACATCCAAGCACATACACACATCTTTATATGTTAAGACACAATAGTTGCATTCAAAGCTATATTTATCAACCTAAGACCTACTACAATACAAAACTTTTTTTTATTGTAAATTTTAACTCATAAAGCACAATAACACATCAATAATAAATTACATATTTTAAATTTTAACCTAAAAACTACTACAATATAAATATATTAGTGTTTGTTAAGTTTTAAGTTATAAAACACAATACAACATCAATAGTAAATTAGAAGTGAAATGCCATACTAAATAACTATTGAATAAACTCTAAATTTCAGAATAAAAATCATGAGTATTCAATGAATAGTGACTTTAGCAATAGGTAGGCATGAGAATTACCATCAAGAATTAGGTGCAAAATATTTAAATTTTTTACAAATAAAGTCATGAAAATAAATGAAGTAAATCATCTACTAATTTTACTAACAACAGGGTATCATCAACAATGATTTGGTGAAAGATAACCAAGACATTTTGAGGTTACTTAAAGATCTTTCAACAAAAGATGTACGTAGATCAACACCATACCAAGAGATCATTAAATCTTGGAGATATGGTTTTTCAAATCCTATAGCCTTATAAGAAAACTACTATAAAGTGAAGTGGATTTGAAAAGATCAAATCTTATTTTATGGACCGTATAAAATTTTAAAAAGGGTTCATGAAATGGCTTATGAGTTAAAGTTTCCTACAAGTAGTCAGCTTCACAATGTTTTCCATGTGTCTTTCCCCCAAAAGGTACTTGTCTACAATATTATATCCTTAATTGATCTACTACCCTTGGATGATGAGGAGAGACTTATACTAGCTCCAAATGCCATCATTGACATATGAGAGAAGAAATTAAGGGACAAGATAATCATAGAATACTTAGCCCACTAAAGAAACCCACCTACAAAGAATGCTACTTTTGAGGAGCCAAAGATATTTGAACATCCAACACTCCATTGATTTTGAGAAGAGAGAACTTGTAATTTCCCCTTGTAATGTCTCCTTTTATTTACTCCATTGATTTTGAGAAGAGAGAACTTGGCATGTCTCATGATGTTTCTCTTAGTTATAAGTAGTACTTGCAAGAAAAGGTTGCACACTAGGAACATTACAAAGAACAAAGAATAATTGTAAATGCAATTAGTTAGAACTCTCCACAGTGGATGGGCCCTACCTCTATGGTCTAGCAAAGAGCTTACTAAGTTATTTTCTAATCTAGATAAGGTAGTTATTATATACATTATAAAATCAACCAACCAACCAAAGTACAAAGGAAGTCTTACTGTTACACCGCTATCCTTTTATTTCAATCATGTAGGCTTGGGACAATAATAAACATGGCCTTCTTCCCCTCTCCTCAGTGCCTCCATAAGGCTTCTAGGACTTTATAGGGTCCATGTACTAACCTTCCCGAAACTCCAACCACTGAACCTCCCATCATACCCTATTTGGAAAAAAGGAAATTGTTGTCTCAATGGTTTTGCTAAGACAGTCACAATCACTATTAACTTAGAATAGCCAAAGGTTTTCTTAGTTATTGGTTCACAGTCACAACTACTATTCAAAGGTTTTCTTTTCAACAATGAGGTACTATCTAGCTTATAATAGAACTTTCTGCATTAGTCTAGGCAATGAGAAAGGGCATAAAAAATATTATGAGAAAGACTTAAATTATGGGGAATACAAATAGCAAGAAAATAAATGATCATCGAAGGAAAATATAAGATTGGTTGACACATATAAGATAGGAACCATGCAAATCATACAACAGTGATAAGGAGAATGCCCAAATAATAGTCCATATTAATCACCAAGTAATAGCACAATATAGTCATAATAATCCTTACACAGAGAAACCATGGAGTCAAAGAACACTGTCCAATGTATAGTTATAGCAGGATAAGAACTTTATATCCATCTATTCTATTGATACATTATCACTACTATCATGGGTCTGAGACAATATAAAATGATCAAAATATACAATTATTAGCAGTCATAAACTATCTTAGAGGATTGACAAAGAAAAAAATGGGTGTTCTCCTCATAGAACATACATATATATGAAGCAATAATGAGCTGTGAGGCCATTTACAAATAGAAATTTACAAATATAAATTTAGAAATACAACCTACCCTTTATATATGAACTCAAAGAGAAATTTACAAATACAACCTACCCTTTATAATACCTAATTGAAAAAATGGATCCAATGCAAGTCCTTGTATCAATAATGTCTAGCGGATAGTAAAAAACTAGAACAATTAATTTCATATAAAAGTGGTTAGACTTAAAATGATAAGGAAAACTTAAAAATGCTAAAGAAAATGTCAACTAATAAACAAACTTACAAGGATGAGGCATATTCATATCTTTTGTAGTCCCACCATGGATATCAACACTAGAAGCAACTCATACTATTAGTGTACATACAAGACAATATGGGAGTTCATTATACACAACAACTTGTTGTGTTGTTGTTCATGTTGGCTCTCTTGGACCCTACAATTAAGATTCGATATACATTATTCAATAAGATTAACTGTGCAACATAATGAAATATTGAAAAGTGTGTTATCTTATTCAACTTCCCTTGGTTCCGAGAATAGTTTAATATTCTCTACTTAATAGGGCCAACCACGTAAAGGTGGAAGCTCATTTGGCCCCTCCCCCCCTATCATCACTCTAAATTCCCTATTAACATCTAGCACCCATTCATTCTTTCTACCATTAATAAAATATAACATTCATTCATTAATATCAGATAAAATTCATTAACACATAAAATTGACTAACATTATTTAACACACAACATTCATCAATATTAATTAACACATATCATTCATAACTATTCATTAGCACATAATTACATTGATTAACATATAAAAATAAGTCATTATCAAATAAGGTATATTACAATCATTTCTTTTTTTGTTTTTTCTTTGAAGCTATGAAAAGAATAAGTGGAGCATTGTTTTCATCATCATTTCCACCCTCTTTAGTTGTTCTACCCTCTGCTCGTGATCTCAATGTATGCCTACTCCTATACTGAGGATGAGGGCACTAAAGGGAAGGGGGGTCCTCTATAATAAAAAAGAAATGGGTTAAATTTAAAAGATTTTTTACTATTGCTACAAGTATTTTATTATTTTAGAGAACATAACTATTGTGCTCTTTACCTGATGGGGCCACATCATTTTGTCTAGCCTCAACCTCAACATGTTGAATACCCTCTAGATCCTCCAGAATTGAAATACTAAAGGTTACATTAATGTTGAACACCAATTGCAATTAATTTTTTTTAAAGGAATAATAGTGGTCCTCTTTACTTGATTGGGAAGCATCACATTCTTGATGTTGTGTACCCAGATCATGCTACACTTAGTCACCACCAAATACATGCTCTAAAATATTAACAAAAAAGGTTACATTAATTACTACTCTAATTACAAATTAAGATGTTTAATTGTATTAATAATTATATAAATAAACTTGAATAGCAAATGAATACCTCCACTACTCAGATGCACATCTGGACCTTCATGTGTAGGTTGTGTTTCACAATTAGGAGGTTGCATTCCAATGTCATGCCCATTATTATCATTGCTTGCTTATTTAAAACAAATATAGTCACTTTATGTTGGAATTCAATATCAATTAGATTATTGGGTAAGTATTCAATTTGAAACAATTTTAATTTAGATTATTTACCTGTGTGATGGATGCACCAGAATCTTGTATTTTCCCACTCAATTCTCATAGCATTCAACCATGGCTATATAGCCTTGCTAGTAGGGAATTCTTTTGTCATCTTCTGTGTGCGCTCTATTGAATTCAGAGCCCTGCATTTTTTCTTAGCATCATGAATTTTCCTTGCATTGCTTGATTTAAAAAAAAATGTTTACAATTCATAAATATTTTGATGCGATATTTCATTTACTCATACTTAAAATTCATGCGGAAAGTTTCATATAACCACCATATCCAAGTTTGTGTTGCCCATGATTTTCTTGTCTTGCCTTTGTTGCCTTTGACGTGTCACTTAGTCTATGAAAATTTTGAAATATATTAGATTATATAAATATAAAGAGTAATTAATTAGTACATAATTACATTCTTAATAGTATCCCATACCTTCTTTTGGTGTTTGGTGGTGTATTTCCTTTCTTCCTTTCAATTCTTTCATTGGCATCTAAAATCAGGTCCTTCCACTCCCTCTCTGGAATCATGGGGAGACGCTTGTACTTTACATTTTCTCTAAATGGGTCCTATATTGGTCCCTCACATACTTTAGATATGCGCCATCTTTTTCAAGGAGGCTAGTTTTGTCAAATGTGTCATTTCCAAACAAATCAACCATATAGTTTGTCAATTTATCTTTTAACCCTTTTTCTTGGTCATTCAACCTTTTAAAGCAAAAACAAACCTGTTAGATTCATAAATGAGCTAAAGTTGCATTTATTATAGTACAATAAATAGATCAAAGGAAAACTATTCTAGCAATGATATGAAATCAAAATAGTGGATTAGGGTTAGTTCACATATGAAGTTCCACTTTTACGTATGGTGGGCCCAAATATCTGCAACGCAATGTCATTAAGATTTTTATAAAAAATATCATTTCCTACAAAAAATTCATGGGATCATTAGTCCAAAATGAGTGATTAGAAAGTAAATTACAATTAGACTATATATAACAATAATTTTAAAGTACCTAGAACCTTCTGTATCTTTAAGGGAATCATTTCTTCGTTGCTCACCACCAATGTGGCTTGCAACGTTCCCGTACTAGCAATATGAAAAGATCCAGGAAATGATGGTATGTTGTCAACAGTAGTCACCTCTGGTACATCCTCATGTGCATCTCCTACTGCAGAAAATGAATCCACTATGAAATACCCCCAAGAAAGAACACTTGAAGGGAAATAAACACATAACAAAAGATAGAGCAAAAGAGGGATCTACTAATAGTGGGAGGGCCAATATGACATGCAGTAGAGGATGTCTACATGTTGTGTGTTGCCGACATTCCAGTCAGAAATAGAGGTGGGGCTGACCTCTGATGAGACATTGGTGGAATTTGCATAGGAACATTGACAACACCTAAAGAATAGTATATTAAATATATAAAAGATTAAATATATAAAAAATGCAATAATTGTAAACAAGGATGAACCTTTATTATGAACATTGACAGTATCAAGTATGATGTATTTTGGGTACTCAAAGTGATAAGCCAAGCAAGTGGTAAGCCAATAAAATTGTCATCACCTGAACTACCTACAATACCCTGATCATGACCACCAAGTTGAAGAGGAAGCATAAATTATTTTAAAAAGAACACATACATATTTTAGTTAATGACATAAAAGAGTATAAAATATAAACCATTATTGAACTTTTATTATAATTAAAGATTTCATTACTACTTGCTTGCAAGTTTTTTGTTGTTTGCATCATTTTTTCTCCCTCTCTCATATCTCATCAGTCTTAGGCTCCACAAATGCCCAAGAAACAATCTCTCTACTAATTTTTCTAAGAGACTTTTTTATCAATTCTATAGGGTTTGTGGAATTTTTTATGTCATCATCGCTTAATCCTATTGAGTCCACATCCCTAGAGAGGTGCTCAAGTACTTTAAATCCCTTTCCCTTTCCTCAAACATCTGTGTATGACAAGAATATCATTTACATTTAAAAAATTATTCTAAAACCATCAAGAAAAGAACATAATAATGTAACCATTAGCTTCTATCTAATTTGTACAATTACAATGAGGTTTACATGCTCGATAGAAGTATCATGACCTACATCCCTGTCTGTGCTATGTGATGGATCCATGTTGCCCTATGACAAAGAAAAAATATAAAAACATGAGCGAAATAAAACCAATAGACTTATCAAAAAACCATCATAATAAAATGGTATATTTGAATCATTAATTAGAGGTTAGTTAATTTAAATGATATATAATACATACCACCCCCATGATAATAACTTTATTTGTATCTACAGGATTCAAATTCTAATCGATTAATAACTCTTCCCTTGAACTTATTGATTTTATCGCACATACAAATACATGATTTCCCTCGTGTGCATCAAGTATGCAATTGGGTTGTTTATTAGTTGACCCAAGTCACATACTATTTATTAAACCTACAATATTTCCTGTTGCTTTTGGCATTCCATCAATGTATATAGCCACTCATTTACTTTGATCATTATCTTTCTGTTGTATATAATTTGTTGACAGTGCATACTTACGCATACTTTTATTATATTAAACAATCTGCATCCAATTATTGTAATTGTAACAAGTTCCAACAAAATCCATCAATTCAGCAACTTTTTTGTAACAGACCTTTATGTCATCCATGGAAAATAGGCCCAAACCATGTAATGATGAAGGTGCTATGTGATATATCCTATTGTTAACACAAAAATCAATGTTTATTGGAGGAAGTTCCTTGGGTACCCATTGTTTCTGTAGATGTCTATACCTCAAGGGCACCTCAATGTCACCTTTGGTCTCATCATCGTAAGAACATGACCCCCCTTGAGCAAGGAAAAATTTCATGCATTTATTGAATTTTGTTCTAGTCTTTTGACCTCTAGTTGATCTCCCTATTGTATACCTACTACATGTCTCACTTTTATTTTCTATTCATGCATTTCCCTCACTTGAGGAAGACACATCTGACAAATACCTATTTGGTGGTATCTGCACTCCATCAAATGAGAGAGTTAGTTGGTAATGAAAGAGATATTTTGCAAATGAGGGTAATTTTGACGAAGAAGTTGGCCCTAAAGTTGATGTTGAGATTAAAATTTCAATAAGTCCAAATGGGGCCTCAAGTGTTAATAACTGTATCAGATTTGCTTCTAATGTCGAGGTTTGAAAAACTAAGGAAATTTGTTTTCCAAGTAATTTTAAAAAGATAAACAATTTCTATAGGGCGTATTGACTTATACTTCTCAATCCATGAGATTTTGAAGGATCCTCATCAAAGGGGTTCAAGTTCTTGCACATATAATTCAATTATCTTATGTTAGCTAATAATTACATAGTACACAACATGAACAACATGAACTTTGTAGACAAAAAGAGTATTAAATTAAAAAAAAAAAATGTTGTCATCATAATCATTGTAAATTTTTTAATTCCTTGCCTTTACTTTATGTAGACTATGCAGGATCCTCAACTAAAGGGTTGATGATGTCTGTAGTCAATGACCTGCTCCCACCAAGGGTGACAGCTTCACACAAAATATATACATTAAATCAGCACCATCAATTGAGTATCATAAACATTACATTTGTAAGTTGATAAATAGTAAATACATATGTATCATAAGCATCATAAGAATCACATGTGTATCATCATATATGTAATTGCACATCATAAGAATCACATATATGTCACCATAAACATGTAATCCATCACATATGTATCATAAATCACCGTCCATCACATAGGTAATAAACAATCTACATTCTACAAAAAAACACAAAGCTCAAAAAATAACACATGTATCATCATAAACATGTAATCCATCACATATGTATTTTAAATCAACATCCATCACATAGCTAATAAACAATCCAAATTCCATAAATAAACACAAAGTTTAAAAAATTTCACATTAACAATCACTCTCCCTATCTCCATCTCCTTGGGGTGGCATAGTTCTACTATTATGACCTACTAGAGGTGGAATGTGAATTCAAAAAAGTAAAAGGTGCATCATGAATTAATTATGTAATGGTATTATAATTCAAAATGTAATAAATTAATTTTGTAACCATATAAGTCAAATAAATTTCTATCAAGAAATCAATATTAAATTGATAATATACTAATCACATCCCTCATACATTTCATTCATGTCATTGATCTTCTTCTTCATCCAACTCATTATTTTGATCATGATAATCATGATCATGATCATCATCTTGATCATCATGATCATGATCATCATCTTGATCATCATGATCATGATCATGATCATAATCATGATCATCATCATCACCATCATCATCTTCATCATCATCACCAACATCACCATCACCATCACCATCACCATCACCATCACCATCACCATCATCACCATCACCATCACCACCACTATCACCATCACCATCCTCTATATCTTCTTCTTCCACCATATTATACTTTATCGGCCTTCCTCTTGGATCATGTCAAACAACAAATGACCAACCCGATTTATGTGGAACCTCTGAGTAAAATACTTTCTCACATTGGCTTGGAAGAACATAGGGCTCATCCCCAACTAGTTCAAACGACCTTATATTAACCATTGTAAAACCATTATCATGTTCAATAACAGTTCTATCAGGATCATTTTAATTCAATCATAGCCTATCCCATTTGACAATGAACAAAACTAATTTGAAGGAATTAAAGTCACACTCAAGTATATCATCCAAAATGCCATAGTATCGATTTTGAGACTATTGAGGATGTATGTCATTTCGTGATGAAATATTTGTCACCTTAAAGACTGTAGTTATCTCAGAATCACAAGTTTTCTTCATGTCATCCAACTTTTTGATGGGAAATTTATGACCATTGCAGCACATAGCATTGTGGTGTTTGACCTGCAATATGTCAAACATGTAAAAATTATTGCATCGTGAGTTGAAAAACATATGGTTGAATAATAAATTTATAAGTACCCATTTATCTCTTAAACCATATGCTAAATCAATTTCCCTTTGCGTAACATTGAAATCTCCATTACGATGAACTTCTTTAACCGATGAAGTCACACCTTCCCATGCTAATGTGCGACCATAATGTTGACAACATTCAATCCATACCATCATCCAATCAATATTTTTTGCAATATACAAATGTAGTGCATCCCACTCTCGACCAACTCTACAAAAAATTAATAGATGTCTTACAATCGATTTATTTTGAAGATTAAGAATTAATTAACTACATTAATATCTTATAATTACCTCTCACTTTTCTCAATATACCTTTCCCCATCAAGTACTCCCCTTCAAATTTGTTAACGGGGTTGGGATCCCAAATGCGATCCATGTGGATCTTTGCTTCAAACTTAGGAAGATATTGAGAAATGTACACCATAGTTTGGTATACCATATATCCCTCCACCATAGAACCCTTAGGATGTGCTCTTTGTCGAGTCAAATCCTTAAAAAATTTCAAGTTCCTCTCAACCATCCACATAATTCAATCTCCTCAACTTGGTGTATGAGGTAGTGTTCTTGTGAATTGAAAAAAACTGAAGGTAGACACTTTTGCATTTCACACATTAGATGAGCAATATTTCTCTTCCAAAATTAAATATCTTCTTTATGGATTTCTTTACATGGCAACCACCCACAAGATATTCAAGATGCAAAAATATATACTACATAACAAGTAAAATAAATCATAAATATAATATCTATGAGATGAACTGAACAAATATCACTATTTATCTCATGTATTTTCCAAGATCATATATGACTTGCTTGACATTATTGTCGAAGTGGTCTGGGAGAGATAGAGGTAGAACGTATTGCAACAATTATAAAATTATCTTTTCATTTTTTTCTAACATAATAGAATGAAAAGTACATGCAAAATATAAAAATATATAGTAAATACACAAGAACGTGAATTACCTTAATGAAGGCATGCTAATCATTTGTTTTCATCCATGGTCCAAATTCACTTTTCTTTGATATGAGATTGTTTATGTTCGCAACAAATCCTATGGGAAATCAAATTTTTCATATGACTTCTTTTAAAGCTTTTCTTTGTTGGTCCGTTAATAACCAAGGAAGGTCACTTATATTAATTTGGTCTCCATGGCTATTTGATTGAATGACATTTTCATTGCATGATCAGATTCCTGAATGTCACTATAAATTTTAACAATTTTTTCTTTGTCATGCCTTCCATCCAATATTTTCCATAATGTCTCTATTATATTCTTTCAAATATGCATACTATCAAACAAATGCACAATTTGTAACTGCTCATAGTAGGGAAACCTACTAAATTTTCAGGGATAACTTTTGGAAGGTGATCATTAATGCCTTGATGACCTTCACGATCATCAATCACATCATCAGTAAACAAAACACAATAGAAAATATGTTTTATGACATAAACCATTAGATGAAATGACATTACCTTGACGATTAATTCTATTATATTTGAACTTTCCAAGGTGAGGTGTCATTCTTCATGGCTTTGATGTATTCTCTTCTTTCCCATTGAAAAGATGTTTTTCGTTATTTTGATACATGATTTTTGTGGAGAAATTGCATATACTCATCAAACACCTACTTTCCTAAACATTTTGAATGATGAGATTTCATCTTTGGACCACAAACTAGACATGCATACTTTTCCTTTGTTTGAAGACCTACAAGATCATGTATAATTTGATTAAATATGTTAATTTTTTTAATTATAATTATCATGTGGAACTTGAACACTATAACATACTGCAAAAATGTTTTATCCCCAGGGCATCATGTATTGCCCATACAAGCATCACATGGAATTAAAATTGTCTTTGTCCTATTGGTCTAGAGACGTCATATATAGTGACACCATTCCATAACTCTAGCAACTTGTAGATAAGAGGCTCAATATATACATTCATATCTTTAACTTGGTACTTACCTAATTGAATGTACAAAAACTTTACATAATTATTAAGACCATTTTACTACAATATTTATAATTAAATGCAGACGACTGTTAAATGATAAAATACCTAGAACAATCATTGCCAATAGTATGTGCTCCCTCTTTATTGACATCCATGTAGGAATGTTATTGTTGATAACAAAAATAGGCCACACTGAGTAAATAGATCCTAGCTCTCCAAATGGATTGACATCGTCTGCTGCCAATAAAAGCTGAAGATTATGAGGTTCTTATTTAAAGTGTGGCCACTTTTCCTCTATGTCCATAAAAGATGAACCATCAAAAGGCATTCGAATAATGTCATCTTGACTTCTATTGCATGCATGGTAATCCATAAATTGTGCCAAGCTAGTGCGCTTGAATAATTGTTGCATACGTGGAATAATGGGAATATAATGAAGAACCTTGCGAGGCACATTTTTTGTTATTTGATCTATTCGATATCTACTGATATGACATTCAGGGCATTCATTTTGAAATTCATGTTGTTTTTGATATATAATATGATTATTGGAACAAGCATCTATTTCTTGATACTCTATTCCAATATCTTTCATAATGACAGATAGTTCTTGGCATGAGCGAGGTAGAATATTTGATGGTGGTAATAAAAACTCACCTATCAATCCACATCAAAAAAACATAATTTGTTAATATAAATAATATTAATATAACATGGTTCACCATTTATTAACTATAATGACATATATGGCATACCTTAACATACGTGAGATTGTTATGTTGGATAAACCATTCGTAACCTTCAAGTTCACCAAAAATAATATAATAGAGAGAAGAGTTGCTTGGGAGCCTTCGTAAAGGGCCTCATATGCCTTCTCAAGTAGAGGTAAATCATGAACAACATCAAGTTCATCTTCATCATCATGATCAACTGTGCGAGTACTAAATATGTCATGGATCAATGTATTTGTACCATCATCTTCAATTGTGTTTTGTGGCTCATGATCACCATCTTCCATGGGATCATTCTATTAAGCTTTGATATTCACACCTGAATGTTCCTCTACTTCAAAAATCATATTCTCCAGGTTGTGTTGATCCATATCATGTGCTCTAGGGTGCTTGACCTATATAAAAATGATAAACATAAATAAACCAGGATCATGATCTCACCATCAAATGATTTCTTATGTATATAAATTCTTAAGACGATATAATAAAAAACTTACCAATGGATGATAATCATGTCCCCCTTCAATGTGACCATACAACCTACAATGTTTCTTGGCTATTTTGATTAGAAGTCTTCTAGTATTTAATCCCTTAAAAATTTTGCAAGGACAATAACATTTTCCATCACCTTTTCTTTCCAAGTTAGACCACAATCTAGAGCAATTGTCACGTTCATTGATTGTCTAACATGGTCTTTCTTGACAGGTAAAAAAATTGAGCTATAGAACTAGTTATATAGAAGTTGAAATGTTAGTTATGAAATCACGTTTCAATATAGTATACCAAATTAAATTACTTGAACATAGAAAAAATGAAAATTGAACCAAAACCATTTAACTCTTCTTTTTCATCTCAAAACATATCTAATGGCTTTGTGGTGATTTAGAGCAGGTGATATGCTAATGGCTTTGTGGTATGCAATCCTTGTATCATATCTTAAGTTGACTAGTGTCTAATGTGAATTCATTATCAATGTTGTGAATTCATCGAGAGTATGGTGATAGTCATCCTTATAGGATCCTCTCAATAGTGTCCAAACCAGTCTACAAGGAAAGTAACTATCCATTCCCATGCTCATGCATACTTACATGACTAATGATGCCCTTGTGTATCCTAAACATTGGATAGACCTTATTTGACTTGTCTAATCAATGTGGTTGTTGTCCTAATATAAAATACTGAGTTCTACCCTTGCCTCTGCATCAAACTTCTCACATCATGTTTATTCAACAAAACACACTATTCCGATCCCAATCTTCCTTAGTACCCTCGATGAAGGGGCATGTATAATGGTTTCAACATACAAATTCAATGATCATACACTCCATTCTTTTGGACACCCTTGGATACATTACTTGGCTTATAGGCTTGGGAAAACTAATATGAGTTGAGCCAACACCATGAGAATAGGGTCAAGTATCATGGAAACTAATCATAATATGTAAATACGGGGTTCACGCCTAAGTGTTGTCTCTCAACAATGCCACACTTTAAAAAATTTCAGTCTGAAGACTTCTCCTATTGGGTCAACACGCATTGATTCCCACAAGGCCAAATCAATGTATCTAGGCTTCAAAATCCTTACTCTAGGCTTGGAGAACCCTACACAAGGTCTATGAACACTCACTTGGTATTACAATAGAAAGAGCCTTCCTCTAGAACTTTTTTTGCAATGCACACATCATTGGTAATCATTGTTATGATGTATGGTCTATTAGGACAGTAAATAAAATGCTTATTCTTTTTCCACCCTTTGAAACTACAACAAGGTATTTGACTCGGAAGGGTCCCCACACATCACCTGAACACCAAACATTAGGCAATTCAACCTTTTTCCTTCTCAATGCATTTTCTTTGGTCTTTTACTGGTTTTCTTAGTTTGGTATATAGGGATATTAGACCTTTCATGGCATCATCATGTGCACAAACTTCCCCATATGTCCCTCTAAGTCTAATATATTAAATAAATTTCACCTAGCACTATCTGGTATATATTATTGTGTCTTATCCATATAGGATATTTGCATAGCACACTATCATTGTTGACTCATGTGTATGATGTAGAGGTAGGGCCATACATAATGGTTTCAACATATAAATTCAATGATCATATATTCCATTCTTATAGACACCCTTGGATACATTAATTGGCTTATAGGCTTGGGAAAACTAATATGAATTGAGACAGCACCATGAGGATGGGGTCAAGTATCATGGAAACTAATCTTAATTTATGAAGACAAGGTTCACACTCATTGATGGTCATTTTGCAATTCACCTTGAGTCTACGTGAGCTGCAGAAGTTGGTGGTAAGTATGGAAGATTGTCTCCTTCCAATATGTAGTCCTTTCATAGTTTAGGTGCCTACACACTATTTTGTTGCTAAGTATTGATATAGTCTTAAGACATCTCATTAATCCATTACATGTCTAGACTTGGGTTTAAAAACAAAACTCTGTCAAGACAAAAACAATATCACTAGTAAAACTATGACAGTGACAATTAATGCCCTTAGGATAGTCATAGAAATTTAATCTATTTCATTTGGTTTTGATCAACAAACCCTTCTGAAGGTTTCATAGGTTCCCCTCACCCCTCTCTCTATCAACAACCACTTCAAAATACCAATCGCTTTGTCTTCCCACCAAATTCTTCACTCTTACTTCCTTTTATTGTCTGATGCATAGTGATATCAGACTGTCCTCATGCCTAAACACGTACCAAATCTAATTTGGAGTCCTACACACAACATAATATGATACATATCATGTAAAAAGGTCTTCCCAAATATTTTTGTGAATTTATATACATGGGAGACCAAACTATACATTATTTACTCCTCTTAGTAAACACTAGGCACGATTTTGACATTTTTGGAAAAACTATGAAATCTTCTTTAAAACACAAAAAAATTCAATGCCACAAAAAGACAAAATGAATTTACCTCTCTTCTATACCACATAAAATTGACTTCCCATCAAATTATGATTATTTTCACAATTAAAATGAAGATAATCAGACCGAAACATCGAAAAATGCAGAGAAAACCCAAATTTCATTAAGAAAAACTCTTGTATCGCATGCGAAAGGCCTATTTATTCCCATCCAAGTGGGTTACAACCTCAAACCATGATAAACTAACTTTCCAACCATATTTTTAAGAAGTTACTACAAGAAATGCAAAATTTGTCATGGCAAAATGACAACTTTTTCCCAATGGACCTCAAACTTTCACAATTAGGTCCCAATACATGAATATTTTAATGGTATGGCAGCTTGCAAAGAGGGTAAAGATTGCACACAAATTGAACTAACGTAAAGATTACAATAAAATATTTTTTCAAATATGCAATTAACAATCTCCATGCACACCAATCATCTTCATATTTAATGTCTCTCCCTAGCGTTTCAAGTTTTTAGATAGTTATTGATTTGATCAAACACATGGAAATTATATTTATGGTAGAGTTTAAAAATCCTTTACGCTTTGATGGATCTCATACCCTTCTCTATGGCTCAACCTTACATCTTTTCTATTCTTGTTTCTTACATATCCTATCTCTATATTGTGCCATGCACCATCTCTGGAGCCTTCCAAAGTAGTGTTATGTTTGTTCATTATCGCTTCTACTAAACTCTATAAACTACAATCTTGTATTTATTTTTAATCGATGATTTCCAAAATTGTTTGATCTACCATCTTGCTAGAAATCTCCTATCTATTATTCTTTCATGGATGTCGCATCTTGTTACAAACCTCACATTTTGGCACTCACAAAAAGGATATTAGCAAAGGTTGTGAAATATTGATTTTAAATCTACCAATTGTAATTCCATCTTGTGCATATGGATTTTACATGTAGAAGAAATAGAATTGATAAATAGGCAATATGGTGGATGATAAGTGGAGGATGTAATTACTAAAGGTGTGGCACTAGTGGCTTTTGTACATGAAGGTGACTAGAGGTTGTGGAAGGAGAAATTGTGGAAGTTGGATCTATGGTAGTGGTGGGAGTAGATGTTATTTACGAATGGAAATGTCAAGCTAATACTCATAAAATAGCTAGGAATCCAACTTAAGGCCTTGTATTTGTTAATAAATTTCTCTACCATTGAGATACTACTCCCTTTCTTACCATTCCATTATTGGCTTGACTGTAGATAATTCTAAACACCCATTATAAGACACATTATAGGTTCTTGGGGCTCCTAACCTAACCTAGCTCTGCTAACATTTTGAGCTACTACTCATGGACTAGTTAGGTCACCAATCTATGACCTTCTATTTTTTATTAGAATGTGATCTATGACTAAGTATTAGACGATCTTACTAACTTGGGTATCATGCATTTATGTGTCTCTAACATGATTCATAGTAACTATATAACAATCTTACTAGTCCTAGATCTATTCCTTGTCTTTTTTATATGGTTCCTAGTGAGAATATATAAATCTTACTAGTTCTAAATGTCATAACTTTGTGTTTTGCATGCTTCATGTGTGTTACCAATGTTACTCATATTACTCACTTTGTGCTTCCCTTTTATCTCAATATTGTAGATTAACAATATCATAAGTCTTGGGAGCTACCACCTTTTCAAATTTGTAGTCCTCTTGACTCTTAAATATCTTGGTGAAAGAATATTTGGTTTCTTCATATTTTCCCAAGAGTACATGAGCATAATTTCATACTCTTGCTAAGAGGGGGCTAAATATTGCATCATAAGTTGTATCTCTTTCTAAATATACACTAGGTTTGGACTCACTTTAGTGGTTGTGCCTTATTTATACCTAATTGTACTTAGGTTTGAGAATGTTTCCATAAATTTGGTTCATTCCCTTATTCATGATGTTCCTCATGGCTCAATTTTCTAGGACTGGGGTCTTCGGAACCCTTATTCATGGAAATTGGACCTAAAATTTGAAAGATGAATTTTGCATTGACAAATAGTAGAATTTCCTCTCCAAATTTGGACTTTTCCAAAAGTTCAATTTGAAAAGGTGAAAGTTGCATATAGATACAAGTCTATTTCTCATTTCAAACCCTTATCAACTCCAACCCACATCTACCAATTTTTCAATCAACCAATTCAAATCAATGAGCATAGATCTATCATGAAGGAATGAGGCATTCAAAGATAAAACTTTGTTACATCAATTATGATTAACTATATTATTTTTTCCATGATGAAAGAATACACTAACATTCTCTAGAAACATTAAGGCTTGTATGGAACTTCATGCCAAACATTTCAAAATTGAGGTACATTTGTCAATTTTTTATTTACATTTATGTTTGGAACATAATAACACAAACTCTAATGTTATGAAGCTTCCTATGCTAGATACCTCCATAGAAATAGTTTAATATGACTCTCACGCACATTTGTAAATGTTTAAGGAAACACAATAGACAAAAAAAATTGTAGAAAAGGAAGAAGGTTTTCCAGCTAAAGACCTTAACATTAAAAATGAAAAATTTAAGTAACTATCTAGAACTACCTCACTGTTAGAGGAGGTAAGGTTGATAACTACAAAAATAGAATGAAAATGGCCTCTCCTACGCTATCTTCTAATGAGAACTAGAAACTCATCAATTCTACCCATGAAAGGTTGATCCTTTAACCAGTTAGCTTGTTCTTCACTATGTATACGTCCTAGTGCCATGGTAGGGGTAGGGTGAGAGAGAGAGAAAAGAGAAAGATAGGTCAATTTCCCTTTGGGTTGTATATAATTCATGGTGGCTAAAGGGGAAGATTGAACATCGACAACCAAGGCATGGGAGAAACATTAAAAGAATTTTGATGATGTTGACCTAGGAACAGAAAAGCATGGGTAGTTGTGAAATGCAGTGGATAGCTCAAGCAATGGGTTGGACACAAGTAATTCCATATATATGCAAATCAATAAATAAAGGTGAAGATTCATCTACCTTGAATGGTGAATATTCTACCCAAGCAATTCCTCATATTATGCAAATATTATGCAAATCCAAAATTCCTCATGCAAATATTATGCAAATCCGAAGATTCAATGAATGAAGGTGAAGATTCAATAATTCCTCAAAAATCTGAAATGAAGGTAAAGATTCTACCTCAAATGGTGAGTGTGTCGTTTGATCTTGCCAAAGGTGGAGGTCGACGTGGAAGCCTATGTGGGACTGAATGTAGAAATGACTTGCCCTCTCTTTTTTTTTTTGAGTAATGCCTATTGTTGTCAAAATATTGATGAACACAGACACTTTTTAGAAAAAAAAAACAAATTTAATTGCTAATGCCTTCTTCGTCGAAACCATATGTGAAATTATTATTAGAATTCCGACAAATTTGGGGATTTTTCCAAAAAAAAATCAAATTTGGTCACAATATACCTTCTCCGTCGGAAACATCAGTTGTAATTCTAGACCAAATCTATTAGTGTGTTTATATGATAGGGTGATGCTCTCTAATGTAATGATTTTTATCATAATTCTAGGATATGATGTAGTTATGCATTCTATCTCTATGGAGGTTTAGATGTTCAACTATATGATTAAGTACTAACCATAGAGTGAGTTATCGGCCTTAAGAATATATCTTGTGTTCATTTTCCTATATGGGTTTTGAGTTTGTATGGGGTGCAAGGAGATGATCTTCTGTCACCCACTTCGGTGGGACATGGACTATCACGACTCTCCTCCACCGGTGTTCCTATTCATGTTAGATGTATATGTGTGCATTTTTCTCTATGATGTATCTATAGGTACCGAGCATTGACTCCACCCAAATCCTCAGGTCTGAGCACGCTCTATGACCCAATGGTAAAGTGGGAAACTAGGGTTATCAGTCATACCCCATTGGACCATTGTTCCTATCGAATGAGTCCCCTTTTAGGTATATTTGTAGTATGGTTGTCCAGCCATGTCAGTAGTTAGCCTGGTTAGTACTCTGTGTTTTGATTTGTTGTATTTTGTTGCTCCTATGTGTAGTATAATAATTTTCTAATGTTTTATGAAAAAGATTAGTATTGTATTTTAATGATTTTTGGATGTCGTTATTTAATTAATTAATAAGTAGAAATTGTGAAACTTAAAGATTTAAATTATTTAAAATTATTTAATGAATTCAAAAAGAATATTTATCAAGGGAATTAATAATAACATCCATTTGTGTATTTAAAGATTAGTTAATTAATAATTTACTCTAGTCACCTCATTTGACTTATTAATTGAGAACCTTAAGGGCTTAAATTATTTATCCAAACTGGAAGGATTAATTAAATAGAAAACAATAAAAATTCAATTACGTATTTTCAACACTCATGTGATAATCTACTAAAATACGATTATTACTTAAAGTGTTTTAAAAATTAATTCTAAAGAAAATAATTAATATTTAATTAGTCTCTGTTTGCATGTATGGGAGTTACAAAGAGAAAATAAATAAATAATTAATGAATTTATTATGGGGGATCCTGCATACTTTTTTGGGGGAATTATTATTATTGACTTGCTTTTGGAGCAAAAGGGAGGGCTTGCCTAGAGTTTCCTCTGAAAATGTATCTCTATGGTTATGGGGGAGTTTTCAAAGAAATTTAGAGAGAATCAATGGAGGTCATCTTGGCTTTTGTTGTGGATTTCGTGAAGGGGGGTTGAATTTTTTTTTGAAGCTACTGATATTAGCTGTCTGTCATTTTATGTTCACTATGAATCTTTTTGAGTTTTTTCCTTCTACCTCTCTATGCATGGTTACTAGATAGAGCTATAGAGGTAGGGTTCAAGATTTGTTCTCGCATGTAGAAATTCTTTTAGTTGGGTTGAAATAAGCTTATTGATTGATTGAATACAGTAGATTTAAAGTGGATTTCTTGTTAAATGTGGTTTTTGGATTATTGAGATTTATTTGTGATCTAGGTTAAAATAAATGTATATTGTGAAATCTGGGATTTTATCGAATTTGAAGTCATTGGGTTTTTATGGTTTTCCAAATGATAACTTTGGGTTTAATATGATTTCCCAGAGAGATTCAATTTGAGATCTTGTTTGTATTCTTGAATGATCTTTATTTAAAAGAAAATTTTCATTTAAATTGGGGTTTAGATCTTATTTGTTTGAAGAATCTATGCATGTAGAATATTTGTTTTTGGTAAGTGAATTTTTTTTCTCTTCTGGTATCATTATGTGAAATTATTGTTTTATCTTTTTCGGTTTGTTATATGTAACTTTACCCTCTTATTATTCCTGTTCATGTTGGTTGGGTTGTTGGGTATTCCACAGAGGAGGGAAACCCCCACCTATTACTACTTATCAGATTGCCATTAGTTTTACCTCAAAGTTATACTATATACTCTAGTCAGTTATCTATTACCGAGATATTCAGTTGGTATGCACAATCTAGTCGGTTACAGAAGAAAGAAATCACAGAACGCAGTATACACTGAGCTGTCTACCAAGTATCTTTACATGTCTACTGAGCAGCAAGGATGACACACCAAGTTGATATACATTGAGTGAAACGTGTTACCAGATTCATTGAACCTAGACATGCATATGAAAACATGTTACAAGATCGAGGCACATCTAACTATTATCACATTGGAAATTGTACTTAAAGATTGTGTATGATTTTGATGTCATCTAGCCAATGAAATAATTTGCATGGTTATTCATTTGATAAAATATATTTGCAAGATCGAAGCAATGAATTGGATCACCGTCATAAGAGATCTATTTATACAGCATGAGTTAAGAGTTAAAGGTGTGTGTGCATGAGTGTGAGAAGACTGTTATAGAGACACAGAGGTCACCGAGAAGGTTTTCAGAGAACAGTCAAAGAACAAAGTAAACAAAAGGGTTTACCGAGTTACTATATGGGTTACCAAGGTATGCTATAAGAAAGGTAATCTTATTCTGAGCACGTAGAATCTGCTATAACATTCCAGATGTAAAGTTGCAGATATTTGTAATAATTTTATTGAAATATTTTGAAGTTGTAAGAGAAACCTTTAACAGGGTAAAAGACTCTAATCAAGTCCATAAATTGTAAAGCCTCTAACCAGGTGCAGCATTTAGATGAAGTGTTGTAAAATCCTTTAGCAAGGTGGATCTAATAGATCTTGTTACTCCTAACAGGGTATGCTATCAGAAATAGCTAAACATGTAGCTCTAACCAAGCACTCTTTATTATTACAGTAGTGAAGTTGTGGGTGTCATCCCCACCGCAACTTTTCTCTCTAACCAAGAGTTTTTGCGTAACCAAAATATATGTGTTATGGAGTGAATCATGTATGATTGTTATCTATTTATTTTAACTTTATACTATGTTACTACACTATTCGGTGTATGCATAACAATAAAGTTATTGTTGGAGAAATGTTTTGAAGTACTGATTCATCCCTCCCCTCTCAGTACATTAGCTTTCCATATTGGGCCTAACAATTGGTATCAGAGCTTGAATCTTGGAAAATGGTTTAACTACCTAAAGAGAAAGATCTTATCAATGGAAGGCTATAAACAATCTCAGAGGATTGTGTATCTGCAAGAAGAGTTGGATCATGCTAATCAAGTGATTATAGACATGCAAAAATCTCTAAAAGTGAGAAGAAGATTATCCGATGATTTGCAGGATTCTCAAGAGTTAGAGGAACAAATTGAGACATCGTCTAAGAATAGTATATCTGAAGAAACTGAAGAAATGATTGGAGTATTGAAATAAAAGAACAAAGAACTGGCTGATCAACTGGAAGCAATGAAAAGAGAACATGAACATTTTAGCACACAGATGACTGAAAATCTTGATGCATTAAGGACAACCGAGGATAAAGTAAGAGATCTACAGAGAGAGAAACAACAACTTGAAGTCTTAGTATCTGATAAGAATGACGAAATCACAAGGTTAACTAGAATTCAACAAAACCTATTAGGTCAACTAGGTTATGCACATCATGAAGCAATTATGAAAAATTGATGAGAATCAAGCATTGAAACTTGAAGTATCAAAGTTAACCAATGAACTTGAAATAAAGAAGAAATCCAAAGAAACACTGAAGAAGAGTTATGAAGCATCAAATATGTTGGATGAGCAACTGAATACAAGACGACCCAACAAAGATGTAGGACTCGGTTACAAAGGAAAAGTCTCTACCGAGAAAGGAATTCATACTACCGAGAGAGGAGAATCATCAAAGCAAGCTGGAAACAAGAATAACATCAAAAGAAAGAAACCTATTTGCAACTACTATGGAAATCAAGGTCAGACTACCAACATATGCCAAATCAAAAAAGGTAAGCAACCGAATGTCACTAAGTCCAATGGTTATTGTTACAATTGCAATAAATATGGTCACACATCTAATCAATGTAGGACAAAGTCTGTTAACAATTATTAGAAGGCAAAGTTCAAAGGGTTTTGTAAAAACTGCAATAGATATGGACATGGTACCAAGAAGTGTTGGCTTAAGCAAAAGAACTATATGTGGTATGCACACCGAGCAAATGCTAGAGGTTGCCAAACTCACACAGATCCTTACGAATAGTATTCTACAGTACCATGGGATTACAATACAAGGATATGGTGTGAATATTGTGGAAGATATGGACATATACGTGGTAACTATTTTATAAGGTTTGAAATGAACAACCGAAGATCATGGAGAAATCCTGGTATGGCATGTTTTCATTGTCACAAAGTAGGACACTTAGCTGGAGATTGCAGAGATCAACCTAGAAAAGACATTGAAGAAATAAAAGAAAAATTAAAGATGATTTGGAAAAAGAAGGAAATTGTGTTGAATAAAGAAAGCACCTTACCTATCGAGTTAGGTGCACCTATTCCAAATTAATCGGTAAAGGTATGAAGGGACTGCATTCTCTAAAGGTTAAAATCTTAACAATTTCTATTCTATTATGTACTTAATTCAAAATCTACATAATTAAGATGTATTAGTAAGTTTGAAGTTTTATCAAAGTCTTTTGAAGCACCTTACAGGAAGTCTATCAAGTCGGTGAATATAGGAAACCTGTCTAGTTGGTGAATGAAGGAAGTTTGGTTACTCTATCAAAATGGAAAAAGGAGAGTAAATCGGTTAAAGAGGAACCGAGTGCATTTAATGTTTTTGACCTAACCCGCACGGAGCCCGATAAGGTATTTTGTGTACTTAAAATCATTTTCGCAGTCATTTTCACTTACCAAGTTTTCGAGAAAGCAGAGCAAGCGAATCTAAGGTGATCAAACCTCTTACAAAGAAAATTCAAGGTATTTACATCAATCTCAACACATCGTTAAGCTAGTTTACCGATCTTATCTAGTTGCCATTATCTGCTAAGTATAAAGCATCTATCGTTTGAAATCTTGAAACCCTAAGGACTCTTTGCTAGTTTTTATGTGAAATCCACAATGGCACCCAAGATCCAAGGTCCCATAGTTGTCAAGAATGTAGAAAAGTCCTCACTAAAATACTCTTTGACTCCCAAAGTTGCTTCTAAATCGGATGACAAAACCGCCTTCTCACTCATCCCAGACAGAGTGTTACTAGTCGAGGATGTGAGATTCTTCACCAAATGTCGTGTTGAAGAACTCGATCATGTTGAAATCAAAGACACCTATGATGAGCTATGCACCAATGGTAAATTGAATAGCAAGTATGAGCACATCAAAATCAAGGGATTAACTGAAGCCCTAACCCATCCCCATGTGTTCAAACCCCAGTGGGTCAAGTTTGTGCTGAGAAGAGTTCATGATGATTTCATGTGGCTAGAAGAGAAACCATTTAAGATTACTAAGTAAAGCATTCATCTAATTACCAGTTACTCTATCTATGATCATGCTCAAGCCCAGAAGATGATGTCACAAAAGGAATTGATCAGTTTAACCAGAGTGGAATCTGATTGCAGAGGATTGAAATTGAATAATGTCACTAGTGAAGAACTAAAACTTTCCATTAGAGTAATGGGCTACTGTTTCTTCCAATTGGCAAGGAAAAATAGTGTTCCCTATGCAGCAGTAGACCTGGCATACAAAATTGTAAAAAAGGGAATGAAAATTGATCTATGTGAGGTATTGCTGAAGAACCTATTTGAAAATTTGAACACGATCAAGAAGCCGAAGAAGAACATTTTGGCTAATACTCTAAAGTTTGGATCATTACTGGTATGCATGTTTTTCTATTTTGAAAAATTCTTTCCATCAGTCGATAAAGTTGTTTGGGAACTACACCGACCAATCACCCATCAGATCAATGACTTCATCAAGAATTTAGGTGATAATTTCAATGATATTATGGATGATTACTTCAATAAATTTCAAGAAAAAATGCATAACAGATATAGGATTCCACCCCAGCTAGTAGAGAAATACAAAAATGATATATGTTTTGAAGTTGACACCAATTACTGCTATGTGAATGTTGTGGAACCAAGGACTCAATCTTTGTCACCAATGGGCTACAAAATTGATTTTGACATCACAAAAAAACAAATTGATGCATTTCTTACATTGCCTAGACATGCTACTGAGCTGAGGTATGGTACCTATGAGGAAGTAAAGGAAAAAGTAAAGATGAACATTGTAGTACCCAAAGCTACAAGAAAGGCATAAAAAATGATTAAGGCATTGTCAAAGAAATTCAGAGAAGACTCTTCCTCTACACCTATCAAAGGCACCATTGCCACTATCGAAGAGGATTCTGAAGCCCAAGAGGCAGCTATAACACTAAGCACTGAATTGCCTAAGGGTAAAGTGTTGAAGAGAAAGAAACAGGACACATCAAAGGCCTCACCGACTCCACCTCCAGTAAAGCGACCTAACACTAGAGCATCTACAACCTCACCAAGTAAGAAAACAAAAGGTGTTACTATTCCTAAGGTAACAAAGACATATAAGAAATCTACTCGGAGACTCATTTTGACAAAAGAGTCGAGTGATACCGAATCAGAGGATGTAAGCAAATTCCAGATTGTCAAGAGCAAGAAGGTAAATATACATAGTGTTGAAAACTTCTATGCTAATCTGAAAGAATATGGTGGATTTGGAGGATTTAGATATGTCAAGTATGAAGCTAGGAACAATGATGAGAAGAGACAAATTGAAGACGCTGTCATCTGCACACTTCTAAAGTTTTGGTTAGCTCCATTGGAACTAGCTAAGTCACTTCCAAATGAACTGTATTTGCATATTGATAATCGGTGGAAGTATGCAATGGACTCAGAGAAACAAATCAGAGAGAGAAGTCTAGTTCATTTATTTCTTGACATGTTAGTTGCTGAAATAAAGGAACATCTTACCACCTACAATTCAAAGTTTCTTGTCAAACAAAGAGCATTAAAATTGATGAATGGGCTATATATTGAAGTTGAAAAGGAGACTAAAACAAAGTGGTAGGAAATATTCAAAATCAAGGATACCATTGAGCAATCTACAATTGAAATCGTTGATGTCACTGAGCATGATCCTGATGTCACCAAGCAAGGTCCTGATGCTACCAAACAAGACCCTGTTGCCACTATTCAAATAGATGAAGATGTCATGGATTTAGAGGCACTAGAATAGGAAATGATAGAAGGCACTACATATGCAAAACTTGTATCTAGTGAATTAGTCTTGGAACAAGTTCAGCCTTATCCACCGGTCAAGCAACCTGTCTCAACCGAAACTCCTCAGGATACAGATCAAGGCACTGAAGGTCATAAGTATATAGTAGGAGAAGGTAGTACTCAAGAATAGACATCTCAAGCACCTTCTAACACTAAGACTATTGCAACTGAGAAAAAGAGTACCGAGACACCAAAGGACTCTATAGAGGCTAAAGAAACCGATCAAAGTGTTGCCTCTACCGAGCAACTTACCGAGGGTCATCAAGCCTCATAAGCCCTTGTCTTAGTTCCATTGGTGAAAGGTAAAGAAAAGAAAATGAAAAAGCATAGTTTTAAAGTTGATTTGTCAAAACCAATAGTGTTGCCCAATGTAGACATATCAAAATTGAAAGGGCAAGCACTCATTGATTTCAGTGAACTGTGCAAAGCAAAGGCCGAACAAGAGAAGCAAATGGCCATTCAAAAGAAAAATAAAGTACTTCAGAAGGTAAAAGAACTCCTAATAGATATGCTACCTAAAGCTACAGTATCAATTGATGCAGCCATCCACATTCAACTAGATGAACTCCTAACAAAGATAGAGACATCTGGAGTAGATGCATAAGAGTATTTGAGCAAGCTGAAAGACAAAGAGCTCACTGCAAAAATGATAGAAGAGGTACAAAAAGCTATAGCTATTGGCAAAGTTAAACTTGTCAAATTTATTGCTGAGTTGACCCCTCAACTCAAGCACATTCATTATTTATTTTAGAAACTCTACACATTTTCTTTATTCATTAAAGACATTAAGAATAAAACAGAGGCAATTGAGAAAGAGATCACCGATCTCTCAAGCAAGTTAACCATCGAGCCAAATTCAGTTCAAAATTTTTATACAAAGTTACAACAACTCATGGCTCACCAATTGGACTTACGAAATGAAGAACACAAGATCAAGATGGACATAATGACCCTTAGGACATTATTCCTTCCACATCTTTCATCAGTCCAAGAATAGATCAATCGAGCCACATACTTATCTACTACTCAAGAGGGAAGCACTCTAGATGGCTTAATATCACTATTGGCTGATATTCAAGCCTAGAATTCTTTAATGGACAGTGTAAAGGATGCACTCTCTGTTGCTCTCACCGACGCCCAAACCAAGTACAAATGCATTTTTGATCAGTTACCACCCCCGAATGGTAATTAATTTTTTTGATGTTTCTCAAAAAGGGGGAGTAATATGATACAGTCTTGGGGGAGTAATACAATATATTTGGGGAGTGATACAGTATTGAGAGAATGGTATAGTAGTCAGAGTCTAGTATACAGGGGGAGTATACCAAGAAGAGTAAGCAGAGTATTCTAGAGCAGTAAACCGCGCAATGTACAGGACAGTAAGCAAAGTACAGAATAGATCACCAAGCATGCAAAATCAGAGTTTTGTACAATATATCGATAAGGGGAGTATATCTGATATATTATATTATTGACAATTGTATATACTATTCGTATAGTGAAATTTTGCAAGTATATAGATTTTTGAGTTATAACTTTGAAAGTAGTTTTTGTTAAACATCTCAACTAATGTCAAAAGGGGAGATTGTTACTACTTATCAGATTGCCATTAGTTTTATGTCAAAGTTATACTATATACTCTAGTCGGTTATCTATTACCGAGATATTCAGTCAGTATGCACAGTCTAGTCGGTTACAGAAGAAAGCAGTCACAGAATGCAATATACACCGAGCTGTCTACCAGTATCTTAACATGTCTACCGAGTAGCAAAGATGACACGCCGAGTTGATATACACTGAGTAAAATGTGTTACCAGATTCATTGAACCTAGACATGCATATGAAAATGTGTTACAAGATCGAGGCACATCTAACCATTATCACATTGGAAATTGCACTTAAAGATTATGTATGATTTTGATGTCATCTAACCAATGAAATAATTTGCATGGTTATTCATTTGATAAAATATATTTGCAAGATCGAAGCAATGAATTAGATCACTGTCATAAGAGATCTATTTACAAAACATGAGTTAAGAGTTAAAGGTGTGTGTGCATGAGTGTGAGAAGACTATTATAGAGACACAGAGGTCACCGAGAAGGTTTTCAGAGAATAGTCAAAGAAAAGAGTAAACAGAAGGGTTTACTAAGTTACTATATGGGTTATCGAGGTATGCTATAAGCAAGGTAATCTTATTCTGAGCACATAGAATTTGCTATAACATTCCAGATGTAAAGTTGCAGATATTTATAATAATTTTATTGAAATATTTTGAAGTTGTAAGAGAAACCTTTAACAGGGTAAAAGACTGTAATCAAGTCTATGAATTGTAAAGCCTCTAACTAGGTGCAACATTTAGATGAAGTGTTGTAAAATCCTTTAGTAAGGTAGATCTAATAGATCTTGTTACTCCTAACAAGGTATGCTATCAAAAATAGCTAAACATGTAGCTCTAACCGAGCACTCTTTATTATTGTAGTAGTGAAGTTGTGGGTGCCATCCCCACCATAATTCTTCTCTCTAACCAAGAGTTTCTGCGTAACCAAAATATATGTGTTATGGAGTGAATCATGTATGATTGTTATCTATTTGTTTTAGCTTTATATTATGTTACTGTACTCTTCAGTTTATGCATAACAGTAAAGTTATTGTTGAAGAAATGTTTTGAAGTACTGATTCACCTCTCCCCTCTTAGTATATTAGCTTTCCATATTGGGCCTAACACCACCCACGGTGGTGGGTAACCCACCCACCATGCGCTATCCATAGTGATGGGAGCCCATCCACCATGAGAAACCCACAGTGGTGGGATCCCATCTACCATGAGAAAACCATGGTGTTGGTGGGAGCCCATCCAACATGGGTAACCCATGGTGGTGGGGGAGCCCACCCACTATGGGGAAACCGTGGTGGGGCATCGTATTACCCCCTTTGTCATACATATTTATGACTGCCAATAAAATTTAGTGGAGAATAAATATTTTGTAGTCTATTGTATATTATATGAAATATGTATGTATGTATATATATATATATATATATATATATATACATACATACATACATATTTCATATAATATATTTCATATATATATGTTGAACACAAGATGCCACTAAGAGGAGGGTGAATCAATAGTATACAAACTTAATCCTTTTATATCCTATGTGTGTATACTAGTTAACTAATCTAATATAAAGTAGACATATCGGTTAGATGGGAGTATAAAATAATTGTAACCACACATAAAAGGGACATCTGATAACACTAGTTGTACGATAAAAAACAAGATGGGAAAAGCCTAGGTGAGAAATCCTACTGGAGACTACTGCTCCAATATAGCCTCACAATCAAACACTCGGTTACAACATTTAGGGAACCAACCCAAGGAACACCAACCCCTGCACCAAGCTCCAACTTAGTGATCTTCAATAAACATGATCAATTACAAAAGTAATCTCCTTATTATAAAAGAACTTTGTAACACTTTGATGCAACCATAACCTGTAAAAACCCTCTTAAGGGTCAACCAGCTTATGCATCAAGAGAGACACAATGAAAAAAACAAAAAAATATAACAAATTAATATAAATAGATTATAATCAATCCATAGAACTTGCATCAATCATCTGGAAATCATTAGATTATCATCAAAGAACATACGGTAGTAAACCGATTACATGCAGGCTTCAAGCCTGATACAATCCAACTGGGACTCTAAGAATCAAGTGGATCACAATATGTGAATCTCAGTCCTTATTCTCATTTCTTCTTCCTCTACCTCCTAAAAATGATTACATAACATCATATTTATACCCACCAGGACTTATCCGGGTCGGCCTCAAAAGATTACATTCACCAATGCAAGAAAATGAAACATGTAATTAGGGCAGCCCTAAGATTTAAGAAATCATTCCAAAAAATAGCAACCATGTGATGCAGTTCAGCAAGAAGGTCGGCCACATGCCAAAGAACATTGGAAAAGACCCAAGATGGATCCACATGCCAAGAATCATGCTGGTAATGAAGGAAAACCAGCCGGTATGAAGAAAACTTATCCCGAGAACCAAAAAGTGCCAATCGGAAGCAATAACTGACTAGAGAAGAACCCAAATACACCAGAAATCTAGAATCAACTAAATGAAACCACCAAGAAACTACAAACAATATCTTCCATGAATAACAAGTAACTACCTTTACATACCGGTATGAATACTAAAACTCAACAAAGAACTAAACAAGAACAAGACTAAAAGGAAATGTTTTTGGTTGATGCAAGATTTCTCATCGACTGAGGATGCTCCTGCATCAGACAACCTAGGTAGAAAAAGATGTTCCATGAAAGGAAACTCATGAACATCTAAAAGGATTTGGGATGAAGATCCCATGCTCATTTCTAATCTAAACATCTTCTTTATCTGCCAATCTCTGCTTTGGCTCCTCTAGTTCCTCAACCGGCTTCTTGAACCTTTGAATCCCTTTGGTTTTCTTTCTTTTCTTTAGCTCTGCACATTCTCCCTATATACTGCCTTCTTTCTTCTATAACTGAGGATTTCATCTGCCACAAGACTTCATGCAGTTTTTCACCATGAGCTCTTTGTCAACCGGTTCCATTTGTCTATTAGTATCATCTATCATATCCTTCTACCAACTCATGTCACCTTCTAGTATAATCTCAACAACTTGTTCTATCAGATCTTTCTTCAAATCCTTTGGTGTAACCTCTACAACTAGTTTTGTCAAACCTTCCTATATAACCTGTACTGTCGGTTTCCTGCAACTTTTGTCAAGACTCGGATTCTTCACATTCTTCTCTTTCTCCTTCAAATAAACCAATGTGAACTTATGCCCATCCTTTTCAATAGTAACTATGTTTTTTCTACTATCATAAATAGCTCTTCTATCATACTACGAAGGTTTTCCTAGTGAGACATGATAACCATTCATTGGCACAATATCACATAAAACTTCATCTCTAAAATGCCCAATATTGAAACTCCCCTAGCACTATTGCTTTATCTCTACTTTTTGATCATCTTGTAACCAACTTACCTCATAATGACAAGGATTCTCAAGCCTCTTCAACCCAAGATTTTCAACCATCTCCTGAGATACTAAATTATCAGTACTTCTTCTATCTATAATGACCTTGCAACACTTACCACCTAATTTGCATATAGTCTGGAAAAGACTCCCCCTTTGTGTAGATCTAGTATCCTATCTTCTGAATATAAGGAATTTTCATTGGTCTGGTGTATAGTTAGATCTAGTACTATCTGGTTCCTCACCTGCCACACAACGTATTCACATTCCTTTCTTACATTCATAGAATCTATGTCTGGTTTCTCCACACTTGGAACATTTGTTAGGGAATTCTCTACCAGTACTGCTGCTACCCTTCCTTGGGGTCTTCTTTTTCGGTTCTTTACTCCACTTAGGTGTTGCATCCTCTTCTTCAACTAGTGTCTTCATACTATCATTCATCTTTATTTTCTCCTTTCCCTTATTTGGTTCTCTTCTTCTCACCTTCTCCTCAACCTTCAAAGCATACAAGTAAGCTTCTCCAAATGTTGAAATGTTCAACATACTCATCTCATCTTGAATGTTAAAAGCAAGTCCATTGATGTACCTTGCCACCTTTTCTCTATCCATCTCTTTATGTCCAGATTTGATTACCACCTTGTATAATTCCTTAGTATATTCCTTCACAGTCATGTTTCTCTATTTTAGGTTCTGCAACTTCTTGAACAACTCTAGTTCATAGTATCCCAGTATGAACTTGGCCTTCAACCTTGCAACCATCTATTTCCACCAGATGATCTTTAATTCACCATTCTCAACTCTTTCTTTCTACAACTCTTTCCAATACAAGGTAGCATTCCCTTTCAAATTGGTCTATACCAGCCCGACTCTTTATGGGTCTTTGACATCCTCAAACTCAAAGTAGTCCTCCAACTCTCTGATCCAATCGATCAGATCATCTGGGTTCAGTGTTCTAAAAAATGTTAGTAACCTTAACTTTGTGTACTTTTCTTTCTTGTGCCAATTCTCTTAGGAATCTTTCCTCTCTCATCATCTTGTCCTTCAGCTTCCTTAAACTCTTCACTGGAGTCAGGGTTTCTTTGCAAACTAGCCAAAGCATTTTGAATTTAATTCCTAACTTCATTCTTGAAGTCTTTCATCATCTGTTCTACCCTCTGGGGGTTTGTTCTCCTCTGTGACATCTCTCCTTCCACTCTGGTGAACTGCCTCCACTTGGCGATCTAACCACTGGTTTCAATTGCTTCCTCTCAGTGATCTATTGAACACACCCATAGCCTGCCTCCAATCTGCAATCTATCCACCTCAAGAAATGCATCAATGTTCACAAATGACTCTTCCACTAGTCAGTCCATAACCAGCTCTAATACCAATTGATGCAGCCATAACTGGTTAAAACACTTAGAAGGGTCAATCAGCTTATGCAATGAGAGAGACACAATGGAAATATCAAGAAAACATAAAAAAATCATTTAAATAGATCATATTCAACCCATAGAACTTCCAACAATCATCTCATAATCATCAGTTTATCATAAAAGAACGTCTGATAGTTAATCAGTTACATGTAGGCTTCAAGTCTGATACAATCCAACAGGGACTCTAAGAATCAACCAGATCACAACATGCAAATCTCAATCCTTATTCTCAGTTCTACTTCCTCTTCCCCCTACAAATGATTACATAACATCATATTTATACCCATCGAAACCTATCCATGTTGGCCTAAAAAGATTACATTCACCAATGCACAAAAATGAAACATATAATTAGGTCGGCCCTAACATTTAAGAAATCCTTCTGGAAAATAACAAACAAGAAATGCATTGAGTAGGAAGGTCTACCACACACCAAAGAACATTGGATAGGACCCAAGATGGATCTACATGCCAATAATCGCATCGATAATGAAGAAAAGTCAACCGGTAAGCACAAAACTATACCAAAAACCAAAAAACAGCCAATCGAAAGCGATAACTGACTGGAGAAGAACCCAAATGAACTAGAAATATGGAATCAACCACATGAAACCACTAGGAAACTACAAATAATATTTTCCATGAAGAAAAAGCAACTACCAATACATACCGGTAAGAATACTGAAACTACACAAAGAACTAAACAAGAACAAGACTAAAAGCAAATGTTTTTGGTTGATGCAAGATTGTTGATCGATTGGAGATTCTCTTGCATGAAATTTATGCAAATATCTCAATCAGTTCTCATCTCTCCAATTCTCTATTGGTTCACTACTCACCCTCTCACTGTAGAAACTTTATCTCCTACTGCAACTCACTCTCTATTGCAACCTTACCGATTCAGCTGCTTCTTCTTCTCTATCGGTTCTTCTCTTTGTTGGTTCTCTTTTCTCTCTATCACATTGCTGCTAGCCACCATTGGTCTTCTTCACTTTGTTAGTTGTCTACTATCTGATCATTGTCGATTCTCAACTTACTGGTTCTTCACAGATTCTGATTCTACTCTTCTCTCCTCTATAATCTTCTTTGTCAATTCAATCATTACTGATGCATTCCTCTGTTAGAATTAATGATAGGTTACCGATTGCCTCACTCTTGCCAGTTGTACTCTTCAAACTGATTCTCTCTCACACCCTCAGTTTCTTTTCTGATTATCCTTAAGCACTTGACTAGTTGTCTCTTTGGTCTTTGATCTGTATATTTATACTATGCCTACCCATCAAAATGACATTCAAACTTCTAGCGTTCCAGGGTTCCTTCATTGACCCTGAGGTAAACCAAATCCAATTAGATCTTCTTCCAAAGATTGACCACCTACAATAGATCAATCAGACTCTGCCAATCATGTTGCTTCAGAAGACGTTTGCCTTATTTGGCAAATACATGACCTTCTTCAGTCTTCATTTGTCAAACACCTATGAAGCAATCACATAGATAGCTTCACCTACCCTAATCAACACCTTGACACTCAGCCTCGATCATGAAGTCAATAAATAAAATATTCATCATCTGATCATTCTCGAGCCATAATCTTCTGCCATCCTTCCTCAAGCCTCGCACTCACTGTTTAAATATTCAACCAACCGTCAACAACCTCACTGACACACCACACCAACCTGTGCATGCTTGTTACTTCACCTTCACATGACATATTTATTGACATCCACCTTGGCTCACTATGTTGGTCTGACTTGGTCACTGACCAATAGCACAGAATCGGGCTCATCTACCAGTTCACAAACTCTATTAGTTTTACCTAACCAGTCTGTCTTCACCTTTACAATTTTCTTCTCTTTTGGGGGAATACCTAAACTAGTCAGGACTCTTTCGAACCTATCTCATGGACATATTCAATAGATACGAGCCTTCTGCATCTACACTTAATCATCTTGTTGTTGGTCACCTATACTGGCAGTATCTTCTACATATATAGTGGTAAGATACAATGCACACTAGTGGCACCAAACTTCATCTACATTCTGGCAACATCCTATGTCTTCAACTGCTCAACCTTGCCTTCTTCAACAATAGACTAGTTCTCCTATCACCTAGTTTGTCAGAGTGGCAAACACATCCTTCCTTCTCAATACTGGAAACTCATCATGTCTGCCCTTGCAGATTTAGTATACATCTCTATTCTCATGCACCTAAGGCAACTTAGTGTTTCACCGGTTCATCCGGCATGATCCTTAAATCAGTTGCCTCCTACTCTTTTGTATTATCTCAAACGACTATGATTAAATCCAATCATAATAGCATATAAGCTCCACTTACCAATGGGAGTGGATGCTTGTCATCTGCATCCAACATTGCATCAATATGGCTTCCCTGTTTAAGCAAACACATCTTCAAATAGGAATAATTGATCTATTGGGCACACTCACAGTCAGATATCTCTTAATCTGGTGGGAGTCCTACAGATTGATATCCAACAGCATACTGGTGACCTGCACATACTTCACCTCCAGTGTTGATGTGATTTTTGTAACATTTCGTCTCTTCATCACAATCAACATCCAAGCATTTTCCTCGCTTATAGATGTCATCATTTTTCCTTATTCAACCATCAACCTGTCACTTCACTAGTGGTTATACCATATCGGTCTCTAGTCCTTATGTCTTCAACACAAACCAATACTAGCTTGTGTAGCGGTGATATCTTCTGAACATAATGCATGACAATATTATCTTACTTACCAGTGACTTGCTATTCTAGTTGACATCAAAGACACCATTTCCAATATGCATCAATGACAACATTTCTCATCAATCTCCCATACCATTTGCCATCCTATACTAGTTGACATCAATGACAACATAATGCCAACAATCTCCTCCTTTGTCATTGATGTCAACACATGTAGTATCTGACATACTACAGATTCTCTCTCTCCCCCTTTGTGTGTTCCATGAATTCTCACACATGTATTATGCAGCATACTACAAAATATCTCTCCCCCTTTGATAGTAATGGCAAAGGGAACTGATAGGGTTTCTCTCCTCCTTGTGTCTCCTTTGATAGTAATGGCAAAGGGAACTGATAGGGTTTCTCTCCTCCTTGTGTCTATTGGGCACTGACACTTTTCTCTCCCCCTTTTTCTCTACCAAATGCTTCTTCTCCTTTGACTATCATACATTGCATCCTCTTAATTCACAACATAATTTAAAATGAAGGAATCACACACCAACTGTTGCTCAGACTACAACACTCCCATCTAATACTAATTGTTCTTAAGAATCATGCTACCAACATGGGAAGTATATACCCATAATCATAAAATTCTCTTGGGTATTCCTACAACAATTTCCTTCTTCTGCAGTTGATGTTGTCACTACACCCATAAGTTCAACCATGTTGATTCTGCGTCATAAACACTTGATCTCCCCTCGTGTCCAACATATGGTTCAAGAGATAGGAGATTTTACAATGAACTCCCCCTCAACCATAGATCTCAAGTCCTCATTGTTTGCCAGGTTAAAAAATGGAGCTCCAATCTACACCATATACCTATTAAGCTGTGCATATGTGATCAACTAATGATCTATTAGCTCCATTCTATCCTCCACAACATATGATATGATCCTAGATGTACACAATGCCATACAATATCATTATTATAACATAAATCAAATAGGTTAGCCCAAAAAATGCACGTATACATGATCAACTATTGGGCCATCATATGTCATTCAAGTCTTTTCCAATACCACCTAAGGCATAACCACCTCAATCCATGCTACTGGAGTTAATGCAATGATCATGGACCTCATTGTCTTAGGGTCAGTGCAAGAAGATGAGTCCAATTTTTGGCCAAAAAGTGGAAGTGTTTTCCCTGATTTTCAGATTTTGTCTCATTTGAGCTTAAATTTTGAAACACTTAGAGATTAAATCTTGGAAAAAGTCAGTAATATAAAAGATAGCCCTCTGAGTGAACTTTCTAAATATGTAATTTATTTTAATACCCACATAATAAAAAATAACTTTTTGAATGGAGTTCTGAAAACTATGTTTTAAAAATGCCTATTTCAGGACCATACCATGCATGTGTACGACCCACACTTTTTGACACAATTAAAATTATATTCTCAAACCGTTTTGGGAAATGGTTTGTAACACACTGAAGATTGATGAGCATATTTTTATGTGTTTTTTTTCCAATATTTTGTTTTTAATTAATTTTTTAATGGCCGTAATTATCTTTTTAAAAATTTGACATGTACGACCCACATAATTTGATGTAAACTTAACATTTTTTGCTTTTTTTTTTAAAATACAAAAGAATTTTGTGTAGATTGATGACATATAATTTTTTTTCCAAAATTCTTTAAAATAGAAAAGTTATTAAATTAACAAAATTAGTTAATATTTCAAATTTATGGACCCGATTTAGTATAAATTAAATGAAAAATAGTTAAAATAATCAATTTTTAAATAAATTTACATATTTAGAATCTAGACAGTATAATCTGAAATGGATTTTAATTTCGTATAAAAATTCTCTGATTAGAGGCACGTAAACTATTTTAGAAGTTCATATTTTTTCTTTCATTCATGGAGATTTGAATTTCCAGGTCCATGTCTCAGGTGTGGCCATCCCAGGCCTATCCTGGGCCTGATCCCAAGCCAAGTGCTGGGTTGTGGAATCAACTTCAACAAAACAGGCTCCCGTTTTCAAATAAGGGCGGCTTGTGGAAAAAAAAGAAAAAATGCGATTTAGAAATGAGAGCCCGTTTTGTTTAAAAGCGGGCCCCCATTTTAGAACAAAATGGGGGCCCGTTTATTTCTGCTTCGGACCCCCGTTACCTTTCGACTCGGTAGCCCGAAGCATAAATGGGCCCTCATTTATAAGAGCGTGTTTTCCAATGCACGAACTTCCATGAATTTGTGACTCATTACCTTGCACTTGCCCCTTACATAACCTGCAAATACTAGTTAGTATGCATATGGGTAACATACTTCACATACCAGTTTCCTACACCGGTCCATTATTTCTACTTGAGAACCTTCCTCTAACCCATGTCTTCTTGTGTCATTTTGATTCTAATCCTAATTGTAAATTTTCCATCTATTGACACATGCAACATTGATCCATCTCTCATCTATAGGTGTGTAGCCAAGGAAGCCACTACACACACTTCTCATCACATTTCCTTCCTTTATACTGGTAGCAACCTGTTCTTCCATTTGTCCTTTTCCACTAAGGGGGTGAATGATATGGTCAGTGTACTACTTCTCCTAGGGTCCTGTATCTCCTTTAAGGCTTAGGAGACATCACCTATGCATTGAATGCATAGTGCTGGTCCATGGTCCTAGTCTCTTCCTTCTTCTTCCACACCTATTTTGTCTCATTCTTCTTCCTATTTGTAGTCTTGGGAGCGAGTGTTACTGGTGAAATTATAAGGCACTAAGAGTGGGGGTGAATCGGTGCTAGTAAAAACAATATAAATCTGATCCCTAATTTCACTAACTTAAAACTCAATAAGCATGTAAGAAATAATACCAAGTATGCAGTCACCACATTAATCATAAATCATATGATATAAGAGTTTATACATGGAAAACAAAAATGGGAAAAACCATGGTGGTAGTTAGTACCGACAAGGTCCACTATCTATAGTATAGAGATTTGACCGGTTAAGGTCTACAACACCCGGTAAGGGGAACACCCTGTTAGAAGTGTCTAAGTCCAGTTAAGAGATTTATAAAAATTCCTGTGAGGACTAGCCCTATTAGGAGCTACCCAAGTTACTAGGATTTTCAAATAAAAGTTAATATGTCACCTAGTTAGAGGATTTAATGACCAGACCGATTAGGATATGACTCCACCTTGTTAGGAGTCACCTTGTAAGAGGATTTTCTTGTTGTAACTACTAGGGAGACAACAAGTACAAATGATCTCAATATAACACCTTTTGTGTCTGATAAGATCCACTTCAAAATATTACAACATCACATAGACTTCATCTCTCAACTCCTCTAATAATCGCAGTATCAAAAATACAAAAATTCACTTAACGATCTATCACACTCTAAAGCTCATACACATATATCCTTTCATACCTCATCAGACATTAAAAATCATCATAAGATCAGCTAGAACCTTATTACAATTCCCTAGGTTCAACACATCTAGACAAGCTTGCATTGTATGCTTTAGTTATGTCGACCAACGACATAACAAATCCAATTCTGTGAAGTAAAAGTACAAAGTTGTGTCACACTTTTATAAAGGAAATGGCCAATGATGATTTAAATTTTTAAATTAAATCAATAGAAGGTGAAATATATGTTTTGAATTATGAAATGATGTAAACTAATAAAAGTTATATTCTTTTGTCTATTTTATGTTTATAATTTTAACAAAAATTCTAAAAATTATTTGAATGTAGTTTTTTATAAAGTAAACACTATAATTTAGTTGTTGATATTTAGTAAATTTTACTATTTTTGCTTTAATTTTTTGTGTATATTGATAACTTCAAACTTTAGTGTTTGGATATATCTTTTACAATTTTTTATAAATATATATTTTTCAATAAATTTGAAAAAGTTTAGTGTGCTGAAATATCTCTTTTTCCAATTCCCACCACCTTTTTTCTTAATAATTTATCCAAATTAGAAAATAATTATATCAGCTTGACATAGATTCTTTTCTCTAACGCGTCATATTTTTATCAAAATATTTAAATAAATTTTAGTATTTTTCCTTGGCAAGATAATCAACTTTATATTTTAGTAATAACCTACTTTCAATAAAAATAAAATATTAAATATAAAAACTAATTAAAATATTTAAAGATATATATTTTGGAAAATTCACTTATAGATATATAAAAGGGTATTTTTACATTTCAAAAAAAATATTATTTATAAGAGTAGGAGTTATTGAAACATCGAGTTTTTTGAATTTTAATTTTTTTTGGTAATTCAACCAAAAGTGGTATAAAATATACATTTAGTAGACACTTTGAATTGGAAAAGTTGTGGCCCATATATAAATTAGCTATAATTAACCTATATAAACCATTTTGTGAATAAGTTAATTTTTACTTAGAATTACTTAAATTTATTTGTGCTGATAAGTTAGCCTGAAACGTTTTATTGATCTGAGTGATTTTCAGCACTACCAGTTAAGTCTCAGTCATAATACCTGCTCTGTCAATCACATCTCATTCATCTGATTGAATCAGCATGTGTGATCACAAACATAACTTTATCTACCATCCCTCATTTTTTTTGTCAAACCGCATCACCCCATTCTTCATAGATTTCCTGTACCGATTGTCAGAATATAACTTTCTTTGCCATTTATTGGTTGAAGTCCTAATTACTAGTTCTAATGAAACTGTCTTTGCTTTACTAGTTAAGTCTTACCGGTTGCATAGTAGGACTTAGATGACTTAAGATGATAGTTTCAATTAATGACAACAGACAAAAGAATCATCATACATAAATCTAATCTCTATGCACAACAAACATATACCAGTTGCATCAAGCAAACACACATTACTAGTTTAGTTCAAATGATCCAATGCCAACTGTAGACACCTAAAATTGTCATGTCTAATTAAATAAATATTTTATTTATTTAATTATCTAAGCCTAATTCTTCTATTAATTAAATAAATCTTTATTTATTTAATTAATTCATTTATCCTCTTCTAGCCTTATTTCTCATTTAAATAAATACATTTATTTATTTAAATTATCATTTTCCTAAATTAAATAAATATCTTATTTATTTAATTGATCCCACTTCTTCTATTAATTAAATAAATCTTTATTTATTTAATTAATTCATTAACCTTTTCCACCTATGACATGTCATTCATCTCTTAATTCATACACTACCTACCCCTTTCATTATTTTATTATTTCCTTTACCTACCCTCTAATCCTAGCCGACATCCTTTTTACACCTCTCAATCTTATCCCTCCATTTCATATTGTGTCTTCTATTTAAGGAGATGCCTTCTTCATTATCAAACCCTAATCACTCAGCCTAATCGACAATTTGGAGGACTCGACTACACTACGATCCTACTTGCAACCACATTCCGTTCTTTGTTGAGCTCTTGTGCATACAAAAATCTGAGAGCAAATATATCAAGCAAGATCAATGGAGATAGGAAGAATGGAGATCAAAACCCTATTGGACATGTGATGGTATAATCTTTGTGATTTCATTTGATTTGCATTGTCTTAGGTAATCTTCATATGTTATGGTGGATCTTTGTTGATTGTTAGGCTAGGGTTTTGTGGTTGAATTCATTTAGCCTTTCAATATTGTTATTATTGTATCCATTTTCACCATAAACATTTTGGCACGCCCCGTGGGACATGGATTTTTCTTAGATCTATGTTTTTTTTTCAGATTTTTCTAACCCTATATTGCTATTTTGTAAAACAATTTGGAGAATAACCTTGTGCAGCTAGGGTTTTGGACACAAAATCAAGATCTTGGAGAGATTCGATCATATCTCACAAACGGCTAGGAAATTTTGCACCAAATTTTTTTTGCTAGTTGAAGAAAGTATCAGGAGCTCTCAAGCCAAAATTCTGAATTTGTGGAGCATATTTTCATTTTCTATGAATTTTTTATAATTTTTCATAAAAAATTAATTTTGAGAGCAAATGAGAGAATTTTTTGGATTTTCTTATATTTTTGGAAATCTCTCATAATTATACATAGGATCTGTTCTTTGTGATTTTAATTTTGATGCAAAATGTTTCCCTAAAAATCGGATCTTTAAAAATTAGGGTTTTTCCTTATTTTGATCAGATCCCACAAACCATTTTGAATTTTGACATAAACTTTTTTTTTCAGGTCAGGAAATGTATCAGAAAGATTTAGTAAAAATTTCAGAGTTTTTGGATATATTTTTCATTTTGTATGAATTTTTTATTATTTTTCATAAAAAATTAATTTTGAGAGAAATTAGCGAATTTTTTGGATTTTCTTACTTTTTTGGAAATCTCTCAGAATTATACATGGGATCTGTTCTTTTTTATTTTAAATTTTATGCAAAATCATTCCTAAAAAATCCAATCTTTGAAAATTAGGGTTTTGCATTAGTTTACTCATATCTCACAAACTGCTTGGATGTGTCGCAGAAAATTTTTCATGCAAGTTTGGAAGACCATCAAGACTCTCCAGTAAAAATTTCAGATTTTTTGGATTGATTTTACATTTTATATGAATTTTTTATGATTTTTCATAAAAAATTAATTTTTGGAGCAAATTAGCAAATTTTTTGGATTTTCTTACATTTCTGGAAATCTCTTGAAATTTTACAGGTGGTCTTTTTTTATGATGAATCAGATCTTTGAATTGGTCAACAAAACACATTATTGAAGGCCCCTATTTCACAAAGTCTTTGGATCTAAAATTTACCTAACTTGTGTGCTTGCAGGAAGGGGTGATTATTTCAAACAATCCAAACTACTAATAAATCTTTGTTGCAAATCCTTGGCAAGGGTTTTTGGATTTTTATTGTGTGCCTTGTTTTCATAGACTAGCAAACACTTCAATTGGTGCACTAAAATTGAATCATTGTCTTTTGTGTCTTGAGCAATAGGCTCTTTTTGTTCAATCTTTAGAGGGCCTGTCTTCCCATGTGGTCATTAGGACTACTAGTGAGAAGAAAATGACCCAAGTGGTAGCGAGGAAAACCCACCTCTTCTGAACCACTATAATCAAATGTATTCATGGTGAAAACTATGGATAACGTGTGCTGATTAGTTCATACCGACACTATGTCTCCCCATAAACCCGTTTGATCAAATTTATTTGATCATTTGTAGGGCGTAACCCCTACCGGCTGGGAGCCTTTTGTATTTACAGAGCTGAAAGTGCCGCATGTATGGCCACACGAGTGGATGCCCTTACTAGCACCTTTTTGTTTTAGAAGCCCAAATCCTTCTAGTTGTTGGGGTAGGAGGTCGGATCTCTGGTAGCGGCCCACACACATATGGTTCTTAGTAGAGATACAAAGTTCGCCATGGGGAGTTTTCATGGGGACTGATGCTTGGCTGACCCGAGAAGTGAGTGCCGAGGGTGGAGCCAGTGAGGTCAAGCATCTAAGTATCCGCTCTGAATAGCGTAGCCTCAGGGGTAAAACCCCATGTAGGATCAACAACTATTGTCTTGGCCAGCCATAAGAATTGTGCTTGACTTATTTTAAACATTCAAAACATTCAAGACCAAACAACAAAACATTGTGTCTTTTGTGTTTTCAAGTGTATGCAAAACAATTTTACATCAAACAACACACTTTCTTGGAGTCATTTTGAATTCTAAACACTTGCAAACATTGAGTCCTCAACAACATTGTGTCCTCTTGTCACGAAAAATAGTCAAACATTCAGATTTGGTCACAACCAACAACTTCACAAATTGGAAAAATTTTACAATCCAGCAAACAAAAGAAATCAGTTTCGGAATACTTGAGCTTCCTAGGTTGTTTCTTCAGGTTTCATCTAGCATTCAACTTGTCTTTGGGTCTCACACAGTCCATCATTGCTTCACATCTTACATTACATTCACATTTGGCTAAACTTGAGTCAAAAGGTCACTTGGTTGTCCTCATCATACTTTGTCAACACACTACATACAACAACACTTTGCTAAGTAGTCCCTCATCAAGGTTTCTTACCTTTGGGTCTCATTTGGTTTTACTTAGAGTCAAGGTCAACTTACCTCATCAACAGAAACTATCCTCTCTTTGGAAGTCACACCTACTCTACTACATACATACTTGGTCTTACACTTTGGACATTGCAAGTACACTTCAGACTCATTTACATTCCATTCAACTCTTGGTCTTCCATACTCTTTCCATTTTTCATCTAGTCTCTCACATCTTGGTCAATACCTAGTTCATGGTTGAAACCCGTCTTCAAAAATCTAGGAGAGAAACTAAAGAGGCTCAAGAGTCCGCAAACATGAGTTCTTATGAGTATGAAAATGAGATCTTTTTCAATTCTGATCACACTACATTGCCGGACATGGATGTCTATAGAAACATTCCAAATGTGGAGAACATGGACACTACAAACAACAATGTTACACACAATGACAATGTGGACAACTCTTCAATACTATCAGCAGACATAGAAGAATCCATAATGAATCCTCATTTCAATAGATTGGTTGAAGAGATAATGAGGAGAGATCGATAGTACTTTTTACACATGATGGCACAAAGTGGAGTTAAAATACCTCATGACTTTGACATGTCTCAACTTATGGAAAATCGACCCTCGCAACAAACTCAATCCAACATGGATCAAAGGAGACCCAATAGTGGGGGAAATAGAGGACCGAATATGATGCCTGAGTCACCATCAGTTTTGCTTCAAAAACCAGAAATCCCGCATACACAAGCTCAAACATATGATACTTACCTTCAAAGACCATTATGGAAGCCTTATGTAGATAGATATGCTCAATCACATGCTCCAGCTATGGATCAATCAAAACAAGTGGATACTCAAAGGAATCCTCAAAATTTGGACATAAGGAAACCTCATGTCAAATTTGGGGGCAACACAATGGAAAATGAAATGCTTATAGAATATGGTATATATGCACAAAATAGATATGGGGTTCCTCAACATGAAGCTATACCAAGTGCTCCATATATGCCGCATCAATATAGACCTCCATATGGACATGTCTACGATCAGTATCATCCATACATGCAACAAGCTCCTCCTCGAATGGGTGTTTCAAACACGGGGTATGTTACAAGAAATAGATCTCCTCCCAAGAGCAATTTGGAGCAACAAATAAGAGATTTACAAAAGAAAATGGAGGACATGAGTGCACCAAAACCAACATACACTATGAGAGACATATGTCCTTATCCATTTGATAAGAGCATTCCAATGCCTCCTTTTCCTACACACTTTGTGATGCCTAAATTTGATAAGTATAGAGGAAAAGGGGATCCTAAGGCACACATAAGACAATTTTTCATAGCTTGCATTGAGGTAGCAGCAGAAGAGACATATTTGATGAGATTATTCCCACAAAGCTTAGGTGATCAAGCTATGGAATGGTTCTCCCAACTTCCACCTGGTATTAAGTCATGGGGTGACCTAGCAGAAGCATTTATTCAACATTTCTCCTACAATATAGAGACAAACATATCAGTCACTACTTTGTGCAACACCAAGCAAAAAGAGGGAGAATCTTTTGCATCATTTTCACAAAGATGGAGAAATCTAGCCAGCAGATGCTCTTGTGAAATTCCACAGAAACAAATGGTAGAGATGTTCACACAAAATGTTAACAAAGAGATTGGTTATGACTTAAGGAAAGCTTGTTTGTCTACCTTCAAGGACGTTATCGAAAAAGGCTTAGCAACAGAAAAGGTCTTAATTGAACAAGGAGTCATTAAGATATTCAAGGAAAACAAAGATGACTTTAAAGGAAAAGACAAGCCAAGATTTTGGAATAAAAACAAGAACATAGTCAATGATGGTGTTGTAGATGCCAACACAGTACGACCCAAATTCATCTTTTCGGGATCAAGTTCTACAAACAATCAAGTGAATACTCAAACAACTTCTAAATCACGAAGGAAGTATACTCCATTGGGAGAACCACTTGAGTTAGTTTTCAAGAAGCTAGTGGCAAACAAGGTGATCACAGTTCTAGATTTTCCTCCATATGAACCAAAGGTTAAACCAAATTGGTGGAATGATGATGAATATTGTGAATTTCATAAGAGAAAAGGTCATAAGACAGGAAATTGTCATCGACTGAAGAACATCATACAAGATCTCATTGATAGAGATGACATTGAGATTGAGGGACACTCATCCAATCAAGAACATGAGATGTTTAAGGAATCATTCCCAAAACATGACAAGGGAAAAGCTAAAGCCATAGATGACCAAGCCAACTATACTAGAGCACCTTACAACTATGATTCAACTATCAATCACATCTCGATGGACAATTATGTCTCTACTATTATCATCAAGGACAAAGCATCTGAGAATTCTACTCAGAGACCCAAGATTGTCCTAAAAGGTGTTGGATCTTCTTCCGAACCTACCTCTGAATGTCATGTTACAACCCGTTGAGGTAAAATTACTTTGCAAGGTGCTCCAGCTAAAAACACCGCTTCTTCATCAACCAAACCTGAGTATGACCTTGTAGAACAGTTAGGGAAGACACCCGCGCTCATTTCAATCCTTGAACTATTACGCATATCTCCCGCACATAAATCCATTCTTGATAAAATCTTGAGAGATACTGCTGTTCCTACTGATCTAAACGTGGACCAATTTCAAGCCATGGTGGGATACCTTTCCATTCCACACTCCCTTACATTCACAGAAGCTAGTGACGCCTCCGTAAGTTAGCCACATAATGCACCACTACACATCGAAGCCTTCATACACAAACATAGAATCAAACGAGTCCGGGTAGATGGAGGAGCAGGTCTAAACATTTGTACATTGAACACTATTAAACAATTGGGATATTCCGACAAAGCTGTGAATTCTACAAATAAAATTACTATCAAAGCATATGATGATGAAGAGCGTTCATCCAAGGGCACAGTCACCTTATCTCTCAGAGTTGGACCAGTTACAAAAGATGTGGTTTGTCAAGTCCTAGACATCGATCTCACATACAACATACTCTTGGGACGCCCATGGATTCATGAAATGAGCGCAGTCCCATCTACATATCATCGATGTATCAAGTTTCTACACAATGGAGTTGAAGTGACCGTCAAAGCGGATCCAAATCCATTCATATATTGCAACAATCTACGACCTAGATCAGAAATAACAATCCCAGTCAATCGCGAAGCTATTCCTTCATCAGCATACGTGGATCCTGAATCCTTAAAAGCTTCTACATCCAAACAAGCAGAGCTAAAAGAAAAGTTCAAGATTAAAGACCTGGGATGTGGTGAGTATATATTTCATGTTGACCAACTCCCACTATCTCCTAAGGTATTCAGTCTACAGGAACAACCTATAAACAATTTGCAAGGAATTGGGTGTGAACCACCTAGTGTTCTGGCTACTAAGTTTGAATGCAAATCTCCTCTAGTGGTGCAAGCATCTCTTGATATCAATAGTCCTAAGAGTGGTTTCAGTGAAGAATCTAATGAGCGTATCGCTAGCCCTCTTGAGAATTCACATAGCTTTACCATTTCATCCACTCATTCCATTTCCACTCCACTCCCAGACTTGGATCAACAAGAATCACAAAAGCCCTTACTCATTAGGGATCAAAAATCAAGCTTTGAAAAGAAAATTTTAAAAGTCAAAAATAAAGAAAAGTGCTTCAGTCCAAATCAAAATCAAAAGCTATTGGACTCTACAAAAATCGAAGTCAAGGATAAAACTCATATGAAGCAAAAAGAGCAAGAGTTGATCTCCCCTAACACCAAAATAACTGGGGGCAAAAGTTCTACAATTTTAAGTCAAAAAGCATACTTGTCGATCCTAAGTCTCCATCATGCTATCCTACTTTCACTTCTTTTCACAATCATAAGCCTTCATAACTCTTCCACTTGTTCCACACATCCATCCCCTTCTAGCGATACATCATGGACCTTTAATGGAGCTTCCTCGAAGGACTTTGTTATCAGGGATGCCCAAACTTCTTCAGGTGACACGCATACGGGCCTGTGTAGTCCACACACTAGTAATCCTATCTCAGTTCCTTTATCAAGGAAGACAGACACTCAAGCTACACATCATTCAGTCAAGAAACAATGCAACTACAATCACAAAGTCAAGCCTCGCACATTTGAGGTAGGTGACTTGGTTCTTCGAGAAAACCCCAAGAATCAGTAAGACAGAGAGAAGAAGGGCAAGTTTGAACCAAACTGGCCTGGTCCTTACATTATTATAGCAGTATATGGCTCTGGGGCATATCAGCTCTCAACTACAGAAGGTGAACCTTTGGAGGATCCTATCAATAGCATGCACCTTCGTAGGTTCTACACATAGCTCTTTGGAATATCTTAATTCAAAAATACAAAAAAAATTAAAAAAAAAATCAAAAATACAAAAAAAATTATAAAACAAAAAAATCGTTACTTGGTGAAAACCTGGCAAACAGGCGCCTTGTGACACAAAAAACATTGAAAAGTCGAAAAAAAAGTAAAGAGAAATAATTTCGTCCAATGGTGAAAACCACTTCGGTGGCACCTTGGGCAAGTACCATGGTGAAAACTGGGTCACCAGCGCCATGCGTAGAGACATTGCTCCTCCCTCCTTCAGGATTCTCTTTCATCCTTTCACTTCGCACACACTCACAACCTATTCATCCATAATAAACTTACCTTGTCCCATCATGGCTTGTTATTGATCTACCTAAGATTGGTTAGCCATTCATAATAAACCTCCCTTTTCGCCTCCCTTTCCATCCATAATAAATCAGATCCTATTTGTGGCTAAGGCAAAATCCTACGTCTAGTAATGGGTGTGGAACTGAGAACATCACATGTTTTGAGGAGTACAGTTTCTTCCAGTTTCTTTAATCTATGCATGCACAATCCACAATAAAGCAACATTTGCATCACAGATCCACAATAAAGTTTCATCTTCTCCGTAATAAAGTATCAGTTTCATGGATTTAGTCAGTTTCAGATGAGACACAGCAGCAACAATGGGCTTCAACAAATCAAATCTTTCAACAGACTCAGACAACATTATGGTTCAGTGCTATCTATCCTTTCTGTGAAAGTAAACATTGTGACCACAATCAAATAAGACTTATACAAGTGAAAAGAGACACTAAACTTGAGGACTACAGTGGGTGTTGGTGTCGAGTTTTGGTTTTCTTTTGATTTCATCTTTTTTGGTGACATGTCTTTTAGCTTTTCCGGGATGTCTTTGACTAGAGATTCTATCTCCAGGATGTCTTTGACTAGAAAGGCGAGGATGGGGTATCGTCACCTATTTGTATTTATTGTCTGTGGATTGTCTCTTAGTAATGCTATGACTTGTCCAAGGATATGAGGACACTATGAGTCTAGTATGAACTAGGGCATTCCTTGTTTGTGACTGTCTTATCTCCATGCAAACAGGTACAATGACTTTCTAGGTCGAACATATGCCTTGATTGTCATAACCTACTTGCCATAATAAAGCTCAATGATGATAACGCACAAGAAGCTCTTTCACTTTCATATCTTCTGTCTTTCATCCCCCCTTTCTTGATTGACTTCCATCGTCCTTCTTGAGTCCGCGTAGCTTGCTATCACATGACTGAGTATAATGACACACCAAAAATATTTGCATTTCATGTAGTTGCACCTACATTACCACATATAAGTATTTCATACATACATATAGATCTCACAACTACATCACATCCTACACACAACACCTATTAGCACAATTTACATTTGCATTATCATATTCATCTGCATTACATACATTCACATTTTCATCCTGCATACACATATAAAACATAAACGAACAAAAAAATAAAAATATTGCATTGCATCATATGCATATTTGCATCCATATCATAAGCATCACATAAGAACATCTCATCACATAGGTACACATGCATATAGCTGCCACAAAGATGAATCATCTCATATATATATAAAGTGTCATGATACAATGATGTCAAAATCATATGGCTACAATCACCCGCAGGTGTCTACATCATTATATAAAATGGTACAAAACTGATACAGAGGAACTCATTGATCACTCCTACCAACACTATTGGTAGTGCTAATCCTATCCATGTCATGGTATCCCATGCCACGTGTCCTGCCCTCATCTCAGTGCATCCCTGTCTCCATCTCAATCGTAGGGTACTAACTCCCCATCAATTGGTATCCACATAATCCTGTATACATCCTCCAGGGTGACTGTCATCTTACCCATCGGCAAATGAAATGTACATGTCTTGGAGTGCCATCTCTCTGCCAGTGCAGTCAGCAATCCCATGTTTGCCCGAAACTTAGGCACATACAGAATGTATCTCAATCCCATAGCCTCAATTGCGGCTCGGTCGTCAAGTGTCAACTCAGGTCGCAATCTCTGTGTCGATGAGAATCTCTCCCCTGACTCTAGCATCGCCAAGTACTCCTGTAGTCAAACAAATCAATCATCTCAGTCCTAGTGACACTCACTGTTCATCACAAAGTGTTACTGATTATCCTAGTGGTACTCACTGTTCATCACAAAGTACTACGTGTGTGACAGTCCCTGTTCATCACAAAGTGCTACTCATATTTCAGTACTCCCTGTTCATCACAAAGTACTCTATCTTGGTACTCACTGTTCATCACAAAGTGCCTTGATCTATCCTAGTCTTCCTAGAGGACCTGCTTGAGTGTATCCCCTCAGCAGCTTATCCAATCGACAGTATATGTTCATCACAGAACTGTCGATTTGACCTAGAAGATGCAAATTCATACTTTTCAAACGCAAACGCGCTTACATGACATAAACGCGCATTTATTACATTACCTAGCATGCATTAATGACAAAATTAAATGCGTCAAAGTACGAGGAGGTTTGGTGGTACTTACCGGCTCTCCTGCCTCTGCTGGCCTCTGAAATCGGCGAACACGGTCGAATCTATGCACGAAAGCCATCACTACTGACTTCTGCTGCTCTATTTTCGCTCTGCACTCTGCTCTCGTGGATGTGTAGATGACAATGAGGATGTATTTTCCCCCGTGGTCTATCTTATAGACTACCCCTAGCCTTCATTTCCCGAGTCAGTCTTCTTTATCCCGTGACTTTGTCACTTTATCCGGTCAGTCCATTCTATCCTGTCTTTCTTATCGAGAGATTGTCTGCAATCTTTTCAGACATTTTCATCCAATCTCTCGAGGGGGCATATCATTCCCATTCTGGGGCAACTTTGTATCAATTCATCTTATCTTCTTTGAAACAACACGACAAGCCGCATTGTCTCAAAGAGGGGCAAAATGTAGACACCTAAAATTGTCATGTCTAATTAAATAAATATTTTATTTATTTAATTATCTAAGCCTAATTCTTCTATTAATTAAATAAATCTTTATTTATTTAATTAATTCATTTATCCTCTTCTAGCCTTATTTCTCATTTAAATAAATACATTTATTTATTTAAATTATCATTTTCCTAAATTAAATAAATATCTTATTTATTTAATTGATCCCACTTCTTCTATTAATTAAATAAATCTTTATTTATTTAATTAATTCATTAACCTTTTCCACCTATGACACATGTCATTCATCTCTTAATTCATACACTACCTACCCCTTTCATTATTTTATTATTTCCTTTACCTACCCTCTAATCCTAGCCGACCTCCTTTTTACACCTCTCAATCTTATCCTCCATTTCATATTGTGTCTTCTATTTAAGGAGATGCCTTCTTCATTATCAAACCCTAATCACTTAGCCTAATTGACAATTTGGAGGACTCGACTACACTATGATCCTACTTGCAACCACATTCCGTTCTTTGTTGAGCTCTTGTGCATATAAAAATCTGAGAGCAAATATATCAAGCAAGATCAATGGAGATAGGAAGAATGGAGATCAAAACCCTATTTGACATGTGATGGTATAATCTTTGTGATTTCATTTGATTTGCATTGTCTTAGGTAATCTTCATATGTTATGGTGGATCTTTGTTGATTGTTAGGCTAGGGTTTGGTGGTTGAATTCATTTAGCCTTTCAATATTGTTATTATTGTATCCATTTTTACCATAAACACCAACAATCCTCCCCATTGGCATTGATGGCAACACTTAGGAAAAAAAAATTCAACCAAGTGTGCAAAAAAAAAAATTGACTTCTTGCTGTTCAAAATACATAGATTCATACCGGCTCATACTCCCCCTTAATAGTACATACACAATTTTGACTCATAAACTAATTCTACTCCCCCTTTAACAACAATGCCAAATAAAGAGGTAAAATACATACATTACATCAAAATTTATCAACAAAAATGCATGTATATATATAGAAAAAAGTGTTAAGGCCTTTTCAATGCAATTCTCAAGAAAAAATCACTGAAATGCAACTTTAACTATTTTAGACCATTGTCCCAAATTTCTAATAGTATCTTGGTAATCTCAACATGTACCATTATCGATGACGTGAACTGCTCCATAGCATCAATTGTGCTCATCTCTGGAGTATCCAAAATTGCCTCTAACTCTATGAATGCTCTTTGAAGAATATCTACTTTTGGAAGTACTTGATTTTGGAGTTGTTTCAGTGATCTGACCCATTTCATTTGTTCATGGTGATATAGTTCTAATTGTTGTTGTGAATAAACAACCTTTTTACTAGAAGTGATTATTGAGTCCTGTACTAGTGTGAATGTTTCACTCAACTTTTGTATCCTCTTCTCAGTATCAACTCTCTTCTTTCTCAAGTAAGCACAAAATAGTGAAAATTGTGAGAGAGTAGCTAAAATCTTATAGTCGGTTTCCAATCTGGTCTTCAACAAGTGTTTATTCACCGTTAGGGATACTTTTCCTTTATCTATCTCAACCATTAATTGTTCTCCCCTTTTCTTCTTGTAATCCTTTTCAACATAAATGTATGCATCTTCTTCAAGGGTTTTAAATTGTTCACTGACATCAACAACTAATTTTCCAAGTTTGGCAATAAGGGTAGCAAAATGTCTTGTATCAGTCTCCAGTAGGAGACTTGAAAAAATATCAACAACGACCCTTATAGTATCTACTTCTCTTTGTTGTTCCTTCAATCTTTTCTTTTGTCCATGGTATTGCATTGCAGTAGCAATCTCCATTAACTCCAAAGAACTCAAATTTTCCATATTGATAGGACCTTTTATGCTTACTGAGTCACCATCATCATCATCATCAACTATTTATCTCTTCTTCTTCTCTTCGATTTTATTTTCCTCTGCTACCTTCTTTGTTTTCTTCTCTTTCTCTATCTTTTCTTCCTTTGTTTTATTCTCTTCCTTCTTTTCATCTTCATCTTCTTTCCCCTCCTCCTTGTCTTTTTTGATCTTCTCTTCATTAGTGGTATCCTTGACCAGTGTTATATTTTCAACAATTTGTTCTTTTACGAGTTCTTCCTTATCCTTATCATTATCCTCAATAGCAATATTTATATTTGCATCTACATTTACATTGACAGTGTCGTCTAAGTCTCTGTTGCCTATGCAGTTACCGGATGCTTAGTGGAGCTTTTGTCTACTTTTTTCTCTTCTCCTTTGTTCTCAACATGTTCCTATTGTTGTTTAAACATCTGTACATCAGGTTCAAAAACATCTATATTGTCAGCAGTGTTAGCAACATTATCAGCATCATCGGTATTGATCATCATTTGATATATCTATTAGTTCAGTATCAATAAGGTCAGTGCACATATACTTGTTGTCTAGTTTGAAATTTGTGATCTTTACACCTTTAGGAAGGTCTTCAAACTTTGGCTTTATAGGGGTATTCTCCTCAATATGTTTATCTTTTTCCTCTTCTTCAGCAGGAATGAAAGCTAAACCCTTTTTCATCAAAATCTCAGTCTCCTTTTAAACTTTTTTGGTCTCTCCAACAAGCATTCTTGTTAATCTTTTCTTTGATCTGAACAATGCTTTTGTATTAAGTTTTATGTGGTCAATTTCCTCTTTGGTTTCTTCCAATTGCAAGTGTTTAAGTGTATAATCAATAAAGTATTTATCTAGGCTGATTTCCCTTTGCCACATTGCATCAATCAAATTATATAAACAATCTCAAATTTGCCCTTGTAATTCTTGATAAGGGCTCTACTAAACTTGTTCATACTGAAGATGACAACATGTTCAATCTCCCTTTGTTGACTTTTAGACAAGTGAGTAAACAGTGTGTTTAAAACTTTGTAAATATGATAATCCTTAATAATTCTAACCATTCTTGTAAAAGAATCCTCAAGTGTCAATATTTTCTTAGCTACTTTACCTTTTCTAGTAGTCTTCCCCTTCTTAGCACTTTCCCTTAGTGCTCTCTTACCTTCTCTCGATTTTGTAGCCTCTACATTTGTCACAGGTTTTTGAGTTTTCTCCTGCTTTCTTTTTCCGATTTGGGTAGGCACAATAGGAGTTTCAACAAGTTTACCTTTCCTCTGAAATTGAATTTTAGAAGGCTTCTCTCTTTTAGATTTAGTAGGCTTCACCTTAGGTTCTTCTTCATTCTTCTTTTCAGTTTCTTTGGCTACTCTGGTCTTACCAGTGGAGGTAACTGTTGGTACACTAGAAGTTCCACCTTGTTCAACCTCATATTTGGCTCTTGTTGTAGCTATTTGTTCTTTTGTGAATCTAGCATACACAAAAAATGCCTCTACCTCTTTCCTTATTTTCTTTTCTATCACCAGTTGTTGTTGTATGTGGCAAAAGCGGGTCGATAGAAATCAATATGTGAAAAACTGAGCTCTATGGAGTCTTGCTCACACACCCACAAGACTTCTTGGTGCAAGCTACGGAGTCATGAAGCATGGCTCAGCTTCCCAAGGATGGTTCCATGGTTCTCTATCTTGCACGGTCCCTCACACCAATGTTTTTGCTCTCAGATCACTGAGCAAAATGGTTAAGGATGGCAAATGCAAGAAAGAGGGATGTTTTTTGTTGATTTTAATATGAGATGCATCCTAAGCTATGCATGATGCTATAAATGCAATAAACTAGCTATAAGATGACAAGGTTAGTAAACAAACCTATCCTAGCATGCTATATTAGTTCACGATTTAAGCTATATGATAAGGAACATACTCTAAATTAGCATATTTAGATTAATTCCTAATTTAAAAGAGAAGCTAAATGATGAGCATATAAAATATGAAAGCTTGAATGGATTTGAGTATAAGTGAGATGCTAAAGTCTTGGATATATCAAAAAATGGAGGAATGAGAGCTCTATTTATAGCAAAAATAGGGCAATGGATGCCTAGGATTGAAAGAGTTAATCACGGGCCAAGTTTGAAAGTTGGGAATCCATGTTTGCAATTGGCACCAATGAAATGGTGACAATTGTCAACATAAGGTTGGTTGAGAGGAGGTGTAAGAAGCATTAAATGCTTGAGAAGACCTCATGGTTACCCTAGGGGTTAAGGGTTAAGGTTAGGTTAAGGTTATCCATTGGATAAAGATTTTACCCAAAGGATAAGCTCTTGCGCAAAGGTTTAAGGATAACCATAGTCAAAGAAATAAATGCTTGATGAGACCCTTGGGTTAGATGGAGGTTGAGTTTATGGAAATTCTTTAACCATGTAAGAGGGTTTGAGTTAACCATTAATGGTTATGAAGACTTTGGGGATAACTTTGTAAGAGTCCTTCCAAATTTGGGGGCACTCAACAAGTTAGCTTGTTGAGTGGATAAAGGCTTAATGCATTTTGAAGACTTTACTCAAAATTTGAGAAGTGACCTCCTCAAATTTAGGGAAAAGGGATAATGGATGGGTTTGGGTTGATTAATTAGGATTAGAAGAATCTAGAAGAGGTTATAAAGAGGGTTATGCATGCAAGTGGGAGGTGTAGGATTTTGCAAGTGGGTGAGAGAGATAGGTTTTAATTGAATTTAATTCAATTTGGTTGCAATTAAATAAACTAGATTTATTTAATTTAGGATAACTATTTTAATTAAATTTGAATTTAATTAAAAAGTGGATAGCGGCTTTAATTGAATAAAATGGATTTATCTTATTAAATGGTATAGTGAATTTAATTGAGTAATTTACTTAATTAAATAGAGGAATGTGGATATTTAAATTAAATTAAATTTAATTAAATAGAGAAATGAACATAAAATATTCATTTAGGAATATGGTCATTTTTATATGTCTACATTTTGCCCCTCTTTGAAGTGACATGTGTGCACATGTTATTTCAAAGAAAATGATGTGTCGTTGTGATTTTGTGATCGATGTTGTTTATGATTTTTATGATTTTTATGTCGTGCCCCAGATTTGATGTGTGATGCCCCAGATTCGATAAATGATGGTGATAATGCCCCCTCAGGATATGAATCAATATTTTGAAAAATTTGATTTGATTTGATGATTTGCATTTGTGGCACAAGATTTTGGCTAGGTGAAACATTGAAATTGATTCATCTCCTGATAATTGACATGTTTTAGGGTAGGAGGGAGATTGCAAGAAAATTATGTGCTCATTGCCCTAACCCTAATTTCATTTTTTCTCCTATAAAGGGGGAAAAGTGCTTTGATTTGTTTCATTTGTGCTTTGTTGACTTTTGCGAAAGAGATTTTGGAGAGAAGTCAAAATGCCCATTCCTTATTCTAGGCATCGTTTTGAGCACGTTCGGAGGTATCGTAGACCTGCCGCATACGGACCACCAGTAGGTCAACACTTTTGACCCTTTTTTGATTTTTTATTTGATCATTTTTTGTTTGTTTATTATTTTTGAAATTCAGTTTTAATGATTTAGCACATAGAAGTCATAGTTTAGTGCATGTGATAAATTAGGTAGCGCATAGGGTACAAATTTTAGGGTAGCGTCTGAAATTTAAAAGGGTAGCGCATAAAAATTTTAGGCTACCACATGGTCCGAGAGTAGCACATGATGAACATAGGGTAGCACATTAGGCTAAAAGGGTAGCGCATAGGTTAGACCTAGCACATAGGGTACGCAAGAGGTCACATGGGTAGGGGGATTTAGTGCGTAGGTCAAACCTAGCACATAGGGTCAAAAAGCTAGTGCTAGCATGGGATAGGTTAGCGCATAAGTCAGTTTTAGTGCCTAGGGTAGGTTGGGTGGTGCATGGAGGAAAAATAATAGCGCATAGAGTTGGTCTAGCACATAGGGGAGACACAATAGCACGTGGAGAAAATAGCGTAGTGCATGGGTGTATTTTAGCACATAGCCAAGTTTTTGTAGCGCATGGGCCGGGTTTTGCAAGAGTTAGTAATTTTTTGAATGTGAAAAATTACATAGGAAAAAGGTCAGTTTTGCCTGGGGGATGGATTTTTGTCACTTGCTTGGTTTTTTTATTATGGTTTTTTTTTGAAAGTGTGTCCAATATCAGTATTGATATAACTTGATTTAAGTTGTGATCTATTTCAAGTTATTGATATAGATATGAATGTGTTGTTTTGATTGAAGCATGATTTGTTTTTGCACTGTGTTTCAAGTTCAATGTGTGGAGCCTGATTTGTGTTACAAGCTGATATGGGTTGGAAATTTGAGTTGTTTAACAAGCTGATATGGGTGGGAAACTTGATTTGTTTTACAAGTTTATGTGATGTGGAGACTTGAGTTGTTTTATAAGTTTTGATATGGTTTTTGAAAACTTGAGTTGTAATACAAGTTGATATGATATGATGTGGAACTTGATTGGATGAGCAAATTGTTTCATGCTTTTGATGTGATTTTGATTTTTGATATCTTTGTTTGGATGTGGAAACTGATATTGGACTTGTTTTGCATTTTGATAGGAGAGATTGGGAGTGTTGCAGTCGCGGGAGCGGTTTCCCAGACCTTGGGCACTGATACCACAGTTGGCACAGGCTGACCTAGATGTGATTGATAGATGCGGGTTATCATCCTTGCTAGACATGCTATGGTTCACTGTGAACCGAGGTCTACTGATAGCGCTTGTTGAGAGGTGGCATAGTGACATGAACACCTTTCACTTTGCTATGGGTGAGATGACAGTCACTCCAGAGGACTGTTATAGGATCTTATGGATTCCAGTAGTAGGTGCTTTATTGCCCTATGAGTAGATAGAGGAGGTTGGTACTGAGGCACTGCAATGCATTTTTCATGACGAGACGGTATGTGGGTATGACATCCCATGGCAGGAGTTCCTGGATTTAGATTATGCCCCCCTCCCGTCAGTACTAGCAAGGTTTATCGGTGGATTTCTTTGTCCTGATTGTAGGTCAAAGGGAATCTCTATGGGTTGGGGATTGGTTCTAGAGGAGATGGTGACCCAGGGCTGCAGGTTCTCTTGGGGATCAGCCATGTTAGTCCACCTATATAGGAACCTGCATGAGGTGGTGTATCTGGGTTACGGTAGTTTGTTGACTGCCATGACACTTTTACAGGTATGGTGTTGGGAGCACATTCCAGCATCGAGACCACTGGTAGATAGAGACAGACCTGTTGGGTGGGCATATGCTTATGGTTATAGGGGTCTAGTTGTCCAGCATAAGCTGGTCAAACTGGAGCATTGGAGGAGGGTCCTGGATGACATAGATACGGTTGTTTGGCGACTATATATAGATTGTGAGGTCTAGGTAGAGGATGGGCTGGGGATGTCATTTATATTTATGAGCCAGTTTCTGATAGGGTGGATGCCCTTTGTGATAGAGAGATTCTAGGTGGGCAGGGTGCTGAGGCAGTATGATCAATAGCAGGGTATACCACAAGGGACCTGCTTGTATGTGCGACGTAGATAGGATGTACCTGATTGGGGTCCCACTAATGACAACGAGGCAGCCGTAGAGGAGTTCTTGAGATTAGCAGCTCAAATATGGGACTATGCTCCTGAGGTACTTGACGCAGGGATGACCCATGAGTTCGTAGGTTTGTTCGCAACGCGTGCTGTTGCCAGGATATCAGATCCTGAGGAGATGCAGCCAGCCTTTCACAATGATGAGGAGGATGTTGGGGGAGATGGCGATGATGGGGATGATGGAGGTGAAGGCAGATGACGGGGGAGAGGATATCTGGGGAGGAGAGGAGATAGGGGTAGGGAAGAGGAGGGCTGGCTATTGGACCAGGGGAGGAGGGGAGAGTAGGAGAGGTAATGGCAGTGATGGGAGGGATAGATGAGTAGAGGCGAACGACACAGAGGAGGAGGATTGATGAGTTACCTCTCGCAGCACCTAGGGTAGGCAGAGGGATAGGGGGTACCCCCTCACAAGTGTCCCTATGGGTCCGAGTCCCAATGCATGTGGAGGATGCGCAGATCAGGACCCTGCAGTTGACAGTTCAGTAGTTACAAGCATAGGTATTGGCGCAACAGCGTTAGATCACTCGGCTGATGCTAGAGCGAGACACAGAGATACAACGACGTGGTGGGGTAGAGGTGCTGGCAGCTAGTATTCAGAGAGCGGTAGTAGGGGGACCGATGAGGGATATCATGAGGGAGCTATCCTCAAGAGTGAGGGAGGCGAAGTATTATAGATGCAATTATGAGGATGCCATGCCCAGGGAGCGCAGATTATAGAGCTTTACACAGGCGAGATCGAGTCGATCTTGAGAGATTGGGACACAATCAGAGAGCAGAGGTGTGATGGGGCCTTCGAGACAGGATCCTCCTGTAGATCCAGGAGCTGGGACATTAGCTGCGAGACTATCCCCCTCTAGAGATAGTCATACCTAAGAGATGATGTCTCTATTGTATTTTTAGATCATTGTTTTGCTTGTACTGGGCACAGACATGATAGATTTTGTACATTTTGATTATTTTTGAGAGGTATATATATGGCACCATTTTCTTTGATCATGTGATCTGTTATATGGATGCATGTTCTATGTGCTCTTTCTTTACTTTATGATGATGCAATGCTTAGATAGATGATATGATACATGATATAAATGTATGATGTATGCTTTGATATGATGTGAGATGTATCTTGAAAATGAGATGTATGATAATGATAATGACGTGTGATGTATCTTGAAAACAAGATGTATGATAATGATGTGATGTGAGATGTATCTTGAAAATGAGATGTATGATAATGATGTGCAAAATGAGATGCAACTACTTTTAAAATGATATGCAACTATGTTAAAATGATACGCAACTATGTTTTTGGAGCATCCTCATTCTGCATTTGTCATCCTGATATAACCATATGTTATTTGCATCCGAGATAAGTATCATCATTGAGCATTGATTTGTTTGGGATATGTTGAAAATTTATACAAGCATAATCGTATAATTGAACCATAATGACCTAAGAAAAATTTACGGATGTTTGATTTTGCAAGATAGCACAAGTGTCAAGGTATAATTGAACCAGGACGACCAGAGTGCAGATTGCGTATAAACAGACAAGATTAAACTAATTGTATCCATAAAGTGGCATCATGTCTTTAGTGATACTCGATGTATCACATCTCGAAACAAGTTTTTACACAGTACAAATGATCACCTCCCAGACAGAAGACTAAGAAAATATTGGAGTTTCCCCATGATCTCTAGCTTTGAAGCATTTAGTGAGAAAAGGAAGAGAATCCAATAATTTAAAAAGTTCAAAATGCAAAAATAGTCAAGATTTTATGTGATAATGTAACATTTAGTACTTCAGAAAATCATCCATCTTTGGTATTTCTGTGATTCTTTGTTTTGTTTTGCGATGAAGTGTAGTTTTGGTCATTGGATTTGATGTTTCTGAGTTTTGTAAATAGTTTTGATGTCTTGAATGTGTTGCAAGTTTTGATGATTTATTGCCCCTAGCTGAGTGTGCCTCTTGATGTGAATATGTACAGTGATTTCCAAGCCATGGTGGAATGTGGTAAGAGGATATATATGGATAGACCAGGATAGTGACTATGCTAAGTATGTCCTAAATGGATATTTGCTAAGTGTCGGGTGATGGCCGATAGTACTTTACTGCAAGTTTATAGATGTAGATGGAGGAGTTGTTCTTTCACAATAGCGCCTATTACCAGGTTTTCACCAATTGCTTTTATTGTACCTTTCTTATTTGCTTTTTCTGGATTTTTTTATTTTTTTGCTTGTTTTTGCTTTTTCTGCGCATTAGACTACTCAAGTGTAGTATTTCTTTAGATGAATGATGTTAGTTGGTTCTTCGAGCACATCTCCTTCTAAGGTTGTGAGCTGATAGGCATCTGATCCATAGACTAATATGATGACATAGGGACCCAACCAATTAGGTTCAAACTTCCCTTTCTTTTCTCGATCTTGTTGATTTCTTGGATTTTCTTTGAGGACTAGGTCCCCAACCTTGAAATTGTGAGGGATGACCTTGTGATTTTAGCTTCTACACATGCATTACTGATATGCTTTGAGATGAGTGTAAGCATGCTGACATCTTTCATCTAATAGTTTCAGTTCTTGCAGTCGGTTGACCCGATACTCTTCATCTGGAATTAAGCCTTTTAGAGAGACTCTGGGAGACAGAATTTCTACCTCCAATGGTAAAATACCTTCTGATCCATAGACCAATGAGAAAGGTGTTGCTCTTGTAGCTGTACAGATGCTAGTTCTATATGCCCAAAGTGCTAGATTGAGTTGGATATGCCAATCTTTGCTTGCATCATTTACTATTTTCTTGAGAATCTTCAATATTATTTTGTTGGATGCTTTTGCTTGACCATTTCCCTGGGGGTAGTATGGTGTATAGAACCGATATTGTATTTTGAATTGTTCACATAGTTCTTAGACATCTTGGTTTTTGAATGGTCATCCATTATCGGTGATGATGGAACTTGGAATACCATATCTACAGATCAGATAGTTTAGGATAAAAGATGCAATTTGCTTTCTAGTTACTGTGGTCATTGAGACTGCTTCTATCCACTTGGTAAAGTATTCTATTGCAGTTATAATGAACTTGTGTCCATTTGAAGATGAAGGATAAATTTTGCCAACCAAGTCTAGCCCACATTGACAAAAGGGTTGGGATGTTCTAAATTGGTGCAGTTCATGTGCTGGTGCATGTATCAGATTGCCATGGATCTGGCATTTAGGACACTTCTTGGCGAAGTGGTAAGAATATTTCTCCATTGTAGGCCAGTAGTATCCCATTCTTAGAAGTTTTTTGGCAAGAGTAGTCCCACTTGAATGTGTTCCACAAATACCTTCGTGAAGCTTGTGTAAACCAGAATTAGAATCATTACAATCAAGGCAATGAAGAAGAGTACCATCTAGATGTTGACAGTACAAAGTATCAACAGTAAGGGTATAACGGGCGGCTTCTTAGATAAAATTACATTTTTGGTTCTAGGATAAGTCAATGGGCAGGATGTTATTCTTTAAATAATCACATATCCGTCCATATAAAGGTGAATCCGAACCGGTTAAGACATAGACAACATGGGATTCGGAGTGGTCATAGGCTTGGGAGAACAGTTGCTCTACCAAGAACTCATAATGACTTTGTTGCTCTGGAATTTGTAGTAATGAAGCGATAGTAGCCATGGCATCGGCTGTTTTGTTGTTCAACCTTGGTATCTGCTCCAAGGTGATGTGTACAAAATACTGTTTGAAGTCATCCACCATTCATTTGTAGGGTAGTAGCTTGTCATCCTTTGTTTGATAGTCGTTGTTGATCTGATTGACGACTAGTTGTGAATCTCCATAGACCATTAACTCTGTGATTTTCCATTCTACGACCATTTTGATACCTATAACCAATGCCTCATATTCAGCCACATTATTTGTGCATTGGAACATAAACCTATATGATCTTGGTATAGTGTGTCCTTCAGGAGTGATGAAAATAATGCTAGCACCTGAACCATGTTGAGTGTAGGATCCATCAAAGTATAGAGTCCATTGCGTGGTAGAAATAGCAAGAACGTCCCTATTCAGAAATTCAATCTCCATAGTTTATTTTCCTAGTAGCGATGCTTCAGCTAGTTGATCTGCAATTGCTTGTCCTTTGATGTCCCTTCGTTCTATGTATTAGATGTCAAATTCACTAAGAATTATGACCCATTTAGCCAATCGTCCAGTAAGAGTTGCCTTGTTGAGTAGATATTTGAGAAGATCAATTTTTGCTACTAGCTTAATTGTGTGTGCTAGCATATAATGTCAGAACTTCTGAGATGCGAAGACCACTGTTAGACAAGCCTTCTCAATGAATGTATAGTTGAGTTCATAGCCATTCAATGTCCTTCTGATGTAGTATATGGCTTGTTCCTTTCCTTGTTGATCTTCTTGTGCCAATAGTGCCCCCAGTGATATATCTGTTGTTGAGATATATAGAATAAGGGGCTTTCCTGCGACTGGTGGTACTAGAACTGGTGGATTCATCAGATACTATTTGATTTGATAAAAATATTCTACACACTTGGTCTCCCATCTAAAAGGTACATTCTTATGGAGTAAATGATTGAATGGTAAACTTTTATCAGCTAATTAAGTGATGAATCACCTGATTGATTGAAGTCGTCCTTGTAGAGATCTTAGTTGACTGATATTCTTTGGTGGCGGCATCTCCATAATGGCTTGTACCTTTGCTGGATCCACTTCAATACCTTTAGCTGAGACAATGTAGCCCAGCAACTTTCCTGATGTAACCCCGAAGACACACTTCTTAGGGTTGAGCCAAACTTGGAATTTCTCCAATCGATCAAAGATTTTTGTTAGGATACTGAGATGTTCTGCTCTGGTGAATGATTTAGCTAGTAGATCATCCACATAGTCTTCCATGAATGTGTGCATCATGTCATGAAAGAGTGTTGTCATTGCTCTCTAATAAGTAGCCCTTGCATTTTTAAGCCAAAAGGCATAACATTCCAATAGTACGTTCCCCAAGGACAGGTGAATGTTGTTTTGTCTTGATCTTTCAGGGTTATTTTGATTTGATTATAGCTTGAGAAACCGTCCATTAGTGAGAACATTGCATGGCCCACTGTGAGGTCTACAATTATGTCGATGTTGGGTAAAGGAAAGTCATCTTTTGGATAAGCTTTGTTGACATCTCTGAAATCAGTGCAGATTCTGATTCTGCCATCTAATTTTGATACCGGCACTATGTTGGAGATCCAGTCTGCATAGTCGATGGCTCGAATGAATCCGACATCTAATAATTTCTTTAGTTCATCTTTGACCATGAGTGCCACCTGTGGATTCATCTTTCATAGTTTTTGTTTGACTGGCTTAACTCCTAGAGAGATAGACAAGTGATGCATGATTAAGTGTGGATCAACTCTAGGCATATTGGCATATGACCAAGCAAAGTTAATTTTCTTTTCTTTAAAAAAATGATAAATGCCGATCTTTCCTCCTCTGTCAGAGATTCTACATGGTGTATGTTTTTGACTGCTTCTGTGGTACCAATGTTGATTGATTGATTGGGCTCAATCAATCTGGGTGATTGCTCATGAATGTGTTCTGGAAGAGTGTCAAGTCTCCCATCTTTAGGTGCCTTGAAAAGGTTTTCACCCTTAGATGCATCCTTTATTTTTACTTTTTTGTGATCTAGAGCTGCCATTGACTGGTTTTTAGCATCAGATCTTTTATTTGGTTCATTTTTGCGACTGAGAGACTTGGCACTCCCTGGTTTGCAGACATCGTTACATTGTTCACTGGTAGAGCCTGTTTCCAGTTTAACGATACATAGGTAATGGATAATAGATTCATTGTTTGGGAAAATTGGTATATCATGTATTTCAGGTTCGTCCTAGTCAATGAGGTCAGGAAAGACAAGTGGTAAGGAATCATTTGGTGGATCAAGTTCTGCTACTGTAAGTGTCAAGACAGAGGTTTCATCGTGATTGGTTTTGGTAAAGAAGCCAAGGATTTCATCGAGGTCTTCGATGGTATTATCTTCTGTATAGACTTGTTCATAATGCTTCTATTCGCTTTCCTTGGCATCATAGATATTCCGCAGTCCAAATTCAAGAGGTCTATCATTTGCATTATGTTCTTCCTAAGAAAGGGGTATGGTGCCAGTATTATTAGTGATATCTGTAGTAGCATTTGAGCAGCTACCCCATTCATATTCATTGGAATCAGTCTCTAAGGCATCATCCCAGATTCTATCAGTGTTGTAAAAAGGTATGTTGTAGGGTGAGAATAGATCTTTGATGATGGATACTAGTTTGATAGTTTTTGTTGATTTGGTGTTAGATCCTGCTTCTACTTTCTGTATTTGTTCATAGACCATGCCTCCTTGGGGAGGAACACTGGTATCAGGAGATGATATTATCAGTTCTTGAGATATTGGTGTTTGAATATGAGCTGCTATTGTAGATATGGCCTTCTTGTGGCTTAGAAACTTTTCCTGATCTAACTTCTGTTCTTGACGTTCACGTGCCTTGCGGATTGTTTCTATTGACTCAAATAGTGCTTCCTGCCAGGATTCTTCTTTGTACTTCTTCTTTGCTTTCCATTGAGGTTTTGTAGTTATGCATGGTGTCTTTCTTAATAGGAAAGTGAGTTTACAACCCAATCCTATTTTGTCTCTACTAGGCTGTGAAGGAATATCTATGGGTTCAGTGACTCCTTCTTTGTGTTTTCCAATAGGTCCTTTACCGTCATAGACCATTTTCTGCATGATTAAGTAGCCCTTTCCATATAGGTGTATTGATAGAACTATATCCAAAGAAGCTGCTCTATTATCTTCTTCCTCATCTTTGTATAACCAGCTAAGAATGTCTTTTTCTTCTGATTCATGTGCTAGAATGCCTAGTCGGATGAAAGTACCATCAAATTTGGTGATGGGCTGAGTGACTTGATGTGTCAGCGGAGTGGGAAATCCATGAGATCTGGGTGATGTTAGTAATTTGGCCAAACACAAGGGTTCCAAAGAGTATTCTCCCATACCTTGGTCTTTGATTTGCATTTTCTACTTGAAATCTCCAGATAATGATTCGGGCCTTCCCTTCTGTAGATCTGATGTTGAGGATCGCTGCTTTTCTCTATTATGAGGAACCAAACTATCCTGGGATACCCCCATTGCATTACAATGTTGAAATGGATTGTGATCAGTAGATATAGAGACCTCTTGTCTATTATAAGAAAATTTGACACATTGGTGATACGTAGAAGGCACTGCTTACATTTCATGTATCTAGGGTCGACCTAATAAAATATTGTAGGTGAGGTCTATATCAAAGACCTGACATAGTATCTTTTGCACTGGTCCAACTTGAATGGATAACATCACGGTTCCTTTAGACGACCTTTCCTCATCATCATAGGCCTTTATGGTAATCTTTTTATGGGGATCAATAGATTCCTCTGAGAAGCCTAATGCACCGATAAGCTTTAAAAGTACATATATTAAGTCTAGCTCCTCCATCTATTAAGACTCTTTTTACTCGGTGTTTATAAATGATGACTTCAATATGGAGAGGAGTGTTATGCGGATGACTCAAGGAAGTATTATCATGCTATGAGAAGGTGAGATTATGAGGCCCTGTCATATGGGTGACCATTGCTTGAAATCTATCTACATCCAGATCTTGAGGTACATTTGTTTCCAAGAGCGCTTGTCCAAATATGTTTTTGTGTTTGGGTGATAGTTTCAGCAATTCTAGTATAGATATTTGAGCCGGAGTTTTGCGTAGTTGGCTGACCAAATCATATTGGATCTTTGGTGAAGTGGTTGTAGGCCCAGTATGTCCTTTCAAAACATATTTCTGAGTTCAAGTTGTTACATTGACAGATTCATGATCATGCTAGTCTTAGATTGTGATGACGTTTACCTGATGGTCTTCAGCTGATATGTGATTGATGGTGTTATTGTAGATGTGGATGATATGAGCTCCACGTGTATCATTCGAGGTTGAAGCTCCATCTTTGTTGTAATTTGGAAGATGATTTTTAAAGGCTCCATGGTCACCATTTGTTTTGAGACCATCTACCATGAAGTCACCTTGATCAATCATGTCTTGAACAATGTTTTTCAATCACATGCAATCATTCGTCTAATGACCCTTGTTACAATGAAAATCACAATAGTGTGAATCATTCGACTAAGGTGGTTTGATTTGGGGTTCATAGTTGCTGATTGCAGGAAAAGAGAGAATCGTGTTTGCCAGAAGCTCTCTGAATGCTGATTCTAGTGATTGCCCCAGTGGTGTGAAGACACACTTTTGGAAATTGTTAGTGTTGTCACGCGAATTGTTATTAGGTCCTTGGTTCGTGGTTTTGTTTTGAGTATCGTTGGTGTTTTTTGTGTTGGGTTGTCCTTGATTGGTGTTTGGTGCATACGTGTTAGCATTTGGATTATCACCTTTAGGATTTTTTGTAGCCTGAGGATTTCTGGATAATGCAAGCATTGGTTGCTTAGTTTTCGGATCATGCGATTCATTGTTGCCTTTGTTTTTGTTTCGAGTCCAGAATCGAGACTTGTCCAAGTTACTATTGTTTTGGTTATTATAGTTTGATGAATTTGTTCCTTCTTTGAAGAATTTGAGCATTCCCTTTTTGACACATGCTTCCTCTACTTGAAGGCCATTTTCAATCAATTTAGTGAAAGATGGTATGCATTGTAGTTTGAGACTATAACTCATCTCACCATTCAAGTTGTCGATGAATATTTCTATTTTCTCCTTTTGAGGAATATCTCGAGGATATCATGATACCATACGTTGTCAGCATTGAAGGAATATCATGAATGTTTCATTGTTCTTTTGCTTGGTGTTGCAGATGTCTAGCATGGTTATAGCATGTTGAATGTTATAGAAGTATTGTGTTATGAACTTGTTAACCAATTCATCAAATGATCTGACAGGCGGCGTAATTTTGGATAACCATTCCATTGATTGTCCTCCCAAGCTTCTTGGGAATAACCTCATCAGATAGGTGTCATCATGAGAAAACACAAGACTCATGGTACAGAATTCTTTGACGTGATCATGGGGATTTCTTTTCCCATCATACTTGTCAAATTTAGGTATGTCTGAGTTTGGAGGAAAAGGGATCATGTGTAATATTCTGTCAAAAGGATAAGGACAAATTTCATTTAATGAGTACTGCACTATCATCCCTAGTTGCATGTCTTGCATTTGTCTTTGTAACATTTGCATTTGTTGAGTAAGGGCAACCAAAGGTGCATTCTTTTGTTGAGGGAAAGGTTCTTCCCTTGTATTGTCCCTGAGTTGAAACGATGTATGGAATGGTATGTTTTGCTTGGGAATGTACTGTCTTGGTGTATGTTGCTCCGGTATGTTTTGATCTAGGATGTTTTGTCTTGGAGTATGTTGTTCTGGTATGTTTTGATCAGGGATATCTTGGTCAGGGTCGTGTGCTTCCCTTTCCCGTTGTCATTCTTGATATTCGTAATGTTGAGGTCACGTTCTAAACAAATCTGCATCAAGGTTTTTAGGGAGTTTTACTCCTTTACTTGTGAGCATGAGCAAATATTTTTCTTTGTCATTATCCATGAGCCTTTCTACAAGCTTTTGGAATGAAGAGCTTTCCTGACATTCCTGAAGAAGCTCTTTAGAAATTTCAGTATCTTCTAGGTGTGGACCTTCAAAAGGATTTGACAACCGTCGATTCATACTGGACACTGCTTGTGCCTTGCTTTATTGGTTTTGTTGAGAGCGAGTAACAGGCATTTTAGTAGAAACTTTTAGTGACGAAGGGGACAAAATCCTCTTTGATATGTTCCTCGGGGGTTGGTGGTTTAGGTCGGGGTGTGTTATAAGTGATACACTCGTCGGGCAAGAATTCTGGATTGATCCTTCCTCCATGGTTTATGATTTGATTAAAAGTGGATTTTTGACAATATGCCCTAGTCTTTAAAGGCTCTTTGTCAAATTCGTTGGATTTTTTTTGGATATAATATTTGACGTGATGAAGAAATACTCAATGAGATTTGAAGAGTTGATGATTGATGTATAAAAACTTGTTTCTCTTGATGAATTTGGAAAAACTAGGTGGTTGTTTCTTCAACGCGATGTTACGATAAAGATTCTTTCTTCTCAAAATATGGGGATTAGTCATGCATAAGTGATCAATGATTTCCTTCAATTTGTTTTGGATTTAGTTGATCTTGTTTTGAAAATTCAAGTTTTACTCTATCAAAGTGAAGGTTTAGATGCCCCTTCACGACAAAACATGTCAAATGATATGGATAAAAGTCTCTCGATATGGAAACTTGATTTGACAACCTAAAATTTTTAAACAAGTGTTTTTGAGATGAAATCCATGCGATGGTAAATGATTCTTTTGATACTCATGATGAGGTTTCTGGATTTTGATAGGATAGATATGTTTTATCGTGCGATTAGTTTCAGATTTTTACAGCATTTGTTTTGACACAAAATTTGCTCAAGAAATAGCTTTTAAAGTTTTGTTTTTGCTACTCTGCTTTGATGAAAAATGATGCTAATGAAAAGAGGCTTCTGAAGATGTTTTCAAAATTTTCAAAATTCCTCACTCTTTTGCCCCCTGTCTTTTTGTTTTTGGTCACGCACTAAAATAGAGACAAGATGTGTTACTAAATTTACTTCACATGCTAAAAGAACGACCACACGTGCTAGGCTGCCCCCAGCCACATGCTAAAGTTTTGACTGTTAAAATTTTGTTTTCTGTCTGTTTTGAAAGGCTATGTGCTAGTATGGGTTTGTGACATGCTAACTGTTAAACCCTATGCACTAAAGTTTGGATTTTACATGCTAAGCTAATGCTTCAACGTGCTAGACTATTTTCTTGACGTGCTAATTGGTTAACACTATTTTGGAATTTGGATAAAATGCTACTGTTTTGATCAGACACGCTAACTTGATGCTTGGATGTGCTAACAGAAATACCCTACGTGGTCAGGAGTTGTTCCAACGTGCTAATCTGCCCTGATTTTTCCTTTGGTTGGTTTCTTTGGAAATTTTGGATTTGATTGTGAGTTTTTCAGTCTTGATGGATGATTTTCTGAAGTAGTAAATGCAAGCATAGCACAAAGAAGACAACCATTTTTGCCTAATCTAACAAAAAGTGTATGTTCTGCAAGGATGTGTTCAAGTCCTCAATGTTTTAACAGGTTTGGATATGAATAAAACACTAAAAAAGACTCTTTATTCAAAGGTCATAAATAACATCATAGCCCACTAGTCTTGATACTCCATCAGCTCAAACAGCTGTGTCACCCCCTAGAGGGTGCTCATTTTTTTGCCTTTTGCTAGAAATTAACTCAAGGTGAATTGCTTCACAATTGAGTAGTTATCTTGGGAGATATATGGTGAGTGATCTTGGGGGCGGATTCTTCCCCACCCTTGCACTATGATGTTATAAATGTTTGGTTACTAGCTCGGTTCAAAGTTTTTATTTTTATGGTTCGTAATTAGGTTTCCTATTCGACCGTCAGTGATAAACTCCCTCAAGAGGCTTCCCAACCTTTAGAACAAAGGCTTTGCTTATCTCGAGGATACTAGGGGAAGGCTAATCATTGCATGCAACCGTTGAAAAGGACTTTCGTCACTTTCAACTTTTGATTATAGTGGGTTGGAACACTTGGCGTCAAAGTCGTTTCCCACTTAGGTTGATCCCTTCACACCAGCCATAAATGGCTTTAAGAGTTGATTCCAACTCCTCAGGAAGGCAAGCCTACTAAAGGATTTATTGTTTGAAGTAAAGAAAGCTTTTAAGAGTTGTCTAGATTTTTTATCACCCAGTTAAGGGGAGAGCATATTCCTTCCACTTTCGAGACAAGGCAAACAATTTTTCATTTTAGCCTTTCAAGATAAATGATTTGCTAACCTCTATTGGGATATGTTGCTCCAAAAAAGAATGATGTTAATTTATTTCCCCAAATCAGTGATTATTTAATCTAAGGAAATAACCGAGTCAACAAATCAAAAGGTTCGATTTGGTCAACAAAAGAAAAATCGGTAAACAAAAGGGGAATAAATTCCCTCTTTGATTGCGACAAAATTTTTAGGTGAGGTTCTTTCCTTAGCGAAAAAAAAAATTGAAAATGAATCCTTTTATACACCAAAGGATGGTGAGGTTCTTTTTATAGCTACTTTTGCAAAAAAGGAATGTTTGTCTGGTTCTTTTTAAAGCCCAAAAATAGGTTTTCTCCTATGAAAGCAAGAAATGTTTTGTTTAGTGGTTCTTTTTATAGCCCAAAGGAAACAAGTGAGTTCAATTTTTAAGAATAGAAGAAGTTTAAAATTTTAAACTAACTAAATTGAGTTAGTGAAAATCCTAACTATCTTAATATTTTTAAAATTTAAGCTCCCATCTGCAATAGATTTGTTAGAATCCTGCAACAAAAGAAGTGGAAAATTTAGATGGATGGTGGACTTCAACAAGTCTACTTTTTTTACTCCTAGTTACAGATTTTAAAACTTTGATTTCTGTCTATTTTCGATGTGCTATAGAACAAATTGTACACGCTACAAAATATCTGTGATGCACTAAAAGAAAGTGGTTATGCGCTACGCTATTTTCGGGATGCGCTACTCTGTGTTCCGTAAGCGCTGCTCTATTTTTCTCCCACATCGAGACCCACAGGAAAATTTTAATATTCTTATGTGCTAATAAATGGACTTGACACACTATATGATGGGCCCAACGCGCTAAATAGTGAATTGGATGCGCTAGGTTGTTGACCAGATATGCTAGGGAATGATTCCCCCACACTGATTCTCATTTTCCGCAGACCTGCAAAAGTGGTTATATTTCAAAACTGATTTGATATATGGGGTAATGCCCCACAGTGGGCACCAAAAATGTATGCAAGAAAAGGGGGTCGATAGAACTCAATATGAGAAAAACCGAGCTCCATGGAGCCTTGCTCACACACCCACAGGACTTCTTGGTGCAAGCTATGGAGTCATGAAGCATGGCTCAGCTTCCCAAGGATGGTTCCATGGTTCTCTATCTTGCACGGTCCCTCAAACCAATGTTTTTGCTCTCAGATCACTGAGCAAAATGGTTTAGAGATGACAAATGCAAGAACGAGAGATGCTTTTTATTGATTTTAATATGAGATGCATCCTAAGCTATGCATGATGCTATAAATGCAATAAACTAGCTATAAGATGACAAGGTTAGTAAACAAAACTATCCTAGCATGCTATATTAGTTCATGATTTAAGCTATATGATAAGGAACATACTCTAAATTAGCATATTTAGATTAATTCCTGATTTAAAAGAGAAGCTAAATAATGAGCATATAAAATATGAAAGCTTGAATGGATTTGAGTATAAGTGAGATGCTAAAGTCTTGGATATATCAAAAATGGAGGAATGAGAGCTCTATTTATAGCAAAAACAGGGCAATGGATGGCCAGGATTGAAAGAGTTAATCAAGGGCCAATTTTGAAAGTTGAGAATCCATGTTTGCAATTGGCACCAATGAAATGGTGACAATTGTCAACATAAGGTTGGTTGAGAGGAGGTGTAAGAAGCATTAAATACTTGAGAGGACCTCATGGTTACCCTAGGGGTTATGGGTTAAGGTTAGGTTAAGGTTATCCATTGGATAAAGATTTTACCCAAAGGATAAACTCTTGTGTAAAGGTTTAAGGATAACCATGGTCAAAGCAATAAATGCTTGATGAGACCCTTGGGTTAGATGGAGGTTGGGTTTATGGAAATTCTTTAACCATGTAAGAGGGTTTGAGTTAACCATTAATGGTTATGAAGACTTTGGGGATAACTTTGTAAGAGTCCTTCCAAATTTGGGGGCATTCAACAGGTTAGCTTGTTGAGTGGATAAAGGCTTTAATGCATTTTGAAGACTTTACTCCAAATTTGAGAAGTGACCTCCTCAAATTTATCGGAAAGGGATAATGGATGGGTTTGGGTTAATTAATTAGGATTAGAAGAATGTAGAAGAGGTTATAAAGAGGGTTATGCATGGAAGTGGGAGGTGTAGGATTTTGCAAGTGGGTGAGGGAAAATAGGTTTTAATTGAATTTAATTCAATTTGGTTGCAATTAAATAAATTATATTTATTTAATTTAGGATAACCATTTTAATTAAATTTGAATTTAATTAAAAAGTGGATAGTGGCTTTAATTGAATAAAATGGATTTATCTTATTAAATGTATAGTGAATTTAATTGAGTAATTTACTTAATTAAATAGAGGAATGTGGATATTTTAATTAAATTGGATTTAATTAAATAGAGAAATGAACATAAAATATTCATTTAGGAATATGGTCATTTTTATACGTCTATAATTGTAATGCAGAGTGCACTTTAAGTAGTTTCTCCTTGTAGGTTCCAAACCTCTTAGCAGTGGTATTGATTGACTAAGATAAAAAATGATCAGAATAAGAAACAAGCAGATATTTATCTGCTTCATAACCCATGGGCATTACCCATGTGGTCCTGGGAATAGCAACTTCCATCAAGCATGTATCTATGTCTACCATAAAATAGATAGAATCCTCATATCGATTGACTACCTCTGTCGGTATGTGTTCCCTAGCATGTATTTTCTTCTAAAATTTCTTAAAATATCCCCATGAAATATCATCAAACTTTTCATTCATCATTCTAATATTCTTTTTCATCTGAAATAGGGTAGGTGTCCCGATTATCCATTGTACATCACCAATACCGACGATTTTTTTTGGAAATAAAATAATAAGCCCATGATAAGCTATCCAAACTTGAATCTAATGTTCTTGTCCTTCTTGATTGCATCCAAATTTGTTACCAATTGACTCCTTAGAGCTTAAGTCAAGTCATAGTCCACATTTTCCTTAATCAGCTTGTATGTAGTGTGAATTGCTACTACCTATATACTGTTCATTCTACTTGAATAGAAGAGTCTATAGCCAATTACCATTGACTAAAATTTAACTGGATCATCATTGATATCATTCACAGTTATGCCTCTTCTATCCCATCTTGATCTAGTTAAATTTTCAACATCATTCTTCAGTACAAACCTAAGTAATGGTATCTCACAAGTTGACCAAAAACTAGTTACAACATGGATTGCTTCCTTAGTGATTTTAAGAGGTCTATCCAACCACATAAATTGATAATGAAAGCAACTCAAAATAAATCCTATCAACTCATCATCAAAATCATCAGTGAAATTGATCACATGATGAAAACCTTTATCATCTACGCTTCTAAATTGTTCTTTCAATCTTCCCTCTTCATTATATAGAGATCTTTATTTCTCATGAATAATTGCAACTCCCAAGTCTTCAAGTTTGTAGTGATAAAAGGATTTTACATCTTCTAAATGCAAAACACCATTCCATACACCAGATAGGGCAGTGACAAGGTCAGTTTCCTCCGACTTGTATGGATGTCATTTGAATTCGGGTCTTTCCCTCTCAGTTACATCGACAAAATGAGGTGTATCCATTTCAAATATGAAAATCACCAAGCAAAGAGTAAAATTTATTAGATAAATACCTCTTTCACTTCGGTACTAGGGTTTCTAATCATCAAAAACTTTCAATACTCAGTCATCGATTCAAACTTCACTTTAATTGCCTTAGATTCTTGGTAAATGGTTTGAATGCTACTAGAACAAACTTATCTCTGCTCTGCTCGATCATCAAATATTCTCCAAATCGCAAAGTGATAAATGAAATTCAAAATATTCCTTTCATTTGCACTTTCTCTACTGCAATAAATGCATTTATTGATAAACCCTAAAACACCTTAAAATACTCTAAATCATATTACCGGTAGGAAAAACTTGACAATATTTACCGGTTATGATATAAAAACACATCAAAATGCATTAGAATATGTAGATTTAACTTACAATACATCATCCATGAGTTCAACTCAAGATTTGATGATAAGCTCATCCCAAGTTATAGAAACAACTTAGTTTGTTGGAGATGGATTCTCCACATTGTTGGCATTGCATGTAGATTGCATTGATGAAGTATAGTGTTGTTATTAATGTCAATAGTAACCAGTAATCAAGATGTATTACAACTGGTAATGGTGCAGTAATGCAACTGGTAGTAAAGCAGTGAAGGAATATAGTATTATTATTAAAGCAGAGTGATCAACTGGTAACCCTCAACCAACATACCTAGCCCAGTGATAAGAAGAACCCTAACTGATGGAGCTTGGAGAATCAGTTATGATGATCTAGGACCAAATGATGATCAGAGATGAAAATGCCATGTATGCATGTTGCACATGATGCATTTTGAAGTGGATTCGGCCCGCAGAGATAACCATTTATCTTGGGAATGATCAATTGCATAGCACGAAGTGAAAAATGCATGATGAGCTATAGGATCCAATATGCGGTGATCTAGGAGCAGTTGAAGTTGTCTAGAAGAATGTGAAGTTGATTGCTATGTAATCAAACGGTCAAGGTTGAACCAATATGTTTGTAATCTCTATGATATTTGTAGGTTTTGTTTTGTGTTGCCGACCTATTATATTTTTTAATAAGATCAATGATTTGTTTCAATGTTGTGTTGTAAAATTTGGTTTAAGTGTGATTGTTGCCAAACTAGAAGGTGTGTCTATAGAATGTTGTGAAGGTAGATAGGAGAAGAAAAGGATCTAATTAAGAAAGTAATTTCTATTACCAGATCGTCAAAGAACCTATTGTTCTCTAACCATTACAACACTTAAACTCCCTAACTGGGTAAGCTTTAATAGCTTTCTTGTTGAAATCCTCTAACCGGGTGATCCATTAGCTTGGATTTAAAATCCTCCACCGAGGTTACCTTTAACGGGGTATTGTAGTTAATCCCTTAATCGGGTGGTCCTTAACTGGATCTGTTCTTAACATGATATTATTGTATAAGTTTCTAACAAGGCTTGGCTCCTAATAGGGAAAAATTTAGAAGAGTTTAGAATACTTGTGGGTATTCATCCCCATCGTGGTTTTTTCCATTTGGGTTTCCACATGAAAAATCATTGTGTCAAGTGATGAATGATTTTGTAGATGTGTTTTGATATGGTTGATATGAATGATTGGTAAATCCACTTAGATATGTTTAGATGGACAAAAATGATTTGAAATGAGCTATTACTCATATTAGTAAAGTGGTTTAATGTTTTGGTTAAATGATATTAGAGTTTCAGATCTATTTCATTGTATCATTGATAATTTGGTCAAGTAGAAAAGTTTGACAGTGCAGTTGCAGTTTTGTTATAGTCATTAAACTAGTTAGTTTAGCAAGTTGTTTCTGAGTTGAAATTTAATTTTGGTTAAATTTAATATTATTTTCTATCTACTGATTCACCCCCCTCTCAGTAGTTGACCTTATCCTTATAGTTTCATCATATTTGTAATTGGTATCAGAGCATCCCAGGTCCTCTTGTGTTTAAGCCTAATAGCTTGAGGAAAAGATATAGGAGAACATGATAAGAAAGAAGGTTTGAAATTTAAACTCTAAAGTCAATAGTAGTTTAATTGAAAAAGTAGAAGATAGTTGGCTTTCACATCAAAGATTTTGTCATGTAAATTTTGATAACATTGTAAGAGTCAGTAAGTACAAATCAGTAAGAGGTTTGCCACAGTTGGACAAATTGTTGAATGCTTTATGCAAGGAATGCTAGTTAGGGAAAATGACATCCTCAACCTTCAAGAGAAAATCTTTCTCAGCTAAACATTGCTAGATTTGGTTCACACCAACCTTTGTGGACCAATGAGGACTAGGAGTATTCAAGGTGATCATTACTTCATGATATTTACTAATGATTTCTCAAGGATGATGTGGGTCACATTCTTCAAAGACAAGACATACGCATTTAGAAAGTTTAAGGCATTCAAAGCCTTGGTTGAGAATGAAAGTGGAAAGAAGATAAAGTTTTTAAGAACTGATCAAGGTGATGAATTTACTTTAGAGGAATTCACTAGATATTGTAAAAACACTAGAATAAAGAGGCAAATTTCTGCACCTAGGACACCACAATAGAATGGTATTACAGAAAGGAACAATCGGTCAGTAGTTGAAGCTCCTAGGACTATCCTAATTCAAGGAGGTTTAGGTAAGACATTCTGGAGAGAAGTTGTCAGTACAACTATTTATACAATGAACCAGATGCTGATTAAAAGAGGTAAGGACAAAACACCCTATGAGTACTGGTATGGTAAATCACCTAATGTTAGTTACTTTGAAATTTTTGATAGAAGATGTTTTATCAAAAGAGGTGATTATATTGTTAGGTTTGATGCCAAGAGTGATGAAGGCATATTTCTTGGTTACTCCACCAACATCAAAGATTACAAGTGATACAACAACCAAACTAAGAAGATCATTGAAAGTATTAATGTTTGAGTAGATGAGTTTCCTAAGAAATCAGGTGAAACCAGCAAGGAGAAGGAAGGAGAAGAACCTTACACACTATTTTTGGAACCTAAACCGATAAAGCCAAAAGTTGGTGAACTAAACAAAGAAGCCCCAGTTCAACCAAAACAAGAAGGTCTTGCAAAAGATGAAGAAAGTGAAGAAGAAGAAGAACCTAAAAACCAATATCATTTTATTCCAAGGTATGTTAGACTCAATCATAGCCCCAATCCGATTATTGGAACCATGAATGTAGGTGTATTAACTAGAAGAGGGATAAGAGAGAACTCTTGTATGATCTCCACCATTGAGCCTAGAGAAACAAAAGAAGCCTTTGGAGATGAACACTAGATCAAGAATGGAAGAAGAACTTGACTAGATAGAGAAGAACAATACTTGGTCATTGGTACTCATACTAGAGAACAACAATGTAATAGGTACAAAATAGGTATTCAGAAACAAACTGAATGAAGATGGAGTAGTGGTGAGGAATAAAGCTAGATTGGTATGCAAAGGATATGAACAAGAAGAAGGTGAAGATTATGGTGAGACATTCACACTAGTTGGAAGATTGGAAGGAGTAACGACTCTACTTACATTTGCAACATATAGAGGATTCAAGGTGTATTAGATGGATGTTAAGTCAACATTCCCAAATGGAATATTTGAAGAAGAAGTCTATATTGAATAGCCAGATGGTTATGCTTTTACTGTAGAAAATGATATGGTGTACAAATTACATAAGGCATTATATGGATTAAAGAAAGCACCTAGAACATGGTATGAAAGATTGCACTCTCACTTAGTGAAGATGGGTTTACAAAGAACTAGTGAAGATGGTAACATATATCTCAAGATAAAAGGATATAAGATATTGGTAATAAGGAAGAAAACTGAAGAAACTAAGGTAGAGGTTAAGAAGAAACCGATTAGGAAAGTTACTATCATGGTATCGGCAAAAAAAAGAGCACCAAAAAAAACTCTTTCAGCCTTATCCGGTACTCAAAGGAGAAAGAAGAAGGATGACATTTATTTGGCAATTGAATTTGGTAATGTAACTATCATTCCACCAAAGACTTGTGCAGATATAGTTGATGAGATTACAAAAGATCGTATGTTAAAGAATGTACAATTATTATATGAACATTTAGATAATGATAAACAAAGCAAAATAGAGGAATAGGTTTTGTTGTATTTGGATATATATAAGAAAGCCTTGATAGAAATTGAAAACCAAATACCGGCACAATTGTATGATATTTTAGATACTAGAAAACTATCAGCAATACAAGAGGACAGGCATATAAAGATTGAAGAATTGTTATATGTTTGTGTTTCTATTGCTCCAGAGGAGATGGAAAATATACTTGAGGTTGCAGATAGGAAAATCTTTAATAGCAAGTATAGAATAATCAATATTCTTACATTAGGTTAAGTTATTGGAAGACAACCATGGTTTTTATACTTTACCTAAATCTAAGACAGATACCACAGACATCCCAGTTGAAGGGAAAGGAAAAGGTATTATGGGTACTTCACCCTCAATTTGGAAAAACATTAAGATAGTGGATATTGAACCCTCGCTAGATACAAATGTATAGGAAAATTTTGAGATATCGGTAGATATAGAGAGTGTAAATACTGATAATGTATAGGTTACTAATGTTGAGTACATTAGTCCTCTGGATTAGATTGTACAAAATGAGGTTACAATTCCTAGGGAGGAATCAACAGTTAGTAAGACTGCACCAAGCCGCAAAGCCACCGATGCAAGTGAGGAAGCTATAAAGTTTAAAACATCAAAGGAGAAGAAAGGGGAATCTAGGAGGGAACTGGTAGTTATTTCATCATTGTTCTCAATTGACACCTCACAAGTTGAAAAGAAAAGGATAACCAAGATGAATTCTACTAAACTCATGATGATGGTTGCACAAAAAATGATGAAGGAAGGTTTAATGGATAAAGGTTTTATTGACTAGTCTATCATTGTTTTGCATAGAATTGCCCAAGAGTGTAAATTTGATAATGAAGTGAGCCCATCCAGAAAGCTTAAGACAATCACAGATCACATTTCAAAGGATTTTCAGTCTTTGCGGAAGATATCAACCCAACAAGCACTGGAGAGATTTGTATAGGAAAACATAGCAACATTGGATCAAATGATTGAGTCTGAAAGGAAGGAAATCAATGATAAGTTGAAATTGATAGATAATTCTTTAAGGAAGTGTTCTAATTTCTACAAATTATGTTGTAACACAGGTTTACTCATGAGTGAGACAGATAAAAAATTAAGGATATTTAGGAGGAGATTGCAGGTATAGAAAATTCTTTTGATGGATTTGTTATCATTGTTTTGAACCTTGGGTGATTTTGTTCCATAATCGGCTAAAGTCTACAAAACTGGGCTTAGCACTATTTCTTGCCTCTGAGCTATGGGTCTAAAGGTTTAGGGTTTTTTACTTTTACCCTTGCTATGTTCTGGAATCCCTGCATTATATTTCAATGCTACTTTTTCCACTAAAGTGGAAGGGTTGGTCCATCATGAAGGGGTCCCCCCTTTACGACTTGCCTTAGGTGGGTCTTCGTTAATTTTTTATTTTTTGTGCCCTTTTCCTAAGTTTTGATTTCTTTGTTGGGCCCCATTAAGACCACATAAGTTCAAAGTTGATCTGATGGTGTGTGTGGATTTGCAACCAAAAGTAGCCCGAAGTTTACCTTTCATGAAGTAGCGAAAAGGTGGCAGGCCCGAGTAAAGTGGTCACAAGGAGGGCTAATAGATGATCATCTCTTAGAGGATCTAACAGTTCACATTGATTTGCAAAGAAAAGATACCAGGGATTTATGCTTCACGAAATGGCCAAAGGCTAGGGGGCCCCAGAACTAAGCAGATCCTGTGGTTAAAAACAGATCAACTTGAACTTGATCGAGCAGTCTGCGTGGGTTTGCAAAGGGAAGATGTATGAAGTTTACCTTTCATTAAGTGGTGAAAAGGTAGTGGGCCTGGCTTAAGGGTGATAAGGAAAGTAAAGAAGGTCCATCTCAAAACATATCTAACGGTTCGTATTTTTTCGCTAAATGAAGTAGCATGAAGTTTACTCTTCACGAAGAAGTGAAATGAGCTGGCGGTTACATGACCTGTGATGTGGCAATACAGTTGGATGTTCAGCTAGGGCAATAGGATGACTCGTCAGCTAGACACGTGGCTCCTAAGGATAGTGTAGGGCCGTCTTTGGTTAGGTGGTGATGGTGTTGAAATTCATGGTAAAGTAGAACACGTGGCAGTCCAGATGTGGAGCCCGATGGAGTTCTTGAACAAATAAATGATTGACATGTAATAATTATCTACCGACACTCAATAGGGCAGGTGGAATCTATGCGGAGGGCCCACTTCAAAGGATTAAGGGTGTTAAATATTTCACATCTTAAGAGGGATCGAATGATGGGCACTATTTCATAGCCCAAAGATGCAAGGTCTTTAAACTTCACGAAGCACCAAAGATCGTTAGAAGTAATAACTCCATATAGTTAGTGAAAAGAAAAGCGGTCACCATGTGGAGTAAAGATCGAGTGGATGATAGAATATTTGATGGATGGCACTATTTTGCATGAAATAAATGTGTGACGTTTAGCCTTCGCGAAGCAACAAAAAGAAAGTGGTGCTCAATTTTAAGCAGCTTGACCTAGGTAAGGTAAAAGGCATGTAGGTTTCTTAGCATCCAAAGGACATCATTGTTTCACGATGAGAAGTTGCGAGGATTTTAACCTCTACGAAATAGCGAAAGATGAAACACTTAAAAATTTTATGATCCGTTGGAGCCATTTTTTGAATTCAATTACGAATTCAATTCTAAGTTGATTGTCGAAGCATGTGGTTTTAATGTTTCAATTCAATGCTTAGTTGTCATATTAAGCTTCACATCAACTAAACATCAGCATCATTTTGAAGAATTTTATAGAAGAGCTAGTGCATAGAGTGAATTTCTTCAAGAAAGTAGTAAGTCTCTGCATATTGCTTGTTAATTATAGTCTGAATTAGTATCACTGCATGCTTTTTTCTCAAAAGTTTTTCCAAATTTTAATTGATATAACTGCAATTCCGGGATGGCACCAAGAAGGGATTTCATAGGGAAAGTGAATTATCAAGATAGAGCGATATGTGATGATTTCTTGGAACAATTAACAATGTCTACAACTATCGCTGATAATATTAAATAATTAGTGCCCAAGGCCCCCTGTTTGAGAATTGGAGATGGTTTGTATGACAATGGGAATTGGTTGAGGGATTCACAGATAGGGATATCTAGGATGGGACTTTTAAAGGTGGTTTTTTGTCAAAGAGATTCATATTCTCTGATGAATAGTATATGGGAATTAGACGTGGGAAAGCTCATAGTCCTTACAGTTTTTATGGATGTAGATTTATTAACCCAAATTGCAAGTAATTATGACCCTGTTGCTAAATGTGTGAGAAATGTGAATGGGAGAGCCTTAATTGAGATCAATGATGATGAGTCTAGGAAAGTGTTTAAGCTCAGTGAGGTGTCTAATTATTTAAAGCCCATAAATTTTGATACACTAGCCCAGGTTTACAATGTGCAGAGACATCACCTCACAAGTGGCCCTTTGAAGGAATTTTTTGTAAAAATAGGAGGGCTAACTGTTGTGGGCCCTAGTACCATGGAACCCTTCTCTATGAGTTTGTTTACTCTGAGGGCTAAAGGGTTGTATTGGTCACTTTGTCAGATTTTTGGGGAAGATGTTGAAACAACCATGCCAACCCATTATGTGTTAATGATAGCACAAATTCTGAACCCCTCTTTGGCAGTAACATTTGATTATGCACCTTATCTCACTGATGCAATCCATGTAGGACTGATAGGAATAAAAAATGGTAAGGTAGATAGACCTTTTTGATGGTACTCTCTTTTCATGCATATGTTTTTATTCAAAGGTGTTGATTACTTTGCTAGTGAAATGGATCTAGTTAAGGCAAAGGATGGTGAAGAGATGCTCGTACAATTATGGAGCACCATTTTGTCTTGGGATAGAGAGGATGTCAGCTACTTGAAGTTTGATAGATTCTTTGCATCTAGACTTAGGATTCTCTTGTGCCAACAAAACCCTAGGATCCCTAATACTCTCTTAGAATTCCTTAGGCAAAAGAATTTGCTGAAGGTATTAAGATTGTTCATAATTGGGGAGACATATTTATATCCTGTCTCTACAGTTTTCAGATTTTATGGTTTCAAAGGTAGTTCATACTTACTCCCCTACCAAATCCCATCGAGCATAGGAATTGCAGAGATCCTAAGGCAAATTGGAGGTGTTCAAGAGGCAAACTTATCAAATAGGGGAAAAGGGACCATTTTCCCAATTGTCACCATGGCTCATCAATTCGTAATCACTAAGGGTGGTTGGAAATACTTTGATGATTTCTTTCAACCATATAGGTTGTCTACTGTAGTATCAATGTTTGCTGACCCTGAAGATTTCTTCAATGGCATGTTTAGAAAAAGGGCAGTATGTAAAGGTAGACCACATCATTTCCATTTTCCTGAGGATTTGATTAGAAATGAATTCAATTTACATGAGAAAGAATTGAGAAAAGAGAAATGGGTAGCTTACAAGAAAGATCTTAATTTTATTCACCAATTTGATAGTGATTATGACCCTTTGTCTAGTTTTAATCCTTTTGAGGAAAAGGTTAAATTCTTAATTCTTTACTTTGAAGACCTAATGCAAAATTTCAAGGAAAAGAGGGAACCTATAATAAGAGATAATCTTGACAAGGCTAAGTTGGTTCTAGCCAAGCCTGCCTTTGCTAAGGCCATCCCTCTAGGTAATTATGTAATGCATAAGAAGCCAAACTATAGTGTGTTGGTGCCAGTAACAGGTGAACCCTGTACTTCAAAAGGGGAGAAAGAAATAGAAGATTTCATTGACATCCAAGACTCCCCTAAGAGACAAAGAGTGGGAAGAGAAGTGAAAATAGGTGAGTCTCTATACTCTCCATCTCAATCCCCTATCCGTATAGGAGATGAACAGGTAGTGGCCGAACAATTATTGCAGTTAGGGAGTCTTGGGGAGATTGCTTAGACATATGAGGAAACACAAGAGGTGACGTTAGAAGAGCCATCAAGTGTTGAGATGAACTTAACTACTGATGAGTTCAAAGGCAAAGAGCTAGACCCTGCTATCAAGCAAGCCAATGAGGATTTCCTAGCTGATAGTAATTTTGTCACAAAAGGGGCCTTTATGCAATTTGTTTGGAAGTAAAACATTGAGGAATTCAAGGCAAGGTGTGAAAAGAGAAAGAATGAGTAACCCCACATAGATGCAACTTCAATAGAGGAGGAGGTAAAACAAGAAATGATAGTAGAATTCAAAGCCATTACTCCTGAAAAAGGGGAGAGAAATGGTGTCAAAGGCTGGTGTTATAATCCTCCTTGAATGGGATATAGCAGATGCCTTAGTTCTTGAAGTAGTCTGAAAAGAAACCAAGCCTATGGAAGGAGTGACATTCAACAAGGATAATGCTACTTTGGTCATGTGGTTCTCAAACAAATATGAGAGTAGAAGAAGGAAGGACACCTCAGAATCCAGTTACCTAGGAAGTATGATAGTGAAGAGAGTCCAGGATATAGGGATGGTGGAAGTTGCTGGCATAGTTTTAGAAACTACAAAATTCAGTGTGGTAGTGGCTGAGAAAGAAGATAACAAGAGAGTTGATCTCTAAGGAAAACTAGAAACAATTCTAAAGGCTTATAATAAGGCCAAAGAAGAGATAGCCAAAAAGGATAGTATTATTGCTAGATTACAGAGTCAACTGGCAGGACAATATATGAAAGGTTAGTCCTCTACTCTAATGATTTCATCTTCTCTAGAAAGACCTCTGCCCACCAATCCCATAATCAAATTTCCCCCTTCTCTTATGTCTTCTAGATTTCAACTAGGTGAGACCATTCAACATGAATTGGAAAAGTTAAAATAGGCTCAAGCCCTATTTGCAAATAAATATGAAGAAAAGGTAAAGGCCATGGTTTTTGAGATTTGCTGATATAGTTGGAGCTCCCATTCTACACACCAACATGAAAATAATTTTGGATATTTTGAGTGAGTTGAATGAAGACAAGGCTACTCTGGAGCCAATTTTGAATAAATGGATGCCTAGAGAAGTGGATCTAGAACTTATGTGTGCATCCTATAATGAGGTAGGATCTGATGCGATTATTAAATCCACATGTGAGTTAGCAAAAATCATGACTAGGCTAGCAGAAGGAAGAGGTGGTGTAGAGAGATAAGCCAATTTGTATAGGAAGGAATATACTGAGCATAAGTTTGAACTGTTTCCTGGGGGTTTTGTTAGTCTAGATCAGTTGAAGGACAAACAAGTATGGCTTGATGAGTTATGAGCTAACTTGTCTCTAAGGGTTAATGAAATTATTAATACAGATGACACATCCTTGTTTGTTAAGACAATTGAAGAAATAGAGAAGATAAAGTCACATTACAATTTTTTGGAATCAGAGGTTAAGAAAGTGAGAAAGTCATGGAGAAGGTTAGTTAAGTTAAAAGAAAAAATTGTTAGTTTTTCATGGCTTGTTGATGACATGTTCCAAGAGTGGACAATAAAATATGCAGTACAAGAAGAGGAAGTCCTAGAACAGTTAGAAGATACTACAACAGAACAACAAATTTAAAAGGCTGTTAGGAAATAAAATGATTGTATTTTGCTTTCCTTTTCAGCGAGAATTATGGTTGTAACAAATTATTCTTAGGAATGTCCAAAGCTTGTACGCATCCATACTGTTATAAATGGATACCAAGACTTAAAAAAAGGGGGATCACAAGAATTTAAGAGGAACTCTATTGAAATATATCGAGGTTTTTTCTAGTTCTCTTAGAGATTACCTTGAATTATGTAAAAATTTTAAGAATGAATATGAATATATAGATCGAAGTTTCAGACCTCAATCTTCTTTATCTTCTAGCATGCATTCATTAGTTTTCTGGTTTCATTTGGATAATTTAGGGTTATTCGAATGAGAATGGATTGTAAGGCAATCTTATAGATATATTTTTGGCTTTTGTCTTCAGTAGAGGGATTAAATGTGCATGAAATATTTCTGTCAGTAGATTAATTGTGTGCTATTTTGAATCTGATGAACTATTTTAGTTGAAAGGAAAAGAACCTATGTATATGTTAGGCATGTATGAGGTTCATGAAAGCCGAAGTGATGAAATGTACGAGAATGTTCAGTTTTGAAAACTCTTGCTTGATTTAGGTGAATTTGCAGCCTAGATAAGGCACTGATATCGGTTATGAAATTATTTCTATCTTTCTTGAGGATCAATACTAAAAATGAACATAAGTTTTTCTTTTAATGTTTTAGTTTCATTGAGGTGATGAAATCCATAGGTTTTTAGTATTGGTTTACTATGGATCTCAATTTAAAAGTGTGAAATTATTCACAAAAGGTATACCCACTTGAGCTTTCGGTAAGTTCAAAGTGTAGAAGGTTCTGTTGAAACCTTATTATATGTTATTCTTGAATTCTATTTTCTTGGTGCCCTCTTCATATGCAAAAAGAGTTATCAAATCTTCTTACAAGGAGGAAAGGAGAGAATCATAATTTAAGAACAACAGGATTGAATTCATTGACTACATCCATTGATGGTCAGATTTTGGTTTTGGAAGGCCAAGATTTTTCTCTTAAGAAGGAAAAAGTTAAAATCATACGAAGAGCTAGAAGTCTTAGAGGATTAGTGAGTCCCAAAATGGATTCACTAGGTGTACATAAGAAGGAGTGTATAGATATGGTTGGTAAGTCCACACGGCCAGAGTTAAATGAGAAAGAGTCATTTTCCCATATGCTATATGGACTAATATCTATTTCTGACACTTTCAAATCTAGTTAGGATAATTATCTAGAGCTTTTGGAGAAGGCTTATTGAGATATTTTCAAATACATTCAACTCTAGTAGGTTATTTTTGGGATATTCATTGTATAGTCTTTCTTTCTTCAACCCATTTTTGGCTTTCTAGTATTTTTGATGGCATTGATGTTAAAGGTAGAGAGTATTGATGCGAAAAAGAAAAAGGGAGTTGTATACATTAGGGGGAGTATAGGTGAAAATATTCAAGAGATATGGAGTATATTATTTAGATGGATATTCAGCTTAGGGGGAGCAGACTCAGGATGAAACCAACAGTTGGAAACCATGATCATTTTTCTCATGAGCATTACCATCAATGCCAAAGGGGGAGATTGTTGGAAATTGACACTCAATTGGCTAGTTTCAATATGTTTTCATTGATGGCAACATGGTATCTTGTTTCGGCTTCATATTTTTAGTTAGTTGTGTATCGGCAAAGAGTTCGCAAACACTTCACCAACATTGGCACCGAGACCGACACCAATGGGATGGAAGGAATTCTTTGGTTACCGACAATGGAGGCTGACATGGTTTAGAATCAGGTTATTGGTATTGGAGGCTAACATCATTTGGAGATCTGACATTGACAATTGTTTTTGATGTTCATGTATTTATGTTATTTAGCCAACATTTATATTCATATTATAAAAATATTTGTAAGCTTACATAAGGCATGATGAATTATAAAGGGTATATAAGTCAGTAGGTTAGATCATTTTGATAGATGGTAAGAGAATATGTATCTGGAAGAGAATAATATAGGAGATGTGAAATATATGAGAGAGATCATGTATGTAAGGATATTTATGTAAGGGGTATTTTGGTAAAGGGTAAAGGGTTTCAAACTAGAATAGACAACACTTAATCAAAACTATATTTAGGCATAGAAGATGCTATCTTTGTATTTTAATCATTTCTCTAGATTGTAGTTTGGATTTGTATGTAGTTAGTGAGGCTTCTTTTGTGACTGAGCGGTGTTCTCTAGGGTGTAAGCCTTCCAACAAGTGCATGCCTATATAGTTTGGAATATCTCTTCATATGACTAGTGGATTGATATTGTGGGTCACAAATCCCACCATTATTTTTCCTCTTTGAGGTTTTCCATGTATAATTATGTGTGTTATGGTATTCATTTATATGATTGGCTTATTGGTTTCTTTACTTCTTTAAATTTTATATGTAGCGGTATACCAGTTGGTGTATGCATATTTTAATAAGTCTAAAATTGAGCATTCGAGTAGAACACTGATTCACCCCATCCCCATGTTAGTGTTCTTTGATTCCAATAGAGGATGGGTGATTGAAGGCTCACACTAGATGAAACGGTGAAACACTAAGTTGCCTTTTGGTGCATGAGATCAGGGATGTATAATGAATATGCAAGGGCAAACATGATGAGTTTTTAGTATAGAGAAGGAATGATATATTTAGCACTTTGACAAACTAGTTCATAGGAGAGTCGGTCTATTGGTGAAGAAGGCAAGGTTGAGCAGTTGTAGACAGAGGATGTTGCCAAAATGTAGATGAATTTTTGTTGCACTGATGTGCATGGTATCTTACCACTATACATGCAGAAGATACTACAGGTATAGATGACAACTAGAAAGCTGACCAAGTGCAGATGCAGAAGGTTCCCATCTGTTGAAGATGTGCATGCAGTAGGTTGGAAACATTGTTAAATGGTTAAGGTGTTCCACTGGAAGAGAAGCATAGTGCAAGGGTGAAGATAGACTGGTTAGGGTAAAATTGGTAGAGTTTGTGAATCAGTAGATGAACTCGATTGTGTGCTATTGGTCATTGACCAAGTAGGACCGACATAGTGAGCGAAGGTGGATATCGATAAATGTGCCATGTGAAGGTGAAGTGGCATGCATACATAGGTCGATGTGGTATGTTGGTGAGTTTTTTGGTGGTTAGTCCAACATTTAAACGGTGACTGCAAAGCTCTAGGAAGGATGGCAAAAGATTGTGGCTCGAGACTGATCAGAGGACAAAGATCTAATTTGATGACTTCATGATCAAGGTTGAGTGTCCAAGTGTTGATTAGGGTAGGTGAAGCTATCTACATGGTCACTTCATCAATGTTTGATAAGTGCAAACTGAAGAAGGTGTCATGTTTGCCAAATAAGGCAAATGTGTTCTAAATGCAAGATGATTGGAAGAGTCTGATTGAACCATTGCAGGTGGTTGACCTCTGGAAGGAGATTTGATTAGATTTGGTTTGACTTGAGGTTGATTAAGGAACCCTAGCATGCCATAAGTTTGAATGGTGTTTTGATGGGAAGGTATAGTATAAATATGCAGATCAAAGACTAGATCTATTACTACTGCATGAGAGAGAAAAACCAGAGAGCCAACCAATCAAGTTCTCAATGATAACCAAAAAAGAGACAGAGTGTGTCAGAGAGAACTGGTTTGAATATTTCAACCAGCAAGTGTGAGGCAACTGATAATCTTCCATTAAGTCTGATAGAGGAGTGCACCAGTAGTGATTGAACTAGCAGAGAAGATTGCAGAGGAAAGAAGAGTAGAGTCAAAATCTATGAAGAACTGATAATGATCAAATAGTAGACAACTAACAAAGTGAAGAAGATCAGTGGTGGCTAGTAGTAGTGTGACACAGAGAATATAGATCTGACAAAGAGGAGAACCGACAGAGAAGAAGAAGAGGCTCAACCCGTAAGGTTGAAATAAAGAGTGAGTTATAGTAAGAGATAAAGTTGTTGTAGTGAGAGGGTGAGTAGTGAACTGATAGAAAATTGGAGATAGGAGAACCAATGGAGAGATTTGCATGTGTTACAAAGTTCTTTTGTAACAAGGACATTACTTTTGTAATTGATTATGTTTATTGAAGATCGCTAAGTTGGAGCTCTATGTATGGGTTTGTGCTCCTTGGGTTGGTGCCCTACAATTAGGGGTTGGTGCTCCTTGGGTTGGTGCCCTACAATTAGGGGTTGGTTCTCCTTGGGTTGGTGCCCTACAATTAGGGGTTGGTGCTCCTTGGGCTGGTTTCCTAAAGAAGAAGTGGTGCTCCTTGGATTGGTGCCCTAAATGTTGTAACCAAGTGTTTCATTGTGAGGCTGAATTAAAGCAGTAGACTCCAACATCATTTATCATCGAGGTTTTTCCTATCTTTGGTTTTCCTCGTACATCTAGTGTTATGAGATGTCCCTTTTATGTGTGGTTGCAATTGTGTTATACACCCATCTAACCAGTATGTCTTCTTTATGTTAGATCAGTTAACTTGTATACACACATAGGATAGAAAACGGTTAATTTTTTATACCACTGATTCACCTCCCCTCTTAGTGGAATCTTGTGTTCAACAATTGGTATTAGAGCCTAGGTTCCTAGTTGATAAGCTTTCTCTAGCTTGGGTAGATTCCATTATTTGACCACAATGGTTTTTTTTGTTTCAATCCCTACTCCTGTATTTGATGGTTTAATTTTTTTCTTTTTGGAGTTGTAGGATGGAAGTCTACTTATCCTCTTTAGGGTTTGATGTGTGGATTTCAGTTGTTAATGGCTTCCCTAGTAAAGTCAGTCCTTCCACCAATTCAGATTCAAAAAGGGAGAAACCAATTTAATGATGTAGCAATGAATTCTACATTCTATTGCCTCACAGATGATATCTCCTTATAGGTGGACCGATGTAAGTCGACAAAGAGCTTATGTTATAGATTAAAGAAGCTCTATGGAAATGAGCCTACCACTATAGAACCGGTTTGTGAAGACAAGATGAGAAATGCAACTCATGTGTCTGGAGATGATGAAGGCATATGTGTTAGTAGGAACATCAATGATGAAGAAGGAACTCACCTCTTCATGGCTCAATAATCAGAAGATGAGAGTCACACATCTAAGAATGATCATGCAGATCATTCCTAATGGAAAGATATGTTTGGCAATGATAGTAAAGATGAAGAACAAGATGAAGCAAAAGTTTATCTTGAAGGAGAACTTGTAAGTGCACTCAAAGAACTTAGTAAAGTGAGGAATGAATACAAGTTATTGAAGAATGTTGCATTTGTAGAACAAAACCGGTCGACCAAATGCCTTGAAGAATTTGAGAAATGTATCTGAGAGTTGAAGACTCAACAAGAAGAAAACAATGTGTGTCAATGTACAGATCTAGAGTCTGAACTAGAGGCCAAGGATAAAAAATTAATAGTAGCTAGCAGGAGAAATGGAGAATCTCTAAAAGGACCTTGAGAAATGTCAATATAAGCTCAAAGTAAGAATCTGGTTTGATGGTAGCAATGATGCCTTGGACAAAATGTTGAAGAAGCAAAATCATGCCAAGGATATCGGAGGATTAGAAAGTGGTGCCTGTGAATGGTCCACCAGCAAGAATGTCCCCCACAATGACATTTTATTTGTCTCCTCAAATGGAGATAATAAGGGACAAACTTTCACTGTCCAGAATACTCCATGGAAGAAGGTTGATCTAACCACTACTGATGAAGACTAGTGCTGCAAGAAGGAGCAACAATGCAGATCTAAAAGGAAAAGAGAAGCTAGGAGAAGGTAGCTTCATTGGAAGCAAGAACATGAGAAGACAATAAATAAGACCTCCTACTAATAGAAGACAAGGAAATGCTACCACCCACAAGACAAAACAAGTGTTGGAAAAGAAGAGATCGGATGGAAGACCTATAGAGCATGAATGACCCAAAATCCATCCCTGGAGAAGCAGTCATGGACATACTAAACTGGTAAGATATCCACATGCATGTCAGAATAAATTTGTAAGTCATACACCATCCTTTACCGGCTACTGCTTCTCTTACAAAGATTATGGTCATAGGGCAGATGAATGGATAAAGAGGTCTAGAAATAAGAATGATGTATGTCCAATAAGTAATGCATATGGCCATAGTATTTCAAGCTATAGAAACATGCATAGATCTTCTCCTAAGCATAATAAGATGAGTCCATTTGCTGCCCCAAGAAATTTGAACTATGTATGTTATATCTGCAATGGATTTGGGCATAGAAGTCATGAATGTAGGAATAGGAAAGTTCAATCACATGACAACTGATGTAGAAGATATGCTCAATATTAAAATCTATATAAAGCATATGGAAGTCAAATACCTACATCCAACCAAAGAATAAATGTTCCTACAAGATTAAGAGGTACACTGGTTTCACTAACCAGTTCTAGCAACATGACCAGAAGTAGATGGTCTAACCCTTTCAACAAAAGGTCCTCCAATCATGTGATTGGCATGAACAAAATTTTCTTCTATTGAAATCCTTTTGGTCATCATGCAAAATCTAGTAGAGCAAGGACCAATGAGCAAAAGAAGGTAACTATTGGCATTTGATCATTTGAACTAAACCAGTAATGTGTGTTTTCTTGATGAAACAGATATGTCTGTTGTGGATAGAGATTAGATTTATGTATGATGGTTATTTTGTATGTTTTCATTGATGGAAACTATGTGTCTTAAGTCATCTAAGTCCTAATGTGCAATTAAGAAGACATAACTGGTAAAGTAGAGATGGATTCATCAAAACCGGTAATTAGGACTTCAACCGGTAAATGGAAGATAGAGCTATATTCCAACAACTGATACAAGAAATCTATGAATAATTGGGTGATGCAATTTGACATAAGCAATGAAGGATGGTAGATTAAGTTATGTTCATGAATACATGTGCTGATTCGATTAGATGAATGAGATGTGATTAACAGAGAAGGTATTCTGACTGAGACTTAATATATAGTGATGAATATCACTCAGATCGATAAAATGACATAGAATTGGATTTGTTATGTCGATGGCCAAAATAATAAAAGTGTACAATGCAATGTTGTCTTGATTCATTCAACATAGGGAATTGTAACAAGGTTATAGCCAACCTTGTGATGATTTTAAATATGTGATGAGGTGTGAAAGGATGCATGTTTCTACATCTTGACATACTATGGCCATATGCATTACTTCTTGAATAGACATCATTCTTATTTCTAGACCTGTTTATCCATTCATCTATCCTATGACCATAATTTTTGCAAGAGAATTAGTAGCCGATAAAGGATGGTGTATGACTTACAAATTTATTATGACATGCATGTGGAGATCTTACCGGTTTAGTATCTCCATGAATGCTTCTCAAGGGATGGATTTTGGGTTTTCCACACTCTATAGGTCTTCCATCCGATCTCTTCTTTTCCAACACTTGCTTTGTCTTATGGGAAGTAGCATTTCCTTCTCTTCTACTGGTTGGAGGTCTTATTTCTTGTCTTCTCATGTTCTTTCTTCCAAAGAAGCTATCTTTTCCCATCTTCCCTTTTCCTTTGGGATCTACATTGTTTCTCCTTCTTGCAGCACCAGTCTTCACTAGTAGTGGTTAGATCAACCTTCTTCCAAGGAGTATTCCGGACAGTAAAATTTTGTCTCTTGTTATCTCCATTTGAGGAGACAAATAGAATGTCATTGTGGGGGACATTCTTGCTAGTGGAGAATTCATCGGCACCACTTCCTAATCCTCTAATATTCTTGGAATGATTTTGCTTCTTCAACATTTTGGTGAAGACATCATTGCTGCCATCAAACTAGATTCTTACCTTGAGCTCATCTTAACATTTCTCAAGGTCCTTTAAGATATTCTCCATTTCTCCTGCTAGGTGCTGATACTTTTTATCCTTGGCCTCTAGCTTAGACTCTAGATCTTTACAATGACACTCATTGTTGTCTTCTTGTTGAGTCTTCAACTCTCAGATACATTTCTCAGATTCTTCAAGGCTTTTGATCAACCGATTTTGTTCCATAACTACAACATTCTTGAATAACTTGTATTCATTCCTCACTTTACTAATTTTTGTGAGTGCACTTATAAGTTCTCTTTCAAGATCAACTTTTCCTTCATCTTCTTCTTCACCTTCATAATCCCTACCAAACACATCTTACCGATAGGACTAATCTATATGATCATTCTCAGATGTGTGACTCTCATCTTCTTATTCGTGAGCCATGAAGAGGTGAGTTCCTTCTTCATCATTATTTTTGCTACTAACACATATGCCTTCATCATCTGCAAACACATGAGTTGCATTTCTCACCTTGTCTTCATAAACTAGTTTTGTAGTGGTAGGCTCATTTCCTTAGAGCTTCTCTAATCTGTCCCATAAGCTCTTTCTCAATTTGCATCTATCCACCCGTGAGGAGATATCATCTATGAGGCCATAGAATATAGCCTTCAGTGCTACATAATTACACTAGTTTCTCCCTTTTGCATCTAAATCAATGGGAGGACTAACTTTACTAGGGAAGCCATTAACAACTGACATCTATACATCAAACTCTAAAGAGGATAAGTAGACTTCCATCCTACAACTCCTAACAAAAAAAATTGATCCATCAAATACAGGAGTAGGGATTGAAACTAAACAAAACCATTATGTTCAAATAATGGAATCTACCCAAGATAGATAAATCTTATCAAATGGGAACCTAGGCTCTGATACCAATTTTTGAACACAAGATGCTACTGAGAAGGGGGGCTAAATCAGTGTTATACAAACTTAACCCTTTTCTATCCTATGTGTGTATACTAGTTAACTGATCTAACATAAAGAAGACATGTCGGTTAGATGGGAGTATAACACAATTCCAACCACACATAAAAGAGACATCTCATAACACTAGATGTACAAGAAAAACCAAAGATGGGAAAAAACTTAGTGATAAATGATGTTGGAGAGTACTGCTCCAATCTAGCCTCACAATGAAACACTTGGTTACAACATTTATGGCACCAATCCAAGGAGCAACACTCATTCTTTAGGGCATCAAACCAAGGAGCACCAACCCCTGATTGTAGGGCACCAACCCAAGGAGCACCAACCCCTACACCGAGATCCAACTTAGTGATCTTCAATAAACATAATCAATTACAAAAGTAATCTCCTTGTTACAAAAGAGCTTTGTAACACATGCAAATCTCTCCATTGGTTCTCCTCTCTCCAATTCTCTATCAATTCACTACTCACCCTCTCACTGCAACAAATTTATCTCCTACTGCAACTCACTCTTTGTTGCAACCTTACTGGTTGAGCCTCTTCAACTTCTCTATTGGTTCTGCTCTTTGTGAGATCTGTATTCACTCTGTCACATTATTGTTAGCCACCAGCGGTCTTCTTCACTTTGTCAATTGTCTACTATCTCATCACTATCGGTTTTCAGCTTAACTATTCTTCACATATTCTAACTCTACTCTTCTCTCCTCTACAATCTTCTTTGTTGGTTCAATCACTACCAGTGCACTCCTCTATCAGAGTAAATGGAAGATCATCAGTTGCCTCACTCTTGCTAGTTGCAATCTTCAAACCAGTGCTCTCTCACACACCAAGTCTCTTTTCTAATTATCATTAAGCACTTGACTGGTTGGTTCTCTAGTATTTCTCTCTCATGTAGTAGCAAAATATCAACCTCGAGGCAAACCAAATCTAATTAGATCTCCTTCCAAAGATGAACCACCTATAATGGATCAATCAGACTCTGCCAATCACCTTGCATTCAGAACACATTTGCCTTATTTGGCAAACATGGCATCTTCTTTAGTTTTCACTTATCAAACACCTATGAAATGATCATGTAGATAGTTTCACCTACCCTGATCAACACTTGGACACTCATCCTTGATCATGAAGTCATCAAACCAGATCTATGTCCCCTAATTAGTCTTGAACAACAATCTTCTACCATCCTTCCTAGAGCTTCGCAGTCACTGTTTAAATGGACTAACCGCCAAAAACCTCACCAGGACACCACATTGACCTGTGTATGCATGCCACTACACCTTCACGTGGCACCTTTGTCGATATCCACCTTGGCTCACTATGTCGGTCCTACTTGGTCATTGACCAATAGCAGACAACCGGGTTCATCTACCGGTTCACAAACTCTATTGATTTAACCCTAACTAGTTTGTCTTCACCCTTGCGCTATGCTTCTCTTTCGGTGGAACACCTAAACTAGTCAGCACTCTATCCAACCTACCTCATGCACACATTTAATAGATGGGAGCCTTCTGCATCTACACTTGGTCAGCTTGCCGGTTGTCATCTATACCTGTAAAGTATATTCTGCCTGTATACTGGTAACATACCATGCACATCATTGGCACCAAACTTTATCTACATTCTGGCAATATCCTCTATCTACAACTGCTCAACCTTGTCCTCTTCACTAATAGACCAGTTCTCCTATCAACTAGTTTGTCAGAGTGACAAACATATCCATCCTTCTCTATACCAAAAACTCATCATGTGTGCCCTTGCATATTCCTTACACATCCCTGATCTAATGCACCAGAAAGCAACTTAGTGTTTCACCAGTTGATCAGATGTGAGCCTTCAATCACCCATCTTCTGTTGGAATCCAAGAACACTAAGAGAGGGGGGTGAATCAGTGTTCTACTCGAATGCTCAATTTTAGCCTTATTAAAATATGCATACACTAACCGGTATACTGGTAGATATAAAATTGAAAGAAGTAAAGAAACCAATAAGCCAATCACATAAATGAATACCATAACACACATAATTATATGTGGAAAACCTCAAAGAGGAAAAACCATGGTGGGATTTGTGACCCACACTATCAATCCACTGGCCATATGAAGAGATATTACAAAATATAGGGGCCTACATTTGTAGGAAGGCTTACAACCTAGAGCATAGTGGTCAATCACAAAAGAATCCTCACTGACTACATACAAATCCAAACTACAATCTAGAGAAATGATTGAATTGCAAAGATAACATCTTCTATGGCTGAATATAGTTTCGATTAACCTTTGTATGTTACTGTCTATTACCCCTATATTTTTTCTCGTGCCTAGAGTCTCATAATCAGCTAAAAATAAGATATTGTTAATGTTTTAATGCTGATGTTTTTATGGCCAAACTCTATGTCGGCAGAGAGATTTTAATTATTTTATTTTTGCTTACCCATATACCCAAATAGTTAAATCTCAAGTCTTATGTCTCCTATGCAAAAATGATTTCTGGGTTATGCTCTAAGAGGCCAATTTATTCTACAGTTAAAATTTCATAAGAAATAGAGCTCTCAGTAAAACATAATGCAAGTTTTTCTATGGCAGCCCAAAAGAACAATAGTCAATGAACTTGAACCTTGAACCTTTTCAAGTTCAAATTTTGGGTTAAAGTTCAAATTTCAAATTCAACTAGAGTGGGCTTTGTAATTTTTGTTCATTGAACTTAAAATATTGAATCTTTTTGGTTCAAGCCTGCAGGTTCAAGCACGCAGGTTCAAAAAGTTCAAAGTTCAAATTTATGGTTCATTGTAATTTTTGGTATTAAACTTGAACTATTGAATCTTCTTTAGGTTCAGGTTCGAGGTTCAATGCATAGGAAAATGGAAAGGGAAAAAGAAAATCAATGAATTATACTGTGGGTGTAGTTTGTGTTTTTCAACCATTTGCTTGAACCTCGTAGGTTCAAGGTTCAAGGTTCAAGGTTCAAAGTTTGCAGGTTCAGAGTGTGGATGTTTTTTAAAAATGATCATCGAGCTGAGAGTAAAAGTGTTTGGATGACTTTTGAGATAGCCACACTAACACATACAAATTCCAGCCTTCATGTTACAAAGGAAGATTCGGCTTCTTGAAATATGAATTTAATTATTAATTCATATGTTGATAACAAAGGATAGGAGTTGATAATATTTTCAAAGAATTGTTTCAACAACTCATGGTATTACAAAAAATCTAAAGAGTTACAATCCTCCTCTATTATAAAGAAAGTTTTATCATAAAATAGAGCTCATTCCTTGAAATGGCGGCTCAAATTTGTGATCCATGTGCAAGTTTTGGCATGTATATTGTTTATAGTTTTCAATGCAATCTGTAACCATAGATTTTTTGAGACCGAAAACTCAATCTCGGTGCATGGGGCATAGCTTTTAATTGCACTGTTGGATCACGCTGAAAGTTTGTTATGTTTTATAAAACCTAGCTTTCTAAATCCTCACTAGAGAGATTGCACAAATATTATTGCATTCAAAAGTTATTGATCTCTGAGTACGAGTCTATACAAATTTCTAAGAAAAATATTAGTATGACAAGCTCATGATGGAAACTTTGTTTGAAATGGAGATCCAAATAATAAATTTACCCTCAAGATATAAAAGAATTGTCCACCTATCAACACATAATTAGATGTGTTTAATCTAAATTTTCTTCAAATATTTTTCAAAAAGTAATGGAGGATAAAAGATTTGAAGCAAAAAGAAAAAAGAAGAGTTGTCAAGAAGAAGATAGAAGATAAAGGAAAAGATTAATTAATAATCTTTTCAAAAATCAGTTATTGATAACTGAAATTTTTAGAGGCTATATATATGTAATGAAAGAAAGGAGCCGATGTTCTTCTTTTCTTTTCTTTCTCTTTCTGCTATAAAAAAGAAGGGCAGCATTGTTTTCTGGACTGCAAAGTTTTGTTTTTAGAAGTGTTGAGTCTATGAGCTCACATTTTTGGCATTGATAGAAAAAAGAAGATTTTGTTGATCTATGGATTTGTGAATATTTTCTTTTGATTACAATGAGATTTGTCTCTGTTGTAATTTCCTTTCATTGTCTTTTCTGTTACATCAAACTATGTATATGCATTTGATTGTGAAACTTCAATTTCAGAAATAATTTGTATTTGGAAAGAAATTTGTTGTTAACTCTTTATCTGGATATTGTAATCCCCCTTGTCTTTTGAGGCATGACAGAGACTTGATCAATATCCAGAGCATTTTGATCTATTGGAAAGGGTATTTTTTCATGGGTGTGGATAATTAAACTGTGTTTTACTTATTTTTGTTCACTTCATTATAAATCTGTTATTCACATCTACTTTCATGGTTATGGGTAGATGTTAGTTTTCCTTTATTTCTTTTTGGTTAAAAGTATATTCAGGAAATATACATTTTTATCCAATGAAGGGAGTTGTACCTTCATATCAAAATTCAAAGAGCACTTGCACTCACCATTGCAAGTGACTCAACTTTTGGTTCTAGTTTTTGTCTTTCGATTTGGGCATTTGAGAGTCATTTTTGAAAGGTATGTAAGAAGGACAAATCTGTTTACCAACAAATTTTTGGTGACTCTGCTAGGGATTCGAAATCAATAGATCAGTCATTTTTATTTTTTCCCCCAAGTTTTAAAGACATCTTTGTGTGAAAGGAGATTGAAGACTTTGTTTATGTCTAGTTGAATAATTCCAGTCTGAAATTATAGCTTTAGTTGCAGCTCATCCATGGGGGACTTATTTTGGTCCATTTGCTTTGCCCGAATATTCAACCCTTCCTAAAGGATCAAAGGAATGCTTTCCAAAGTTTGTTGGAGATAAGAATCAAGATCTTGATGATCACATTAAAGTAGTCATGTTTACCTATGGGAATCTTGGAGTGCAAGAAGAGAATATCTTTGTGAGACTGTTTGTTGGCAGCCTTGTTGGAAATGTCGCTGAATGTTTTTAGAATTTGCAAGATGGATGCATTACTAGTTGGGATGACTTAAAGGTAAAATTTCTTGGAAGATTTCAGCCTGTGGTTGATACTTATAAGTTAGTGTTGAATTTATTTCAAATTCAGATGAAAAATGATGAATCTATGAGAGGTTTTATTGATAGATTTAATAGATGTGTTGGTAAAATTCGTCAAGCTTGACAACCAACTGAAATTAATCAGCTATGTGTTTTTATTGCTGCATTGCATACTGAAACTAAATTTTAGTTGAAGAGTAAGAAAATACAAAATTTGAAAGATGCACAAAAAGAGGCTATTGAGGTAGATGATGATATGTTGTTAAGTGGAATGAAATGCATGGACGAATGTGTTGTGAGGGAGCCACAATCTGAAATTTGTCTTTATAATCAGAATTTTTATCAAAAGAAAGAGATTCTACTAAAGAAACTTGTTATGAAAGCAGCAAAATCAACACTACCTATCTCTTATTCTTAGAATTAAACAGTCTTTAATGATGGACATTTCCAAGAACCACCTGTGATTGAAAATAACTCTCCTAGCATTGCAAGGATTTATCATTTGTATGTTGAAAATGATAATTCATTTAAAGATGAGCGTGATAAACCTGTACAATAATAAATTTCAATGACTTTCTCAAGTGCTTATTCTATGGAGAAAGGATTTGATGATGAATAATTAGATGGAAATTTTCTAGAAAATGTCTCTTTTTCAGAATTTGAATCTTTTTCATTTGATACTTCTAATGCAATTTCAGGTAATGATTTTGATCAGGGAAGCATAACAGATCAGCATAAACAAGAGACACCTTATGGTGAAAAATTAGGGGGTATCTCTCATATTGATATGCAGACAAGGTATGAGTCTTTTCAGTTTGATTGCATGCAAGATATTGAGGAATTGTTGTAGCCCAACACATTGAAGAATTTTGAGAATATTGAAATACAAACCAAGGGAAACTCATTCACCTTTGTTATGGTATCACACAGACGATCTGAATTAGAGATATTAAAATTTGATTGTGAAGATGAGCTATTTGTTAGTCATCCCATACTGGAATCATTTTATTTTGAGGCTAATGTTTATAATGAATTCTTGGAAAATGAATGTCCAGAGAGTAAAAATTCAGATTTAGATAAAGACTTTCGCGCAGATCATTCTTGCATTTTTGAAGAGATTTGTCTCATCAAAGGCATGGCTTATTTTTCTAACATACATATGGAAGACTATGGTATTTCTAGTATGAATCAGCTCACTCAAGATGGTGTTGGCATGTTGCAAACAAAAGTCTATGATGCAGAGTGCCTCTTTGGACCTGATATGTTTTTGAGGAAGTTTTTACAATGTGTTGTTATTGGATCCTTCTTTACAATGGTTGTAGGTTATTTATTGGGAATGATTCTACTCACATATCAGCCACTTTTTTGCACTAGTAGGTACTTCTCACAACTAGTCGATGGCTTTACATGAGCAGCCAGTTGCATTCTTGGAGGCATGGGTTGTTTGCCCAATCTTTTGTAAATAAATTTTTGGTTTGATCAAGGTATGGCTTGTCTTAGTTTTTAGCCTTGGTTTACTATGGGTTTTAGCTTGTTATTTTTTCCTTATTACCTCTCCGCCCTCTGCAAAAAGCTCCCCGTGCATTACTTTTCTTGACTATGTTTCCCAATGGCTAGGCACTATTCTTCTTCTCTCCCAGAGACATTTTGGATTCTCATAGTCCTTTACAGTCCTGGCCCCCAATCAGAGCCAATGTTACCTCTATATTTTTGTTTGTTCCTAAAGCCTCATAATCATCTAAAAATAAGATATTGTTAATGTTTTAATGCTAAAGTTTTTATAGCAAAAGTCCATGTCGACTGAGAGGTTTTAATTGTTTTATTTCTGCTTACCCATATACCCAAACAAATAAATCTTAAGTCTTATGTCTCCTATGTAAAAATTATTTCTGGGTTATACTCTACTAGGCCCATTTATTCTATAGTTAAAATTTCATAAGAAAAAAATCTCTTAGTAAAAGTTTATGCAAGTTTTTCTATGGCAGCCCAAAACAACAATTGTCAATGAACTTGAACCTTGAACCTTTTCAAGTTCAAAGTTCAGGCTAAAATTCAAAGTTTGAATTCAACTAGAGTGGGCTTTTTAATTTTTGTTTATTGAACTTGAACTATTGAACCTTTTTGGTTCAAGCCCGTATGTTCAACCACGTAGGTTCAAAAAATTCAAAGTTCAAATTTTCGGTTCAATGTAATTTTTGGTCATTGAACTTGAACTATTGAACCTTCTTTGGTTCAGGTTCGAGGTTCAACATGCAGGAAAATGGAAAGGAAAAAAAAATCAGTGAATTATACTGTGGGTGCAGTTTGTGTTTTTGAACCATTTGCTTGAACCTCGCAGGTTCAAGTAAATGGTTCAAAGCTTGCAGGTTCAGAGCATGGATGTTTTTAAAAATAATCATCAAGATAAGAGTAAAAGTATTTGGATGACTTTTGAGATAGCCACACTAACACATACAAAGTCCAACCTTCATGTTACAAAGGAATATTTGGCTTCTTGAAATATGAATTTAATTATTAATTCATATGTTGATAACAAAGGATAGTAGTTGATAATATTTTCAAAGAATTGTTTCAGCAGCTTATGGTATTACAAAAAATCTAAAGAGTTACAATCGTCCTCTATTATAAAGAGAGTTTTGTCACAAAATAGAGCCCATTCCTTCAAATGACAGAAAGTCATGATCCATGTGCAAGTTTTGGCATGTATATTGTTTATAGTTTTCAATGCAATCTGCAACCATGAATTTTCGGAGACAGAAAAATCAGTCTCGATGCAGGGGCATAACTTTTAATTTTACTATTGGATCGGGCTAAAAGTTTGATATGTTTTAGAAAACCTAGTTTTCTAAATCCTAACCAGAGAGTTTAGACAAATATTAACGCATTCGAATGTTATTGATCTCTAAGTACAGGTCTATACAAATTTATGAGAAAAATATTATAATGAGAAGCTCATGCTGGAGACTTTATTTTGAAATGGAGATCCAAATAATAAAGTTACCCTGGAGATATAAAAGAATTGTCCACCTGTCAATAAATAATTAGATGTGTTTAATTTAAATTCTCTTCAAATATTTTTCAGAAAGGAATGGAGGATAAAAGATTTCAAGCAAAATGAAAAAATAAGAGTTGTCGGGAAGAAGATAGAAGATAAAGGAAAAGATTAATTAATAATCTTTTCAAGAATCTGTTATTGATAACTGAAATTCTTACAGGCTATATATATGTAACGAACGAAAGGAGTGGGGGTTCTACTTTTCTTTTCTTTTTCTTTCTACTATAAAAAAGAAGGGGCAGTATTGTTTTCTCAACTGCACAGTTTTATTTTTCAGAAGTGTTGAGTCCGTGAGCTCACATTTTTGGCATTGATAGAAAAAAGAAGATTTTGTTGATCTGTGGATTTGTCAATATTTTCTTTTGATTACAATGATCTTTGTCTCTCTTGTAATTTCCTCTCATTGTCTTTTGTGTTACATTAAACTACATATATGCATTTGATTCTGAAACTTTCATTTCAGAAATAATTTGTATTTGGAAAGAAATCTATTGTTAACTCTTTATCTGGATATTCTGATTCCCCTTGTCCTTTAAGGCATGAGATAGACTTGATCAATATCCAAAGCATTTTGATCTATTGGAAAGGGTATTTTTGTGGGTGTGGATAATTAAATTGTGTTTTACTTATCTTCATTCACTTTATTATAAATCTGTTATTCACATCTACTTTCATGGTTATGGGTAGATGTTATTTTTTCTTTATTGCTTTTTAGTTAAAAGCATATTTAGAAAATATACATTTTTATCCAATGAAGGGAGTTGTACCTTCATATCAAAATTTAGAAAGCACTTGTACTCACCATTGCAAGTGACTCAACTATTGGTTCTAGTTTTTGTCTTTCAATTTGGGCATTTGAGAGTCATTTTTGAAAGGTATTTAAGAAGGACAAATCTGTTTACCAACATGATCTGAAACCCTTAACCCTATATTGGAATACCCCTTACATAAATATCCTCACATACATGATCTCTCTCATATATTTCTAATATTCTATATTATTCTCTTCCAAATACATCTTCTCTCACCATCTATCAAAATGATCTAGCCTAGTGACTTATATACCCTTTATAATTCATCATGCCTTATGTCCGCTTACAAAGATATTTATAATATGAATATATGAATATCAAAAAAATTTGTCGATGTCGGATCTCCAAATGATGTCGACCTCCAATACTAATAACCTGATTCTAAACTATGTTGGCCTGCATTGTTGGTAACCAAATAATTCCTTCTAGCCTACTAGTGTGGGTGCCAGTGCGGGTGCTAGTGTCGGTGAAGTGTTTGTGAAGTTTCTGTCAGTACACAACTAAGGGGAAATATAAAGCAAGAATAGGATACCATGTTTCCATCAATGAAAACATATTGAAACCAACCAATTGAGTTTCAATTTCCAACAATATCCCCCTTTGACATTGATGGTAACAGTCATGTGAAAAATGATCATGGTTTCCAACTGTTGATTTCATCCTGAACCTACTCCCCCTAAGCTGAATATCCATTTAAAAAAATACTCCATATCTCCTGAATATTTTCACCTATACTCCCTCGAATGTATACAACTCCCTTTTTCTTTTTTCACATCAATACTCTCTCCCTTTGACATCAATGCCATCAAATATACCAAAAATCCAAAAACGGGATGAAGAAAGAAAGACTATACAATGAATATCCCAAAAATACATTATCGTAGTAGATTTTATTTGAAAATATCCAAACAAGCCTTGTCCAAAAGCTCTTGATAAGTATCCCGACCAGATTTGAAAGAGTTGGAAATAGATACTACTCTATATAGCATATGGGTAAATGACTCTTTCTTATTTAACTCTTCTCATGTGGACTTACCAACCATATCTATACACTCCTTTTTATGTACACCTAATGAATCCATTCGAGGACTCACTAATCCTCTAAGACTCTAGCTCTTCTTATGATTTTAACTTTTTCCTTCTCAAGAGAAAAAACTTGGGCTTCTAAAACCAAAATCTGACCATCAATGGATGTAATCAATGAATTCAATCCATCAAAAGAATTTTCTATACCTGTAGTCTCCTCCTAAATATCCTTAATCTTTTTATCTATCTCAGCCATGTGTAAACCTATGTTACAACATACTCTATAGACATTAGAACACCACCTTAAGAATTATCTATCAATTTCAACTTATCATTGATTTCCTTCCTTTCAGACTCAATCATTTGATCAAATTTAGCTCTCTTTGCCTATTCAAATCTCTCCACTTCTTGTTGGTTTGATATCTTCTACAAAGACTGAAAATCCTTTGAAATATGATTTGTGATTGTCTTAAGCTTTTTCTGGATGGGCTCGCTTCATTGTCAAATTTACACTAGATAGGACAATTCTATGCAAAACGGTGATAGATTGGTCAATAACACCTTTATCCATAAAAGCTTCCTTCATCATTTTCTATGTAGCCATTATCATGAGTTCAGTAGAAGTCATCTTGGTTATGCTTTTATTTTCAACCTGTGAGGTGTCAATTGACAACAATGATGGACTAACTACCAGTTCCCTGCTAGATTCCCCTTTCTTCACCTCAGATGTTTTAAAATTTATAGCTTCCCTACTTGTACCGGTGGCTTCGACACTTGGTACAGTCTTAGTAACTATTGGTTCCTTGCTAGGAACTCAACCCTTATCTTGTCCAATCCAATCTGGATGACTATTGTCCTCAACATTAGTAACCTCTACATTATCAATATTTACACTCTTTGTATCTACCAGTATCTCAACCTTTGCCTATACATTTGTATCTATCGGGGGCTCAATATCCATTATCTTAATTTTTTTTAAATTGAGGGTGAAGTACCCATAATACCTTTTCCTTTCCCTACAAATGGGATGTCTACAGTATCTTAGATTTCAGTAAAGAATAAAAAACACAGTTCCCTTCAAATAACTTAACCTACCGTAAGAATATTGATTATTCTATGCTTGCTATTAAATATTTTCCTATCTGCAACCTCAAGTATCATGTCCATCTCCTCTAGAGCAATAGAAACCCAAATAGAAAACAATTCTTGAATCTTTATATGCCTGTCCTCTTGCATTGTTGATAGTTTTCTAGCATTTAAAATATCATACAATTGTGTCGGTATTTGGTTTTCAATTTCTATCAAGGCTTTCTTATATATATCCAAATACAACAAAATAGATTCCTCTTCTCTTTTTTCATCATTATCTAAATGTTCATAATAAAATTGTACATTCTTTAACATACCGTGTTTAGTAATCTCATTAACTAACTCTTCACAAGTCTTTGGTGGAATGATAGTTACATTACTAGATTCAATTGCTAAATCAATGTCATCCTTCTTCTTTCTCCTTCGAGTACCAGATAGGGTTGAAGGAGTATTTTTTGGTGCTCTTTTTTGTGTCGATACCGTGATAGTAACTTTCCTAATTAGTTGATTCTTAGCCTCTACCTTAGTTTCTTTAGTTTTCTTCCTTATTACCATTTTGAATGTCATGGGTTTGTCATCATCAGATGCAAACTCTTCTGCAATAGGCTCAATGAATATTTCAGGTTCTTTCCTCTTCCTACCTTTCTCAAGGACAACATCAATCATTTCTTTAATGTCCTATGAAACATTTCAACAAACTTACTTGCCTTTAATTCCTTCTTCTCTCTCTTCTTCTAGTTGAACTCAGTTTCAACCTGTTGCTTTTGTTGTTTAGTAGTGCCAAAGGTTTTTACAGTTTCATCAATAGGTGCCTCAATTAGCATTTGTGCATAAGCATCAAGGATCTAAGCATCAAATTCATAACCCATTTCCTGAATCCAAATCTTTCGAGGCCTTACAACTTCCATCAAAGTTTCATCTTTCTTGACCATGAAGCATATGTCGATTGAGTACTTCTCAACAATGTTCTTTGGAATCCTCATCCTAGAATTCATAACCTTTTGAAATTCTTTAAATTAATCCAACATTTTGTCATCTCTCTAACTACCCAATGTAGTAATTGACTATTTTAATTTTCTCCCTACCGGCATATCGAGTGCCCATTTTCTTTTCCCAAAACTGAGCATCTCATTGATAAAAAATAGCATTAAAAAGACAAATAAGTTGCCATACTAGAAAGTTGCTTTCTTTTCTCCTTTAATATTTCCTCGGTAAATCAATAGTTCATTCAACATCCAACCACATTGATATAACTTCTCATTCTCCCTCATCATTTTATGAGCTGCATAAATGCAGGACCTAGAAACAAAATTCAATTAGTTTGATTGTTACCTTCTAACCGATGACCATGCTTCTAAATCTGATGTATGTGTCGGTGATAGTATTGGTCCTCATTGATTGCTTTTCTGATGTTGCACTAGTAATCTTATTGACCTGATCATTTGAAACTTTCTTCTCCAGATGTTGTCTAACCTGTGGTAAATCGATGATTTTCCTAATGGCCTTCTTCATAATCTTATATGGTCTCTAACCAAATAAACTCTCCATGCACCCTGCTCAAAACATACCTAGCAATTTCATCTTCAAATTATTGAATATCTAGAATGTCGATAAACCCTAAATCCATAATTTGTTGGTATTCGGGCTTAATATTTCTAGAATTTCCTATTAGCTCATTCATGTACATGCTCTTGATATTTTTGATACCCAAATCCTTAATATGATAGTGAATGTAGGATCTTACATCTTCAACATACACAAATCCTTATAAGACATGGGAAAAAGAACCAACTGAATCGTCCAAGGTAGCAACATGTGGATATCCCTTAAAAAATAAACCTCAGTTAGTCTTTGACCTCAAAAACAATTGGATTTACAACAAATATAGGTACAGATGATGATCCGACTTCCATGATTGAAGATAAATACTTGTGTATTGTTGTCAGTGAAAGACCCTAAAGACCTCTTCCAATCGCTGGTGAAATCGCTCAAGATTATATTGATTGCTCTGAATCACCTTAGACTTCCTCTGAATTGCTCTGAATGAAAAATGATCAGAAATGAAGTAAATTTGACCTTTCATCCTACAAGAAACCCTAATATGTCATTGATATTAATGACTTTCGGTGGAAGTTATCTGATCTCAATAAAACATCTCCATGTTGGTTAAACATCTCCAAAGTCTGGAACATCTTCTAGAACCTCTTCCCAAGGCATTTGGAGCATCTGCCTTAATTTTGGCTACCCCTAAGACATCTACCTTATTTACCAGATGAGCTTCCTACTGATGTAGGAGCAACCTCCCTTGCCAGTTGAGTAACTGACGCATTTCCATCTACTGACTATTCTTTTGACTTTCTAACCCATCTCTCAGTATAATGTTTCCAGTTTTCATTAATCTTCTCTTTCCTTTCTCATTTGATCCTCCATTAACTACTGGTGGATTTTTGTTTCTAAAAAACTTAGAAATACGTCCAACCTCAGTGATGAATAATCATAAATAGTTAGTACCAAACCGATATTGGGAGGGGGGGTGTAACAATACAAACAAAAACTTTCCCTCAACCAATTTGACTACAAAGACTACACTTAACTGGTAAAAGTAACACCAATCCAAACCAGAGTACTATCGGTAAAACAATGAATGATTGTGACAAGCATAAACTAGTTATCACTTATATCTTCACCACACCTAACATCTCCTTTCCACTTAACTCATATGCATAAACAAGTAATACATTAGAAATGTAAAGACTACCGGTTCAACATGTATTACCACTTGATAGTAAATATTAAAGCATCACATGAAAAGCATCACACATGACACACTAATTTTTCACGTGGAAACCCAAATGGGAAAAATCATGGTGGGGATGAATGCCCACAAGTTATTCTTTGAACTCTTTTGAAGTCCGCTTTATTAGGAGCCTTGTCTGGTTAGAGACTTTTACAATAGGTTCTGCTAGGAACTGATCCTGCTAGGGATCACTTGGTTAAGGGATGGCTAAATACCCGGTTAAAGGTTAGAACCCTGTTAAAGGTTACCTCGCAATAGGATTTGAAGAACTCATTGAATTGAGTCACCCTGGTAAAGGATTTACACAAAATCCTATTAAAGCTACCCGATTAAGGGATTTTCCAACTACTGAAATGGTTAAAAGTCAACAGGTAATACACTGATCTGATAACAACACATAGTGCCAAGGCAGATCCTCTTTAGCTCCTTTTCTTCTGCAATCACACTCTACAGGTATCAACACACTTCTTCGATCTGGTAAGAATCAAGTATCATTCATTGGGACACACACATAACATTTGCCAACAACTTCAAAATGAAAAACATCATCAACCTTATAGGAAACAGATAGGTCAATAGCATAAACCCTAAACCTTAAACATTTAGGTTTAACACTTCAGTCTATTCAATCCTAACCATTAATCACACTGCATTAAATGCAATAGTATTGAAAAGATCTCAAGATGTTCTCCAACATTTATTCTTTGCTGCTTCAGGAAGCTAATAACCCATCACACGCTATCCATCATTTACAGGGACTTCACACATTCCAGAGGTAGATAGGAGCAATATCCATGCAATATCCTCAAGGAAATACTTCATGCGCACAAGGGTGACATGGCAACACTTATCTGGTCTTTATTACGATGCTAACTCATCATAAGATGTCATCAGTTGAGTCATACAAGCTTGGAATGCATCAACCCCGGTACAAAAATTCCCATATACTGGTTCTTATTCAATCATACCAGTTCACCTTGAACAAACATACTACTTCACTTGTTCACATATACTGGTTCACAACATCACACCTATTCTCTTTCCAGTTTGCTTACTATAATCTACCGGTTCATACTTTAGCATATTGAAATCAATGACAACATACAATATCATCATGTCATCAAGCTCTGCACCTATGCCAACAATCTCCCCCTTTGGCATTGATGGCAATATACAAAGATATCTATCTGCTCCGCATCTTATTCTCCCTAATATTGTAGATATCTTCTCTGTTTCACATCTTATGCCCCTTTGACAACAATGCCAAAGTTGAGGCACAAACAACTATGTCCCACTATGTTGCTCCCCCGAAGGAGTAGCATCCTTCAGCACATTAATCCTAAGAAAGATTTATCAATGTAGTACCTGACTAATGTGGATCACACACCTTTAGTTCACCTCTTGAAGGGGAAGCACCCCTAATTAACCTCTCAAATAGGTAAATGTAGCCTTTGGTAGAGGCTTGGTGAATATGTCTGCTAACTACTCCTTACTGGAAACATGTTCTAGTACAACCTCTTTGTTCTGAACCTTTTCCCTCAAGAAAGAATACTTGAGCTCGAAGTGCTTGGTTCTAGCATGTAAAACCAGATCCTTGGAAATGTTTATTGCACTTGTGTTGTCACAAAATATACTTATTGGTTCAAATACAGGAACTTTGAAGCCACTCAATACATGCTTCATCCAAATTGTCTAGGTGCAGTTCATAAATGCTGCAACATATTCTGCTTCTGTAGTAGACTGAGAGATACAACTTTGCTTCTTACTCATCCATGAGACCAATCTACCACCAAGAAAGAATGCACCACCAGTTGTGCTTTTTCGATCATCCACATTACCAGTCCAATCAGCATCTGTAAACACTTTTAGGTTAAAGTCATTATTGTAGGGATACCATAATCCATAGTCAATAGTTCCCTTCAGATATCTCAGAATCCGCTTGACTGCTACCAAGTGGAATTCTCTTGGACTTTTCTGGAACTGTGCAGTAATGCCTACTGCATGCGCAATGTCTGGTCTTCTATGTCCTACATAGTGCAACTTACCAATCATTGATCGGTATTCCTCCTCATTCACTAACGCTGAGTCATCCTCCTTGGATAGATTACGACTGGTCACCATCGATGTACCAACCAGTTTGTTGTATTCCATACCAAAGGTCTTCAACACATCTTTGACTTACTTGGACTGAGTGATAAAGATTTCATCTTTCATTTGTTGAATCTATAGTCCAATGAAGAACTTAATCTCCCCTATAAGTGACATCTCAAATTCCTTTTTCATCTCATTTGCAGAATCATGACTCATCTTGTCATCTCCACCAAAAATTATGTCATCAACAAATACCTCATAGATTAGAATCTAATCTCCTTCTGACTTTAGATAGATATTGCTATCTTCACTTATTCTCTCAAATTCAATATTCATAAGATGGGAGTGTAAGCATTCATACCATGCTTTAGGTGCCTCCTTCAATCCATATAGGGCTTTATGTAGCCTACACACCATGTCACTACTTTTTGATAGGGCAAATCCATCTGGTAGCTCTATATAAACCTCCTCTTCAAGTATTCCATTTAGGAATGCAGATTTAACATCCATTTGATACTTTGAATCCCTTGAAGGCTGCATATGCAAGAAGCATATGAACTCCATCCAATTTGGCTACTGGAGCAAATGTTTCTCCATAGTCTTCTCCTTCTTCTTGAGCATATCCTTTACACACTAGTCTGGCTTTGTTTCTTACCATTGTGCCATCTTCATTCAACTTATTTCTGAAAACCCATTTGGTGCCTATGACATTTTTATGCTCAGGTGTTGGTACCAAAGACCATGTACCATTCTTTTCTATCTGGTCAAGTTCCTCTTCCATTGCCTTGATCCAGTCTTCATCTTTATGTGCTTCTTTAAATGTTTTAGGCTCAAATTTAGAGATCATGCAAGAATTTTCTCTGACCTTTCTTCTTGTAAGAATTCCTGCATCCTTGTCTCCTATGATTTTCTTTGGATCATGATTCAGCTTTACATACTTGGGAATGATCTTAGTTATTTCCTCTTTCTTCTTTTCTTCATCTTCATCTTCATCAACATTAGCAGCTACTGGTGCAGAAGAACTATTATTGGTACTAGGTTGTTTTGCAACCGGTTCCCAGAAGGTTACAACTGGTTCATCTACCACTTGCTCACTGTCGATTTCCTTAGGTTTCTTAGAGGTTTCATCAACTCTAACATTGATACTTTCAACAATTCTCTGAGTCTTATTGTTGAAACATTTGAGAGCTTTTCTCTTTGTGAAATACCCTAGGAATATTCACTCATCACATTTTTCATCAAACTTGCTCTTATGTTCACTCCTCTTGATATAACATTTGTTACCAAACACTCTAAAGTAGCTTGCCATTAGTGTCTTACCAGTCCAATACTCATAAGGAGTTTTATCTTTACCTTTCTTGATGAGTACCTAGTTCATTGTGTAGACTGCAGTGCTCACCACTTCCCTCCAAAAAGTGTCAGTAACTTTTCCTTAGATCAATATTGTTCTGGCTGCTTCAACTATAATCCGGTTGTTCCTCTCTACTAGGCCATTCTGTTGTGGAGTCCAGGGGGTAGATAGTTGCCTCTTGATGTCATTCTCTTCACAGTACTTGTTGAATTCACTAGAAGTGAATTCTCCTCCTTGATCAATTCTTAGGAAGTTAATCCTCTTACCACTTTCTTTTTCAACCAGTGCTCTGAAGGCTTTGAATTTTCCGAAATCTTTAGACTTGTCTTTCAAGAATGCGATCGAAATCATTCTTGAGCAATCATTAGTAAAAATCATAAAACATCTATCTCCTTGGACACTCCTAGTTTTCATAAGACCACACAAATCAATATGCACAAGATCAAGTAAATTGTCTGTAGTGAAAGATTTATCTTTGAAAATTGAGGAAGACATTTTCCCCAGTTGACACTCTTTGCACAAAGGATTCTCCATTTTTCTCAGCACAGGCAATCCTCTAACCACCTTGACCTTACTGGCCTTCACAATGTTGTCAAAGTTTACATGGCAGAGTCTCCTATACCATATCCAACTATCATCAAACTTAGCATTAGACATGTATTGATATTTGCATTCAGCTGAAATCAGTTACCTCTGGTCTGCATACCGATGGCCATCAATTCATGATGCTTACCTTTTATTTTACACACTCCATCTCTAAATTCCAAAGTGAGTCCATTGTCATTTAGTTGGGCAACACTCAAAAGGTTGTGTCTGAGACCTTCTACCCAATACACATTATCAGCACTGCTTTTTCCATTCACAGAGATGGACCCTCTACCTTTTACCATACATGGTGCATCATTACCAAATTGGACCACACCACCATCATACTCTTCTAGAGACAAAAACTTGCTTCGGTCACCAGTCATGTGGTGAGAACAGCCACTGTCAATAATCCACTCATTAGAATTATCAAAGTGGGAGACAAGAGATTTCTTTTTTGACACATCTTCCTTAACTGTTACAAACACAATGTCTTCATTTTCTTCATCTTTTGATTCCTCATCAGTGACACCTTCATCAATTGCTACAAAACAATTTCTCCTATTTCCTCCTTTGAACTTCTTGAACTTCTCTAGTTTTTCCTTATTATCTCCATTAGGACAGTTTACAGCAATGTGTCCTATCCTATTACAAGAGAAGCATTTCAAAGGAAACTTACCTTTGTATTTACCAGTTCCCTTAGGAAGTCTCTTGGCAAGAAGAGCTTCAAATTTCATCAGGATCTCCTCATCATCTATTTCTCTGCTTTGTCTTTGTTCACAACTGGTACTTGCTTCTTTTACCTTTCTAGATGGTGCAACAGATGCTCTAAAGGTTGATTCATTCTTCTGAATACTACCATCATAATTATTCAGCTCATATGTGGTCAACTTAGAAATGATTGAGTCTGAGGATACCTTTGTCTTGTCTATAGACCTCAACTTCTGAATAGAAACAACTCTTATGCATAGACTAGTAACAAGGATCTCAAGACTTTGCTAGCAATAATGGAATCCTTAATTTTACCTCCATGACTCTTGATGTCTCCAACAACAGTTTTGATTCTTATTCCATATTGTTGAATGGTCTCTCCTTCAACCATCTGCATGTCTTAAAACTTTCCCCTAAGGCTCTCTTCCTTAGCTTTTTTCAAATTCTCATCACCACCATAGATATTCTCTAGAGCATCCCATACTTCTTTGGGATTGTCTTCATCCTGAACATCAATAAACTCAATGTTAGATAGACTGCTGATTAGGGCTTCCATGAGTTGCCCATTCTCCTAAATCTCTCTTCTTTGATAATCAATGAGAGTACTGGTAGGAATAACATAACCATTCTCAACATAGTTCTAGATGTATATCTTCATTCTTTTGATGTATATCTTCATTCTCTCCTTCCATATTTTGAAGTTATCTCTATTGAACTTTGTACCTCCCCTCTTCATCATTAGAGTAGGATCTTTTCCCCTAGTGGTTAAGCTTAGAACACAGAGGACATAGAAGATGCTCTGATACCAATTGATGAATAATGATGAACAGTTTGTACCAAACTGGTACTAAGAGGGGAGGGTGAATCAGTATAGACAAAAACTTTCCTTGAACCATTTTGACTGCAAAGACTACACTTAACTAGTAAATAGTAACACCAATCCAAAATAGAGTACTATCGGTAAAACCATGAATGATTGTGACAAGAATAAACTAGTTAACACTTAGATCTTCACCACACCTAACATCTCCTTTCCACTTAACTCATATGCATAAATAGGTAATACATCAGAAATGTAAAGACTACTAGTTCAACATGCATTATCACTTGATAGTAAATATTAAAGCATCACATGAAAAGCATCACACATGAAACACTGATATTTTACGTGGAAACCCAACTAGGAAAAACCACGATGGGGATGAATACCCACAAGTTGTTCTTGAACTCTTTTGAAGTTTTCTCTGTTAGGAGTCATGTCCAGTTAAAGACTTTTACAATACGTTATGCTAGGAACCGATCCTGCTAGGGATCACCCAATTAAGGGATGGTTAAATACTCGGTTAAAGGTTAGAACCCTATTAAAGGTTACCTCGCAAGAGGATTTAAAGAGCTCATTGAATTGAGTCACCCTATTAAAGGATTTACACAAAAGCCTATTAAAGCTACCCGGTTAACAGAATTTCCAACTGTTGAAATAGTTAAAAGCCAACAGGTAATAAATTGATCTGATAACAACACACAATGCCAAGGTAGATCCTCTTTAGCTCCTTTTCTTCTGCAATCACACTTTGTAGGCATCAACACACTTCTCCGGTCTAGAAAGAATCAAGTATCACTCATTGGGATACACACATAACATTTACCAACAACTTAAAAATGAAAAACATCATCGACCTTATAGGAAACAGATAGGTTGGTAGCATAAACCCTAAACCCTAAACATTTAGGTTTAACACTTCAGTCGGTTCAATCCTAATGATTAATCACACTGCACATAATACAATAGTCTTGAATAGATCTCAAGACATTCTCCAACATTCAATCTTTGCTGCTACAGGAAGCTGATAACCCATCATGTGCTCTCCACCATTTACAAGGACTTCGCACATTCCTAAAGTAGATAGGAGAAATATCCATGCAAGATCCACAAGGAAATCCTTCAAGCACACAAGGCTGACATGGCAACACTTATCTGGTCTTCATTACAATGATAACTCATCACAAGATGTCATCAGTTGAGTCGCACAAGCTTGGAATGCATCAACCTAAAACCCTGAAGCTGAGACTACTAGCCGGTAGTCATACCAAATGAAACCTCGATACAAAACTTCCCATATACTGGTTCTCATTCAATCATACCTATTCACCTTGAAGAATTATACCACTTCACTTGTTCACATATACCGGTTCACAACATCATACCGGTTCTCTTGCCAATTTGCTTAATATAATCTACCAGTTCATACTTCAACATATTGACATCAATGACAACATACAATACCATCATGTCATCAAGCTCTGCATATATGCCAACACTCATTACATGCATATTATGTGACATTGTTGTTTTGAATTTCTTTGCTAAAATTGGTGTAATTTCTTGACTTGCATTGATTAGCCATATGTCCATATTTTCCACATGCATAACATTTAACATTCATTCTACAATCTTGTCTTATGACCATACTTATTACATTTAGAACATTGTCAGGGAGTAGAATCAGGGTTATGATTTGCTCTATTTCTACATTGTCTAGCCATGTGACCAAATTTATTATAAACAAAGTGTCTACCATTAAATTTATAAGCAGTAAACTACCTTACTGGTGCCTTATGATTTTGATCTTCATTTGCAATACCGGAACTCTATCCTTACTCAGATCTAAGGCCACTGGAATCTCTAGTTTGGCTTTGTCTCTTCAATAACTCATCAAGTTGTGCTAAAATAATATTGATTTTTTCTTTATACTCACTTGTAATAGCCAGATCATCTCTCATAATTATTAGTTTTCTCTCATGTTCTTTTTCATTTCTCTAGGATTGTACTAAATCAATTGTCAACATATCATTCTCATGAACCAACCTTTCACATTCTTCAAATTTGTTCTTTAGAGATACAACAAGATTTTCTTGCTTTTCTTCTGGTCCTCAATCTCTTTAGAAATCCTCATAGTTATAGCTTGCATTTCATTCCTCATGACCATGTTTTCTTGACTCAACTTCAGACATCTCTCATTAAGTGCATCTTTCTCATCATTATCCTTATTCTGTAAAAGTTCCTTCCTCCTAGCTTGAACTAATGATAGTCTCTCCTATAGGATAATAATGAATTCTTGAGCATAATTCAATTCATCTTGTAGCTTTAAGTTCTTCATCCTTTCAGCATCATAATCTTCAAGTGCCACCTCAAGTTGCTTCTCCAAACTCATATCCATGGATCCTGGATTGAAGATCTTCCTCAAGCTATTAAACTTCCTCTAAGGTACAAGGTTCTGATACCAATTGTTATAATCTAAGAACACTAAGAGGGGGGGATGAATTAGTGTTCTATCGAAATGCTCAATTTTAGCCTTATTAAAACATGCATACACCAATCGGTATATCGATACATATAGAATTGAAAGAAGTAAAGCAACCAATAAGCCAATCACATAAATGAATACCATAACACATAGAATTATATGTGGAAAACCTCAAATAGGAAAAAACACGGTGGGATTTGTGACCCACGATATCAGTCCACTGGCTATATGAAGAGATAATATAAAATATACGGGCTTGCACTTGCAGGAAGGCTTATAGCCTAGAGCACACTTCTCAATCACAAAATAAGCCTCACTAACTACATACAAATCTAGACTACAACCCAAAGAAATGATTGAACTACAAATATAGCATCTTCTATGCCGGTTAAGCTCTGTCTATTCCGGTCTGAAACCCATAACATTTTACCGGAATACCCCTTACATAAATATCCTCACAAACATGATATCTCTCATATATTTTGCATCTTCTATATTATTTTCTTCCAGATACATATTCTCTCACCATTTTTCAAAATTACCTAACCTACTGACTTATATACCCTTTACAATTCATCATGCCTTATGTTGGGTTACAAAGATATTTATAATATGAATATAAATGTCAACTAGATAACATAAATACATGAATATTAAAAATAATTGTCAATGCCAGATCTCCAAATGATGTCGGCCTCCAATACTACTAACCTGATTCTAAACCATGTTGGCCTACATTGCCAGTAACCATAGAATTCCTTCCAACCTATCGGCGCTAGTGCCGGTGTCAGTGAAGTGTTTGTGAAGTGCCTATTGGTAAACAACTAACCCAAAATATGAAGGAGAACAAGATACCATGTTTCCATCAATGACAACATATTGAAACCAACCAGTTGAGTGGCAATTGCCAACACCTTCTACTCTTTTGTCTTATCTTGGAGGACTATGATGCAATCAATAGATAATAGGAGATAAAATCCACTTAACAGTGGGAGTGGATCCTTGTCATCTTTGTATACACCTAAAAATGGTCTGAAGATAATTAATTAAATAAGAAATTATTTAACTAATCTCTCCTTCCCAATTTAATTAAATTCACTAAGCAATTTGATTAAATCTCTATGTCATCTACTTATTAATAAATCTAAGGATTTATTAAATAGCTTCATTTCATTTCACCCCTTTAATTAATTAATTCCCTCCATGCAAATTCATTTCTTCTAAATCTCCTAATTAATTAAAACAAATCAAATCATGAGTTGCTGAGATTAATTAGCCATTTTCCTAATATTTGAGTTTCTAAATTCAAATTCTCCTAACTTCTACCACTCCTAAACCTAACCATTCCTAAACCTAACCCATTCTACCTACCACCTTGTCCCCTTTCATCCAACATCTTCTAGAACCTTTGTGACACTTGTCACTAAGTGTTCCCTTTAATCCAACCCCCTTTGCCAACCTCCTCCAATTTAACCATTGATATCTTCAGATCAATCTCAACCATTGATTCATGCCAACTCACCCCTAGCCTTGGTAAATCCTATAAATAGACCTCATTTTGAAGCAATATGGGTCCCAATTTGATTTCATCATTTGCATTGTTACTATAGGCATCTAGCTTATAGTTTATCATTCTTAGCAATGTTATCATGCTCATTTTAGCTTAAATCTAAGCTTAATCATGCTAGGATAATCATGATTTCATATAGCTTAATCATTCTATCATCCTAGATCATGCATCTTAATCATTCAAATCCTCCATCTAAGTGTAGTCAAGTCACTGGAATTTGCATACTAAGATCTGAGAGCAAAATCCACACTCACATTTACTAGGAGGCAATAAGTCGATTAGCTATGGTTTTACTTTTCATTGATTTAATCTACTAACCATGCTTGCAATGATTTATTGAGTGCATTGTGTTTGCAGGTACAAGTACAATTCATAGAGCACAACAATCTTCATCTGGCATTGCATCAATATGGATTCCATATTTGAGCAGACACATCTTCAAATAGGCACAGTTGATCTGGTTGGGCACACTCACAGTTAGACATCTCTTAATCCTATGGGAGTCCTAAAGATTGACATCCAACAACATACCGATGGGCTACATATACTTCACCTCCGATGTTGATGTGATTATTGTAAAATTATGCCTCTTCATCACAATCAACATCCAAGCATCTTGCTTGCTTATAGATGTCATCATTTTTTCCTTCTTCAGCCATCAACCTGTCACTTCACCGGTGGCTATACCATAATGGTCTCTAGTCCTTATGTTTTCAAAACAAATGAATACTAGCTTGTATCTTTTGAACATAATGTAGGATAATATTATCATCCTTGCCGATGATCATCTATGCTAGTTGAATTCAAAGACACTGTTCCTGGTGTGCATCAATGACAACACTGCTCATCAATCTCCCATACCAATTGCCATCCTATATTGGTTGACATCAATGACAACAATTTATATATACATTCTAAATCAATTCTTTATGAATTCATTTGCATGTGTAATATAATTCGATAAATATTTATATATGGTTATATATTTGGAATAGGTAGTCTATTTTGACAAGATAGTTTAGTTTGTTAATAAAGTTATTTTTTGGATAAATGTAGTTAGGAATTGATAAGATAGAAAAAAGAATTAAGGTAGATATTTAACTTAATAAATTTGAGTATAGATATTAGTTTGCTAAATAATTATATGAATGCATATTTGTTAATTATAGATTTATTTGGAAATTAGATATAATCTTGAAAAACATTAATGTAATTAGATTTATTCAGATGTTATATCTTATTATTGTATAATTTTGTGACTAAGGTGTTCTTAGGAATTAATGATATATGTATATGTTTTCTCATGAACTTGGGTAAACTTCTTTTGATATGCAATTGACCATATATGATGAAAGAAAATTCATAGGAATGGACTTCATAGTGCGTGAAATAACATGATGTTAATGATTGGGTTAATGGTTAATTGGAATCTATGTTGATTTGGAACTTTTGATGTATAAGTGTTATTATGGTCTCTTGGTAGTTTTGAATAAACTTATTTGTACTTGTTATAATGAGAAAATATTTTTTTGTTTTTGGACCTTGTCTTTCATTGTGGGATACTCAAATGTGTGGTTTTATTTACTTGATTTCTAGAGGCTTAGGAAGGGAGTTGAGGATTCTTTATCGTATAGTCATGCTCCTCTTTTGATGAAATTAGTTAAAGTCTTCTTTTTTTTGGAAGCTAGATTGTCTTCCTAGCCTTCCTTGGATTCTCCGTGTACATAATCTTATTCTAGCAAGAGAGTAAGGCCTTGCTATGGTACTTTGGTGAATCACCATCTTGATATTTTCATTTTGATCAGAGGTGTTGCTCAGATTCCTAGGTGTAGTCTTTTGGGAGTGGCTTTCATTGGGGTCGGGACCCAAAGTGTTCACTAGGATAACTCAATGATAGTTTTGTAATCAAGTGATAACATAAACTAATGAACTTGGGTGTGTAGCTAGATAATATTAATAAAGATTAATTCAATGTTACCTCTTTTTCTCGCAAATGCTCGTATAGGTTTGTGGTAAGTAGAGAAGGTTCCAGATTTGCTTCCACCAATGCTGTCTCTACAAAAGGTTGGTGTGGTCCACTAGTATGTATGGGGGCCAGGGGTCGGGAGAGGTCACCAAGGTAACCCTTGATGGAGGTCAGGACCTAGTGAAGACCTACTAGGGTAACTCATGACAACCTAGTGATGACAATCTTCCCTATTGCTACCTATTGGTAACTTGCCTCTTTTGATTCCTTCCATGGATTTTTTTTGGAACTCTGGAAGTGGTTGGTTAACTTTTGTTGGTTTATTCTTTTGTTGATTGCTTTGGACCTCTATAAGTGGGTTATTAACTTTTGTATCTCCTTTGACATTACTATTGTGGGCCCCTTGTGGGTTCAGTATTGTTGTTTCTCTTGTGAGCCCTTGTATAATCTTTCTTGTGAATTCTCTTTTGTCTCTTGTGAGTATAGCTTTGTGGATTCTTGTGTAGTTTTTGATTCCTACTTTAATATGTTTTCTTCTGCCTTGTGGGTCTGAGTGATACCTCCTAGCATAGGGGTGGACCTATTGGTACCACATAGCTTGGTGGAGAGCTATTCACACCCATTGAGTTTTGGCTCTTTCAGTTGCATGTTCAAGGAGGCTCATGAAAATATTGAAGACTGTTATTATTGCACTAAATTTATGTATTCATCCCATCATGGGACTCTTGAAGATTTGTATCTTGAGGATCCACTGTAATGTATTTGATGATCATATGTATAATCATCAACAATGAAATATGTATCTTGTACTTATGTGAATGTTCAACCATGAGGTACATCGTTATGGGGTCTTGAGGATAATTGCGAGTTGTTAATTGTGTATCAATTTTTATCTTGATGGATGTATCTCCCTTATATATGTAATGTTATCTCTTATTAACAAAAAATTATTCACATTTTCATTTTTTTGTTGTTTAAGTCCTCGTGGCCACTTAACGGGACATGACAATGAAATTATTTTTTCAATTCTTAGAATTACTATAGATTGGTTAATTAAATTATGTATTCATTGAATAATTTGACTATATTTGATAGAATTCATTATAAAGATTGAGTATATCTGAAATATTTATTCATAATTGAAGCATAAATATTTGATTTCATTTTTGTGATAGGTGACAACATTATGTGAGGATGTCCACACTTTGCACTAGAGTGTTGATGGTTGGGGCCTCTAACAACTTATCATGGGTTCTCTATAATTAGTATTTTCCAGTTATATTGGTATTAGCTTTTAATTTTCCTCTTGTTGTGAGATATTTTCATGACTTTATCATAGTGAGGTATTTAAAATTGCATAATTATAATTTATTAGTTAGTTAACCTACTTGGAAAATATCTTAACTAAATAATAAATTACAACTATAGGGACATCAAATAAGATCTTAAATCTTCATGACATAAAATTGAAATCACAACTAGGTTTAGCTATAGTCCTAATAGGAGAGTTTAGTGTTTGGGGTTTATTGTGGATTGTGTGTAAATGAACTCGATTAATGGTAGTAAAATGATGACTCTAAAAAATAATAATGAAATATACAAAACTAAAAACCAACACATGATAATAAATCCAAAAATGAGATAGAGGGAGTAATTAGTAAAAGCAATCTAGAGTTGAAAGTGTTAGACGAGTGTGTTGAGTACCCTAGTCTAAGGGGTTCTACTCAACTGTTCAAGTTCTAGATTATTGATCAAGAGGTCTTGTAGTTTTGTCTCTCGTAAAAAAGCCAAAATGTGTTCAACACATATGGAGGATGCTCTAGTCCAGGTGTTTCCACCTATTCAAAATTTGAATCTATCCATCCAAGAATTTTGTGTGCTCTTGTAACCTTATCTATTGTTGGATTTGTACCTACTCATATAAAATTGAGAATAAATGATTGTTTTTTATAGATGATTACCTAATTCAAATACCATGTTAATGTTCCCACCTTTAAAACAACTATTTCTAATGAAAACAAGATCTTATTCTTTTGGATGACATAAGAAAAATCCGAATTGAAATACTAAATTATCAAGATTTAATATTAGAATTGATAATGGTGGTGATGTAAAACACTAGTGCAGCCATAACTGGTAAAACTAATGCAGGAGCACTGGTGTAGTTCTTACCGGTTGAGCAGTTTGTAGTGGAATTTCTTGGAGATCAGGGCATTTCTAATTGTTTAAGAGTTTAGCATCGTGGTTTTGGGTTCATTCCCTCGCATTTGTTATCTTTGTCATTTTAGAGTTTCATGGCATTTGGATTTAATCCCGATGAGTTGTCAATTCCGGTATTGGCCTGGTTGATATGTTCTTACTGGTTAATTTGGTAGTGTGTTGAGAAAACTTGGATCGGGTCACGATTGATCTACCTGACTTGTGGATCATTGATTTAGGTTTTTTATGTCTTTTTCTATGTTCTCGGAGGATTGCACATGATTTTATGCTTTTTGGAGTTGTTCTTAGTGATTTGAGCTGACATGTTAACCATTAGCACATTTCATGAACCGGTTGGTCTTTTGGTCGACTTCATCAAGTAGTTATTATTTGTGCATGGTATAAATAGATGTTTGCAAATAATTTGATAAGATAGAAGATAGAAAATCAAAGACAGAGTTTAGAAATCAAGCGAAGATGTAGAACCGATGTGATTTTGGTCTGGTAGACTAAAGATGGAAGGGTTGCGGTCCAGATTAGGGTAGAACCGACAGATTGTTTCCAGGGGCCAGTTTGATATGTGGATGATCTACAAATCTTATAATTATATTGTAAGCATTGTTTATATCCTAGACTATGATCTAGCATGTGACATATGTAATTCTTCTGACTGAAATAAAAATTGTTCATATTGTTTACCAGTTGTGTATTCTATGATATTACTGGTTGTTCTTTCTTCTATTTATGGCATTGTCTTACCAGTTACTGGTATATTTTACATGTTTTTTATGTTAGGATGCAAGGATGGGTTGTCCTTCATTAGATCTTCTTAGACACAATGCACCTCTAAGAGGGGGGCAAATCGGTGGTTCTCAACTTTTTCCCTTTAGCTATGCTATGTGAGCATATCGGTTAATGGATCTAACTCAATGTAGACTTACAGACTAGTAGGGAGTCCAACACCAATGCAATCAAATAAGAGACATCACATAACACCAATATATATGAGGATAACCCAAAATGGGAAAAACCTCGATGAGCAATGTTGCTCGAGTCTACTGCTCCGATCTAGCCTCATAGTGAAAACTCTATTTCAATGTTTAGGGCACCAACCCAAGGACCACCAACCCTTTATTTAGGACACCAACCCTAGGAGCACCAACCCTTAACTTGTTTATGGGCTACAACCCAAAGGAGCTACAACCCCTACACCGAGCTATAACTCAATGTTCACAATAAAAACATCAATTACATAAGTAGTTGTCTTGTTACAAGTGAATTTTGTAACCATTTCATATACCTTACTCTGTCAGTGGGATACCTTCTCTGCTACATCGACTCAGACATTTTCTTCTCTACTATTAGAAAACTCTACCAGTACACCTCTCCTCTTCTTCTTCTCTGTTGGATCTCCTCCTCACTGCTATGCACTTTACTGGTGCTATACTCTATTGGTCTGCTATCTACCTCCTCTACAACTCTCTTCACTTCTTCTCTATCAGCATAACAACTACTAATTTTTCTATTCACTCTCCCTCTTTCCTCGGATACTCATTGAGCACTTGGCTGATTTGCTCTCACATGCAAAAGTAACACTCAATCGCTTCATAGTAGCACTATCCTCTTATCTTCAACAAGAACTTAGCTATGTCTTTGGCCTTCATATTTATAACTTTCTTTTCCTGCCAAAAGCCAATTCAAAATCCAAGAGGTTAGGGTTTCCTCATCACCATCGAGGCAAACCAAATCCAATCACATCTTCCTCAATTTGATCTCCCAAACAGCCAGCTGTACAACCCCACCAATAATGCGCCTTCCAATACACGGTTTCCAAATATAAAAAAACACGATCATGTATCTTGACTTACCTCTATCAAAATGCCATTAATTTTTCTAATGTTTCCTCCTTGAGGTCTTCCCACAGTCTGATCTTCTTGCTTTGATCCAGGCACCAACAACTCCCTATTTTTCTTTGTCGTTCATCCTACTTGTACACTAGTCATGACCTTTGCAAGTTGACAACAACTCACTTGGTTGATCTAACTTCCCCATGTCATCACGTCACTTACAAGTTGACATTCTTTCCTTAACATCAATGTACTGTACCAAGACCGATCACCTTAACATTCCATCCACACAAGTCAGGAACCCACTTGTGTACCGATGACCCTCGAGGTCATCTTCCTTACCTTATTGGTGTTCTACAACACAAGGTGATATCAAAGATATCTCAACCTGTGTTCCTCCTTGACTATGTTTCACATACATCTCTCATACTGATAGTCATCCCATACTGGTTGACATCAATGACAACATAATGCAAACAATCTCCCACTTTGGCATTGATGTCAACACATGTAGTATACTAAATACTACAGTAAGTTTCTCCCCCTTTGATAGCAATGGCAAAGGGCACTATCAGGATAACATTCCTCCTTGTATCTACCAAGAACTAACAAAAATATTTCCTCCCTTGAACATTATGCATCTCCTCCTTTGAAGGTTATGCACAACATCTTCTCAACCACCAACATTTGAGATGGAAAGCTCAGGTACCTAACAACCCTTAACAACATACATTGATCTCTTTCCTTCTTTGAGCATCTTCTTGATCTACTTTTGTGTACAGTATATTTGATATGAATTTGAGGATATAGCTCTGAACTCCCCCTTAACCTCAAATATTTGGTCTTCATTTCTCATCTGCAAGATCCCAAACCAATACTCACAACAATATCTATGATATCCATCATCATGACCACAATGCCAACTGGGAAGTTACATATCCAACCTATTGACCCATTAAGATGTATGCACATAAGATCATCTATCGGACCACCATAAGTCATCCAGGTCCTTTTCAATATCACTTGAGACATAACCTTATCCATCCAGGCTATCGGAGTTACTACAATGATCCCTCAACTTATTGACTTACATAACCTGCAACACTTATCAACATTTGTGTTAGTAACATGCTGCACATACTGATCTCTTGTCTCTACGAGGACACTTTCCCTTTTACCTTTATTTCCCAGTTCCAATTTCCTCTGCTACCATTCATTTCTTCTATAGCAGTAAACCATCTTCCATGAGTAGTCAGGGTAACTACACATACTGCCATTATATTTTTTTCCTCTTACCAGCAACAACTTGTTCATCTCCTTATCTATATTTAACTAAGGGATGAATGATCAAGTCAATATGTAACTCCCCCTGAGTCCCGCATCTCCTTTAAGCCATAGGAGATATCACTTGGGGATTGAATGCACAATTATGGTCCATTCTCTTATCTTACGGCTTCTTCCTCCATATCTACTTGAATTCTTTCCTTTCCTTATCTGCAGTCTTCTTCTTATCCTCTTCATTAGTCCTCTCTCTCTCTCCAGATAGTGTTGTAGTGACATACAACAACCATTTCAATCTCATGATTTCAGAACCTTCTAACATACCGGTTTTCTCTTCCTTTTCTAACCTTTCCATTTTGGCTAGGTACTGGTTTCCTTGAATTCCTTGCATGTGCAGGAACACTTTTCATCTTGTTCCATGCAATTCTTTGTTGCTCATATGTCCTATAGTTGCCTCTGAGTTGATGGGATAGTTTCTATAGGAAGGTGAGTTCTTCTTCTTTCATTCATAATTTCTATGGCCAAATCCATTGTAGTCCTAGCATACAACATCTGCATTTCTATGAGCAGCAAATGGATTCTTGTTAGCATAACCAGGAGTGGGCATATGCATATTTCTACATTTTGATATCTTATGCACATATGCATTTCTTCTCTTGCAAACTAACATGCTATTTCTAGGAGGAATACCCTATCTATTCCTCAGCCTTATTTTATATTCATATTCCCTATGACCAAATCCTTTAAATACAAAGCAATAACTAGAGAAAGGTGGCTTATTACTTAAAAAAAATTTCTACCAAACATGAGGTAATTTTACCGGTTTGGCTTCTGTATTTCTGCTTCTCTGAGAATCGATTGAGGATTGTCCATTCTCTGTAGATCTTCTATTGGATCTCTTCTCCTACCATTCTTGTCTTGACTTGGTGGCAGCAAAATTTCTTTGTCTTCTACCGGTAGGAGGTTTTCTCCTATACATGCTACTAGTAACACTGTCTTCCATCATCCTTCCTTTTCCTTTCATAGCTGCATTATATCTCCATGCAGCACCAGCTTTCCTCTTCATGTTTTCACTAGTTGAAGGTAGGTCATCCTTCTTTCTTGGAGTATCTTTGCCTGTGAAGGTTTGGCTTTTTCCATTTTCATTTGCGGAAACAAATTGAATATCTTAATGGGAGGTCTCCTTTCTTGTATAGAATTCATCGGCAACACATCCTAATCCTCCAGCATCCTTGGAATGTTTTTGTCTACTTAACATTTTGTCCAAGGCCTTAGTACTGCCATCATACCGGATCCTTATCTTGAGCTCATTTTGACATTTCACAAGGTCTTTCCTGATGCTCTCCATTTCGTCTTTCAACTTTAGACACTCTTTGTCCTTTGTTTCCACTTCTAGCTGGAGATCATCACATCTTCTCTCCTTATCATCAAAGACTGATTTTAACTCACGAGTCAATCCTTATGCCTCTTCAAGTTGAGATGTCAATATGAAGATAACTTTATTTGATTCTTCAAGGCATATTCTCAACCGATTGCATTCATCATGAACTAAATCTTTGTAATTCTTAACATCCTTTCTAACACTTTCCAACTCATCTAGTGGACTAACCAATTCATTTTCAAGATCTACCTTGGCTTCATCTTCATCATCACTCCCAAACACATCTTGCTTGTGGTATCTGTCTACCTTGTCACACTCTAATGTGTGCCCACCACTTTTTGTCTCTTGTGCCATGAAGAGATGAGTTTCCTCTTCATCAAAATTGTAGCACGTGATCGATTTGCTATCAACACTTCCACATGTGTCTACATTGTTGTCCTTCATGCTTCCACAATCTGATTTAGCAATGCATGGCTCATTTCAATAAATCTTCTTTGGTCTAACCCATAGACTCTTTGTTGTTTTGCATCTGTCCACCAGTGAGGAGACATTACCAGTGAGCCCACTAAATATAGCCTTCCTGGCTTCTTCATTACATATACATCTTCTTTATTTTTTAGTGTCGATGGTGGGACACACATTCCTAGGGAGACCATTAACAACTACCATCCAGACATCATAACCTAGAGAGGACAAGTAGAATTCCATTCTACAACACCAAAAAACATAGTTTGAACCATCAAAAATCAAAGCAGGGATAGACACTAAACAAACCATTGTGTCCTTAAGCCAAAATCTACCCAAGCTAGAGAAAGCTTATCTAACTCAAAACCTAGGCTCTGATACCAATTGTTAGACACAATGCACTACTGAGAGGGGGATGAATCAGTGGTTCTCAACTTTTTCACTATAGCAATCCTATGTGATCATATTGGTTAATGGATCTAACTCAATGCAGACTTACCGGTTAGTAGGGAGACCAACACCAATGCAATCACACAAGAGACATCACATAACACTAATATATATGAGGAAAAACCAAGATGGGAAAAACCTCAGTGAGAAATGTTGTTGGACTCTACTTCTCCAATCTAGCCTTATAGTGAAAAATCTACTACAATGTTTAGGGCACCAACCGAAGGAGCACCAACCCCTAACTTATTTATGGGCTACAACCCAAAGGATCTACAACCCCTGCACCAAGCTTCAACTTAGTGTTCACAGTAAAAAAATCAATTACATAAGTAGTTGTCTTGTTACAAGTGAATCTTGTAACTATTTCATATACCTTACTCTACTGGCGAGATACCTTCTCGGCTACACCGATTCAAACTTCTACTGCTCTCACCTGTTGATCTACTTTCAAAAAACTCTACTGGTACACCTATCCTCTTCTTCTTCTCTGCTAGATCTCCTCCTCATTGCTCTGCACTTTACGAGTGCTATACTCTATCAGTCCACTGTCTTCCTTCTTTATAGCTCTCTTCACTTTTTCTCTTTTGGTATAACCACTACCTATTTTTTCTTCACTCTCCTTCTTTTCTCTAATACGTATTGAGCACTTGGCTGATTTTCTCTCACATGCGGAAGTAACCCTCAATCACTTCACAGTAGCACTATCCTCTTCTCTTTAGCAACAACTTAGCTATGTCTTTGGCCTACATATGTATAGCCTAGTTTTCTCGCCAAAAGCCAATTCAAAATCTAAGAGGTGAGGGTTTCCTCATCACCCTCAAGGAAAACCAAATCTAATCAAATCTTCCTTGATTTGATCTCCCAAACAGCCAACTGTACAACCCCACCAATAACGCACCTTCCAATACATGTTTTCCAAATATAGAAGACACAGTCATGTATCTCGACTCGCCTCTATCAAAATGCCATTAATGTTTTTGATGTTTCCTCCTTGAGGTCTTGTCACAATCTATTCTTCTTGCTTCAATCCAAGCAGTAATAAATGCCTATTTTTTCTCTATCATTCATCCTTCCTCAAGCCACACTTCTCTGATCTGATCCATAAATCACGGGATCCATATTCAGTGCACACCTATAGAAATACCTATCTCTACACGGTACTTCACCAATCTTTGTGAGCTTTCCACCTTGACTCCAAGTGGCATCCATGTCGACCAGCTGCCATCTTGACTCTTCATGTCAGTCCAGTTAGGATCACCAACCAAACACTTTACTAGTTTCTCTTCTCTGTCAGTTTACTAACCCTATCGGTATCTCTCATTGTACTGGTTAACTCATCATGTCTACTCTCTATTGAACTGTCGGTGGAACACCCAAACTGGTCATCAGATATTTCCATCCAAAATATGCACATTCCCACAAACTGGGAAGTCTTCTGCATATACACCTTTCTCATAGTATTGGTGGACTTACATATAGATAAACACTCTTGATGACACCATGTCATCAACCTTCACTAGAATCCATCTTCAATCTGACCATTCTCCTCTAACTACATCTACTTAGCCTTGCCTTCTCCTAATTAGCTCAGACCAAATCTCAACTGGTTTGTCATGCAAACAAACTCATCACTCTTCATCTGTACCGTCATCTCAACATGCCTTCACTATCAGTCCAGTGCAAAACCCTTTTTCTGATGCACTTGAGGCATTCCTTTTGTTTCACCAGTGAATCAGGTGTGAGCCTTTAAGTACTTTCCTTTACCTTTCATCTCTTATCTCACAAAACTATGATGCACACAATGCATGATAGGAGATAAGTTCCACTTACCAATGGAGTGACACCCTGTCTTCTGCATCCTATAGTGTACTCATGTAACTTTCCTATTTTTGTAGTATATCTTTAAATAGGTACATCTTATCTGGTGTGGCCGCATTCAATGTCAGTCATTGCTTCTCATGATGACTGCATCTTCATCAGGTGGGAGTCCTGTTGTCTTGCAACCTTACAACATACCTATGATCTGTTCATTCTTCTCATCCACTGTTGATGTAATTTATGTAACATTCTGGCTCTTCATAACAAAAAAACATCCAAGCACCATCCTCATCTTGCTTGAACACTAGTCATGATCTTTGCAGGCTGACAACCACTCACTTGGTTTATCTAACTTCCCCATTTCAACACATCACTTACCAGTAGACATCCTTTCCTTACCAGCGATGCATTGTACCGATACTGATCACCTTACCATTCCATCCACATAAGTCAGGCACCAACTTGTGTATCGATGACCTCGGGGTCATCTTCCTTACCTCACCGGTGTTCTGCAAGACAAGGTGATATCAAAGATATCTCAATGTGTGTTCCTCCTTGATAGTGTTGCACATACATCTCTCATACCTGTAGTCATCCCATACCGGTTGACATCAATGACAACACAATACCAACCAATCTCCCTACCTTGACTGCATCAAATCATACCAGAGATGGTTTGTGAACCTGATGTTGGAGGAAGACCTGGTTATGTACTGGTTGGTTGGAGAGGAAGTTGAGGCAACTTATGAACTTGTTCGAATTGTCAATCATGAGGCAGAGAAAGGTTTGCAGGTAGATCACCGATCCTAGATCTTGATGTAGTTAGTGGGTGGAGACTTGAGCAAATCATCAATTTGAGGTAGGTTGTAGAGTGGACCAGTAGATCATCAAGGAGAGGCAACTAGAAGTTGTAGTCAGATCGCCGAACCCCATGAGGTAGTTGCAAGTACCTAGTGATAGATCATCGAACTAGATAAAGTGATGAGACTCACTTTATAATTAATTCCAAGAGTCTAATGCAGGAGCATCGGTGTAGTTCTTACTAGTTGAGCAGTTTGTAGTGGAATTTCTTGGAGATCATGGCATTTCTTTTTCTTTGAGAATTTAGCATTAAAGTTTTGGGTTTTTTTCCCTTGTGTTCATTGTCTTTTTCATGTTCAAGTTTCATGCCATTTGGATTTAATCCTGGTGAGTTATCGATTCTGGTATTGGCTTGGTTGATATGTTCTTACTGGTTAGACTGGTAGTGTGTTGAGCAAAGTTGGATCATGTTGTGCTAAATCTTTGTGATTTGTGGATCGCTGATTTATGTTTCTTATATTTTTTATTTTCTCAAAGGACCATGCATTGTTTAATGTTTTTTGGAGTTATTCTTAGTGATTAAGTCGACATGTTACCGTTAGCTGGTTTCATGAACCAGTTGGTCTTTGGGCCAACTTGATTAAGTTGTTATTATTTGTGGATGGTATAAATAGAGGTTTATGAATCATTTGAGAAGATAGAAGACAAAAGATAAAATATGGATTTTAGAGATCAAGCGAAGATATAGAACCAACGAGATTCTAGTCCAGTGGACTGAAGCTAGAAGGGTTGAGGTCCGAATTAGGGTAGAACTGACAGATTGTTTTTGGAGGCCAATTTGATATGTGGATGATCTGTGTATCATATAACTGTGTTGTAAAAATTATTTGTATCCTGGATTGTAATCTAGCATGTGCCATGTGTAATTCTTTAGACTGTAATAAGAATTGTTCATATTGTTTACCAGTTATGTATTATGTGATGTTATCGATTGATCTGTCTACTATTTATGGCATTATGTTACTAGTTTTTTATTAAGGTAAAAGAAGGTTTTGAAGGGGCCCCGAAACCCTTTACAAGTAGAACTTAAACAGCAAAAGAAATGAGATACAAAAAGGAACAGTCCATTGAAAAGCTAGTAGAAAACCAAAGAAAACTAGAAAATGCCCCACAAAACCAGCAGGCCATCGGACTCCAGAAGAGAAACTAGTTGATTTTTTCCAAGGCATTTGCCAAGGTGTTGCTAATTTCATGTAGCTCTTTGATGTTATCCCTGAGATTAGGGAGATCCTTTGCAGAAGTAGCCACAACTTTCTTGACACTAGCCCTGGTCCTCTTCGCAATGCCACCGACCGGAGTAGCTTCACCGCTACTAGTCTAGATAGTCTCTTCATCCAAGTCAATATCGAGAACCAGTTTTGGAGAGCTAGTATGATCAAAGACCTTAGCAATATCCTCCAAGTTTTTAGTGATAGCAGATAGGATACTCGAGATAATGCCCATCAGATTTTCATCACCTCTCTCCCTTCTTCTAGTGATTTAACCTTATCCTCCATATTCTGCTTCCATTTTATCTACTCTTTGTTGTCATCCTCCCTCTTCTCATTCATATTTTTCCCCTTCTTTTCTAGGTTCTTCAGGAGCTCATAGGTCCATCTGTCATAAACCATTCTTGCCTCAGAGAGTTTTTTGAGGTTATCCAAGATTAACCCTTTACCCGCACTTTCCTTATCCTCACTAACCCTATCCTTAGTCAGGTCTTTCTTGGAGTCTTTGTTCATTTCCCTCTCAGAATTCACATTAGTTTCCTCACTATCCTTCAAATCCACTTCCTCCATCGGATGGCTATTGTCCTTACTAGGGAAATCACTAAGGATAGGGATTTCATTACCAAGCTCATCACCACTTTCTTCCTCATTACCTAGCTCCTCATCATTCCAGCTGTCTTCACCATTGGAGTCATCTGTCTCCATTTCGCTGCTTTCCTTTTCAATTTCCTCTATTTCCATCTTAGGGGCACTTTTTCTTTTTTTACTAGAGGGTGCCTTCTCCTTGCTGGAGTCTCCTCCTTCCATCTTTCTCTTTCCTGGAGAGGTAGAAATCCTCTTGTTTTCCAATAGGGTGAAGGTTTTACAATGCTCATAGATGAGTAGCAAAATCCCGTAGTGGAGAATCCGGCTAGTAGGGTTTTTACTATGTTTATTGAGGGACCTGGAAAGGGACCTAAAAAGGTAGTAGGGTAGAGATACCTTTTTGTCGTGTCTAAAATGGTTTAAGAGAACAAAGTGGTAGGTGTGGGCCTTGGAGAATCAGCCCTCAATGGTGATGTATTCCATAATTACATTCAGAACTCAGCCCCAAAGTTTCTTGATATTAGCAGCTTCGTAGTAGCCCCCCAGTGGCTTTGCCAATTTTTACCCTCTCTTTCTCTTTCCATGGGAACAGATTGACCACATTGTTGGAGACTTTAAGGTCTCAAAAGAAATTAAGCCTAGTGTGGAGCATGCCAGTCACAGTAGAAATGAGCCCAGCATCCAGATTGAACTTAACTCCATAAATTTTAAAGGAGCCATTAGACCAGTTTTCAAAAATTTTGGAAATGGCTAGATTTACCCTACCTTTATCATAGTCCACGAGCTTCTCCATGAAGCTTGTGAAAGAACCCTTTTCCAGTTTTGCCCACACTTTCGGCATCGCTTTCCAAGTCGACGTATTATCTGGTTCCTCCCTCCTTAGGTCTCCTCTCATCTTCAGCATTGTGTTACTAGTTACCAATATATTTTTCATGGTTTTTATGTTAGGCTACAAGGATGGGTTGTCTTTCATTGGATCTCCCTATCTTGACTGCATCAAAAACCCTCAAATATAATCAACCAGCTTATGCAACAAGAGTAACACAACGAAATCAGTAAGAAAACATAACAAGATTACATAAATAGATCATACTATTCTTTAGAACTTCTAGCAATCAACTGGATATCATTATATAATCATCAAAGAACAGATGGTATTTAACCAGTAACATCCAAGTTATCAACCAGATACAATCCAACTAGGACTCTAAGAATCAACCGAATCACAAAATGTGAATCTCAATCCTTATTCTCAATTCTACTTCCTCTGCCCCTGCAAATGATTACATAAAATCATATTTATACCCACTGGAACATATCCGGATGAGCCTCATAAGATTATATTTACCAATGCAGGAAAATGAAACATGTAACTAGGTCGACCCTAAGAATTAAAGAAATCTTTCCGAAAAATAACAACCACGAAGTGTGGTTCAATAGGAAGGTCAGCCACATGCCAAAGAACATTGGACAAGACCCAAAATAAATCCACACACCAAGAATCATGCCAGTAATGATGGAAAACCAATCAGTAAGCACAAGAACTGACCTAGAACCCAGAAAAAGTCAACCAAAAGTGATAACTGACCGGAAATGAACCCAAATGAATTAAAAATATAGAATTAAACACATGAACCCACCTAGAAACTGAAAATAAGGTCTGCAACAAAAAGCAAGCAACTACCAGTACCAACTGGTAAGAACACAAAAAAATGTATAAAGAACTAAACAGGAACAAAACTAAAAGGAAATATTTTTTGTTGATGCAAGATTGCTCATTGACCGGGGATGCTCCTACATCAAACACCTTTGACATGTCCTCAACCTATTGATGTAAAATAATGATCTCAAAAAATGAATCATGAATATGAAGTCATACATGAATATAGAGTGTTGTAGCTATTTGTACAATGTGCTTAATCTATTCTTGATTGAATTGAATTGGGACACTTGAATTGTGATCATGGTTCTGGTGAATGATAAATTATTTGTCTATATATAGTTCTCAAGGGATTTATGAATTTACACTGATATATAATACTCAAGTAAAAATATCTTCATTAGATAAGAAATGAAAGAGAGTGACACACACATTTGAATTTATCCCATTTTGGAGGCACTGGTATGTTAGGCATCCTAACCCTCTCAAATAGGGACTAGAGAAGGTGGTCAAAAAGTATCAAGACCCAGGGCATTGGCTATATTCTTGAAATTATTATATTATAGTACAGTAGGATATTATAAGGCCTAAATAGGGTATAAGTGATCGAGGTGAAGGGAATCTACGACAAGGGCCTGACAAGAGTGTGAAATTGTAAAGGGATACAATTTATTACACTGCAATTTTATTATCATATTACTGCATCAACACTTGGATAACTTATATAAAGAGCATAGAAGCAACATCTTTATGAAAAACTCCGTGATATGGTTCGTCATAGATGTTGGGAACATGGGAACACCAACATAGGGTTATAATTAGGTAAGCCCTTATACAAAATAAATATTTTTCCCCATTTTTGTGTGTGCATATTTAGATTTAACATTAGAGGAGGCTATAGGATTAAAGATTAGACTAAGAAAGAGAGTTCTATATTTTCAGCATTAAGTTCAACACCTAGAATAGGGCTTCCTCCGTCAATTTCTAATGTTTTTTTGTTAGAATTATTAGAAACGGGCTTATAGGTCTTATTGATTATATTTTTTTAATATTTTTGTCAATTTTCACACCCTTAGGACCAAGGCACTCTCCAATCATATCTATCACTTTTGGCTCCAAATTTAAGCTATAAGTTCCCCTTTGTGTTGCATTTCTAGGTATGAGCTATTGGCTTGGATTTTTATTTTGTATTTTCCTTTTTATGTTAACAGTTATCTTTTCTCTATTATTTAACCTAGGTCATTTACACACACTCCACTATATCAACTCTATTAAAATAAGATAATCAGAAACCTTTATTGTTTAGCTCTCCTATTAGGATTATACCTAAATCTAATTATGATTCTATTGATATTTCATGGAGATTTGACTTCTTATTTTACATACATAGGCTAGGATCTCATTTCCCACATATCATTTGGTCAACCCCACTCTTCTTACATTTTGCCTAAATGTTAATTTGGAATTTTAGATCTAAGTTAATTTCATAAAAAAATTATCTTTACATGCTACTATTTTATAAATTTAATTCTTATGGACTTTGGGAATCTAGACAAACCATTATGCCAAGGAAAATGCAACCTATGTTGGAATCAAATTCGCAATCTCTAATGGATACTAAAAGATCAGGTTCGAGAGTGGTCAACTCAATAAATATTATAAACTATCTAAGGGGTGTTCAGGCTCCTAGTTGGACAATCAAAAGCCTAATCCTTGTTAGCATTGAAATGCCTAAATCTTTTGATGATTATAATACACATAGGGGGAATTACAGTAATCTAATAAGATGAAAAACATATAACAAAGAGAATTACCAAATAGAATAATAATTACTATCTAGAATAGTTGCATGTGATTCCATTCAAGAAAGTACACTTAAGCAAGATTGTCCTAACAAAATATTATCCACTAACAAGATATTCTAGAGGAAATATTTTACACTAATATCTCATACATGACTGAGGAAGATTATTAATGTTCTTTATAATATGAATTTTGAAGGTGACAGTCATCACCTTCACAATTTGAGAGATGGGAATATTGAGTTTTTCACTTATTTCTCAATTTTGATGAAAAAAAATGGTTTATTTTAAATGAAGGAAGGTATTGTTTAGATACATTTTGTGTGTTTAATAACAAAGAAGAAAAAGGGTTTTCTTAAGGAGGAGATGTTAGAGAAGGGTTGTTTGTAGAACTAGACTAACCTTCTTCAAGTACTCAAGAATCATCAAGGTAGGTCTCTTGTATGAGCTATTTAGTGTTCTAATTATGAATTTTAAAAGAATGTGTCATATAGAGAATTATGTTCTTTGTTTGTTGTTGTGATTTTTATTTTCTTAGATGTTGGGTTTTGGGGTAATTTTAGTATTATATACAAATTTGTTGAAAGCATTTCATGTACGAGGTTATAGTTAGTTAGACCACTGTTGGAGAATATTTTATGCATAGAAGGACCTATGTTGTCATGGTATAATATGGATATGTATGGTTGTGAAAAGTTATTATATTAAATTTCATATGGAGAAGACATGATAGAACATCAAAGATATCTATTTCATTATATATTTATATTTGTCCATTATTTTTTCTTTGTCACAATAAAGGACACTCACTCCCCTTCATGAGATTCTTGAGGGAAATGCTATATAGTATCATTTCCTTAGTGTTTCGGTTTTTTTTTTTAAAATGTGTTTGTGTGGTATGATAAGTTTATATTGTCGAGCTATGTGTTCTAAGTATTTTGTTGAACCTTGGTTGTCATTGTGAACTATCTATGCTTGGGAATGAGATGCTTGTAGTCTTGTGGTTGGAAGGTTAGCTTCCATTGGTATTTGGAGACTATTTTTCTATTTGTTGGTTGTGTGTTGGTCTAAGATATTTTTATAGAACTTTACGCATGTTTGTAAGATTGCCTTATTATGTAGGATTTTGTGACTCTTGTGAAGAACTCTTGTTGTATCCAAAGATTATCTCTATTGTGTAGAGTGTTGTTGTATCTTGTTTGTGTAAATATCTAATGAGAAGGGTTGTAGAGGTGTTTAAGTTTTAAAAAAAAATTGTTGCCGAGTATGTGAACTAGTGTTCTGATTTGTGACTAAATTTGTAGAAACATTTGATTAGTCACATTTTCTATTACATGAGAAGACTAATGAGATGTATTTGCTTGATGTATATTACTATTATTGAGAAGAATCCTTCAATGGATGTAGCATGGATTTATGTTATATCATGCCACATTATACATAAAATTGTTCATTCATGAATGATACAAGGAACCTACATTAGTAGGTAAGGAATTCTATGATTTTTAACAAATAGAAGTAATAAAAGATTTATATTTGGTAGTTGTGTTCTATAAGTATGATTGTGCAAATGATTAGAGCCATATGTTTAAAATTAATTGTAAACCTAGAAAGTATCTTTGAAACAATATATATATACATTCAATTTAATCACTACTTCTAAATAAATTTGCAAATTAAAAAAACTCTTAGTTTGACCCTTTTTTTAGAGAAAAATGAGGTGAAAAAACAATTTTGACTAATGAATATATCAATGGATTTGAAAATATTTCTACTACTATGTTAATAACCTCATCAAGGATGACTAGGCTATTATTGGGTTGGTGCTTTTTTTGTCTGTCTTAATTTTGAAAGCTGGTAGTATTAGTTTTACTAAGGAATTTTATCTAAAATAGGCATGTGTGCCTTATGTTGGGTGTCTCTATTTGGATTAAGTATTCTGATACTATTATGGACTCTTTTCAGTTATATGCTAGTAGTTGTATTATGGATAGTAGGAAGTTGGAGAGGGTTATTATGTTTAGTTATGGGGTATGTTAGTTTTTTATTACTTTTGAGAGATGTTTTTGTGCTTTCTCGGTGTCTAGCTATCTGATATCAATGGTTGTGTCGTTGTTCTCTAGTTTTGTTGTTTTGTAAAGGTCGAGGGTCCCTTCTGTACTAAAGTAATAAAAAACAATATTTTTGTTTTTAAAGAATCATATATTTATATATATGAGAAAGTGTATATATATAATGATGATCCAATATGCAAATAAACTTTGTTATCGAATGGACATAATTTTTATATAAGATGCTTCAGTTAATATACACAACTATTAAAAAAAAAATGTATATTTAATTTATAGTTAATTGGGGTTCAGCCACTACATAACTGCTAGTCCACATTTATGTCATTGTATGAGAAAAGCACACAAAAACATGGTAATGAAGGAAATGACTTACGATTTGTCTCAAGCTCAATCTCTCTTCGCCATAGTTTACTGATGCTATCTAACGTACTATTGCACTCTCAATCTGGACTTGCATACTATGTTAAAGATCTAAAAATGAAATCATCAAACCTATGGATGTAGGCTTAAAAGACACAAAATGGAAAAAAATTAATAATCTTGTTGGTTTGTAGGGGAATGAGGATGGGCTCGACTTCCCGGCTTCCCACCATGGCACGGCCAACTGTCTGGGGTGTGGCCATGCCCGCACCTCACATACTGCCTACAGCCCTACATGGCAGCCTATACGAGTGTTGCGACTGGAGCCATAGCCCCTCCTAGTAAGGTAAGGAAAAAGAAGTATCTTCCTTGCACCATTATAGGGTTTGGACTCTACAAACATCAGCCTGTAATGAGCTTCTGGATTTATATTTTGGGCACACGACCTGTAACGAATAAACCTCCCTACGCCCAAGGAGTTAGAGAAAAAAACAACATCTGGAAAGAGGAGAGAACAGAAAAGAGGACCAAAGCAAGTGATAACGTAACACTCCGCAAATATTGTTCTTTGGCGCCATGCAAGTGCAGCCTGCCTTCCTCCTCTCATGGATTAGCAAGCATCTTGCATACCTACTAAGCAGGTTAAACTCTACAATTAGGAAACTGTCTTTGAGTCTTAAGTGGGTAAACAATTCGTGAATTGGTGAAGTCATAAAGGAGATCATGATGAGAAAAACATCAACGCCATAACTACAATCATAATATATTAACAATTAATCGTAAGAATTAAGCCTGAGTGATTTTTCCCTTTTCAGGTGGATTTCTATCCATCCAATGGATTGTAAGGCTTTTCTTGAAGTTTTACAGAATATAGTTAATATGTTTATTAAGGCACTGATTAATAGTGTATAGTTTTTTCTAGTCTCAATCAAGCAAATAGTAGGTCTAGCAACTACAATTCTATGGGGAATTCTATCATATTATTTAAGTAGGAGGGTCTCCTAGGGGTGAGTGGGAAGAGGCTATGAGAATTAATTCATGCATGCTTAGAACAGTAGGGCACCGATTAATCTAGAGGGCTCCTAAAATTTGGTTAGTAGCCTTCTTCTTGGACTCAGTTGTTTGCTTGCTACTCAGTTCCATGCCTCAACATATTGTGGTCGTTTAGGTGTGTAGGAAGTGGTCCACATATGAGAGAGAGAATAGATGATTTAATTCAGCCACCCAAATAACCTCTCACTGCTAGCTTAGGGTATGCTTTAGTATCTTGTTTTTGTATAATGATTTTTTTTCTTAAATTAGTGGGTTGGGGTGTTGCACAATTTCATAGAAATATTTTTTATTTTTTATTAAGGAATGAATAGGTTTTGAGGGGGCCCAAAACCCCTTACATCAACTTTTGAAGGAACCTAATATCCTAAGATTTTCACGGATCTAAAATCCAAAGAAGAAAGCTGCTATAGGATACAACATAGACAACTAGTAGCCCACCACTTGCCTAGCATCAAATTGAAATCATTGAAGAGCTAGCTGAAAAAATAAGAAGGTCGAAGCCATTCTTCTAAAAACTGAGATAACCATGACCATAGGGGTTTTCCAAGTCCCCTTAATCTTAATAATGGGCTTTAATAAGGCTCTCATAACCTTAAGCCTGAGGATGAAAAGAACTAAGAATATCATGCCCTCAAATCAATCCACCTTAATAGGAGATAAAGGAAAGAAATCAGTAGAAACGCCAGTCTCAATTTCCAAACAACCAAGAGACAACACAACATCATCTCCCCACCAGCATTTCCCAGCATCAACCGCAACATCCACCTCAATAGAAGATAGGTCATCTCCAATACCATGCATCTTCACCTCTAAAGAATATAGGGTCACCTTTATAGGAAAAATAAGAGAAAACTAGAGGTGCTGAGGAAGAAGCCAAATAATAAGGGGGAGGCCAACAAAAGGGCCAAAAATGATAGAGACATTTATTATTACCCACAGAGAAGATACTATTAAAAGCACCAGGGAGACCAATCCCCACAACCATCCCCATAAAGAGAACAATAAACAAGGAAGAATGAAGAATTGAAAGAGGCAAGAAAGGAAAACACCCTCTAGGAACAAAATAATAGCTTTGGGAACAAGAACAAGATCTCCAACTTCCCAAATCTCCACCTCAAAAGTGGCCTCCAAGACAAAAGTATGGGCACCAGAAAAATAATGGGGATCAACAGCCCAGATCTGCAAAACAAATCTTCTCTAGCCAAACTTGTGTCCTTGAAAAGAAACAAGACCACCTCCATAGGAAGACCAAAAGAAGAATCCATAGCAAACACCTTGTGGCTGCCCCTATAGATAATGTCACCGATATCCATGAAATACTCTAAGACAGTGCTCCATAAAGGGGATCCAAGCCCACAACCAAGATAAGAGAATCTAGAGCACACCCAATAATCTAAGAAGCCATGGGAAACAAAACTCCTCCGCATAAAAAAGAGGTCACAATTCAAGTAAAGAAAATCAAGAAGGACCCTCCTTATGAGAAAGACCACAACCCTTATGACAAAAAAAAATATACTACTCATAGAAGGGTCCAATAGAGCAACAATGGTCTCAAAAATAGAAGGACAGAGTGGGTAACCATCACCAAGAGTCCAAAAGCCAACTAGGTTGAAGAATAGGTTAACATCCCCCACAGAGAAATACAAACCTAAAAACCTCAAAAAATGCAGAACCCCATCCAAAAAATAGGACCCCAAAAGAGTAGCCAAGAGCCAATACAAATACATTATGTCACCATCGATATAAGTTTATTAAAAATTAAAAATCAAGTTAATGATGATCTTATTTCCATTAGGATTTTGGTGCCATCCTAGGATTGAAGTTAGTAAACTTGGTTTATGAACTTTTATGGTTGTTAGAGTGAAACAAATTTATTCACCATGGTCAATAAATATCTACTATTTGAATTCTCCTCTATCACATGAGAATTTAATGATATTATTTTTGTATTAATAAGACTTGGTAGCGTAGCCAAAACTCTTATGTCCCTCTCTCAGCACATGTATCCCTATATCTGAAATGAATACGTATTCAATATAGCTTGGATACACGTGTCCATGCATGCTCCAAAAACCTCGGTTTCCAATTGTGCCAAATACTATCTAACTTGATATTTTCAAAATTTGACGTAAATATTATTAAATTTAATCCAAAAATCCTTCATTCATGCAATATTTTTTAACCTACATCAAATGAGAAAGAGAAATGAAATATTTTTGTACTTCTGCAACTCATTTGTTTGGGTTATCTTCCAATGCAATTCTACTATTTTTGCATAATGCAAATTTTTAAATCAACTTATAATTCTTTGTGTAGCAATGATGTGGCTGTATTGCTTTTGAAGTAATGAAAATCTCCTCTACTAACTTAGAAAATCATGTTAAATATATGTGTATGTGCTTTTTGCGAATGTCTATCCAATCATATCATATCAAGGGTGTTTAAAAATGGTCATGTTCATATCCCATACTCTATCCGTAATTGTTTTCGTATCCTTGTCCATACAAATTTGAGACTTGGTGAAGTTATGAAAACTAACCTATCATAAGGGAAATTATTGTTATTTCAAGTTGATGGATTATCATAATGGTTAATTTAGTTCAACTAAACATGGAAACAATGGTCTAAATGATCAATCAAAATAATAGGATATATATACACTTACTTTCATATTCCATTATCTATTACTGTGTTGAGTTTTACTAGTTTTCTAGAGAGATCTCAAATTACTCATGTGGTTGAGATAGTAATTATACCAGCCATCTAAAATTTAGAAAGATTAATGTTTTAGAGAAAACTCTACGTTAATGTCTTTTTCTTCAAATATTATATTAAATTTATCCCATATTTATTTGCATCATTTTTTAAATGTAAATGATGTAGTGAAAAATTAGAGAGTAAGACCAATGATGGATTTTACATACAGTATTTACTATTAATTGTCAAATTTGATAATAGAATGTTTTAAAGAAATTCTCAATTTTGAAAAACACATAGTTATTTTCCCAAAAGTCTAAACAAATTAATAGCATACTAGTTTGTTTTTCTGGATTCGATTGTGTGTATTTTTTTTCATCAATGTTTCGAATCACACTTCGTGATTCATCTTTCATATCTTTGGAATTCTTTTCATCCTGATGATGAATCACGGAGTGTGGTTCGAAACATTGATGGAAAAAAATACACACAATCAAATCCAGAAAAACAAACTAGTATACAATATGGATTGTGGAAATCTCATAGCTTAAATTAATAGCAATCAAAATGAAAGGAAATTGATATTCATTTATACCAAAGACAAAAAACCTAAAATATAAGACAAAACAAATTTCAAATTTAATATATGCTTTTATTTTGATAATGACAATGTTATATCCGTACTTTTTATTCATGATGTTTCATTTCATTTTTCCTCCACATAAACACACTTCTTATTTAGCATTAAAAAGCATGTTAGTAAAATAGGATAATATATCACTTTGTTGTCAATAGTAGTTTTCTCATTTTTAAATACCTCTCAATGTGAATATTGCCCAACTAAACCATAATGTTCTTAAAAAACTAAAAATTAAATATTATTATTAGATATTAGGGATCAAATTTTTTATATAAAATTTGGGAAATGTAATGAACAATAAATAAATGTTACAGTTGTTCAAGATTCTAGAAGTTAAGAATAACAACACTAACACATCAGAAAGTCGTTAATATAAATATTAATAATAGAAACACTATCAAGACACTAAACACAAAATGTAAAATGAATTTAACATCATCCTTTAAAATATTATATTGATTATAGAATAATTTTCTATTTCAACTTTTAACAATCACTTGAGTCTCACACAATATCCCAAGACTAGCTTGGTAAACTTTAAAGCTCATACAATATAACCGATTAGTAATTTAATTGCTCCAGTTATGAGGGTTTTTAATCCTCCACAAAACTTCAGTTATTGCTGAATATTTATAGCAAACTACTACAGTGATTATATAATACTGTCACAGAAAGCCTTCACAAAGCTTCAGTGAATGCTAAATATTTAGAGCAAACTTCTACAGTGAAAATAACAGAAATGTGAAAGGGAAGAAGCTTTCACTCATAACGGTCTTACGAAGACTTTACATTTAAAAATGAATCCAAATTCAGGCACAAGTCCATAAAGATACAGCAACTACTGGGGTTGTTTTCCACCCAGTTATTAGGGCATCTCCACTGGCCTCAACACTGAAGCATTCTCCGTTAGGAAATTCTTTCAGCAGTAATCTGGCCTGATACCAAGCTTGATAGCTGAAGCTCATCTCCCTCCATCCCTTGTGTTCGAAAAAACATCTCCACACATCAATTTTAACATGTCTAACTTTCCTTTCGCTTCCCTCACAGGCAATCGTATTCGTTATCTGCCTTCCACAGAATATTTCCTCATACTTGACCCTTCGAGGATCATGTCTATCCGGCATAATCACATCCAAGGAGTCAAAACAAGCGCTGCTATGGAAGAGTACATCGACTAATCGCTTGTCAAAAGAAGGAGAATTGTTGTCAGCTTCAACCTCTATATTCACCATTATCCGGGGCCTTAATCTCTTTACAACATCTATAACATTCTCCAGAAGACTCCGGTTATATAACAACCTATGAAAAACAGTGGGAGCGAACACTGCGACAGCCTCCCCAGGTTTAATGTTGAACATACCTTCATGAATCTCCTGCAAACATTTTATCTGCACCATCCTATAGGAAAACGGAATCCCCAAGGACTGAGCGAGCTCGTGAAGTCTTCTTCCACTATCTTTCAGATCATCCGAATCCATTCCAAGTGCTGTGATCCTCAGAAGCTTAATCGGATAGGAAGAACTTCTCAGGGCAAGGCTCTGCATCAGCACTGACCATTGGCACCCATTTCGAATCTCGAGATCTATCACATGAATTTTGCCAGAATTTCCCACGGTGTCTAAGATTGCCTGCACAGATGTTAATTGCACCAGTTTCACATATGGGAGAACTCTATTATAAAAAGCCAGCACCTGATTAAATTCGGCTTTATTAAACCCACTGTTGAAATTGTTGGCGAAATTGAGAGCTGACTTGAGAGGATTCCTTAAATCCTCGCAGACCTGGCGTTCGATTCTCTCCTGCAAAGCCCCGGAAAAATAATAGCAGAGCCTCTGTATTGGGCTTCCCCACTGCGAAGACAATTTGCGACACTGCGTCAACAGCCTGGCTGCTTGATCATATTGTTTGCTGGTTATAAAATCCGCAGAGGTGAAAAGAAGATGAGCCGATTCTAGCCCATTCTGGTCTTCCATCGCCATTGCAGGAGTCACAAAGCAAGACTCCATACCGCCATTAGGAGATCCTCTTATGTACCGAGCGCCGGCGAGTTTGACGATTTCTTCAGAACACAAAACCTTAAGATTTGTGGGCATTTCGCCATTGAATTTAGGCGGCAGCACGGAAACATCATACTGTGCCATTGAAAATTCATCTGACAGCCCAGATATTATACTCAGCACCGTCTGATCACCCTCGTAGATTGTAGAACTTTGAGTACGTTTATACCCAGACACTGGAAAGCTCTCAGCCATGGTGACCTTCGCCTCATGCTCAATTACAGGATTCCTTTATTCCTCCTAGGGAAAATAATTCAGAGCATAGTATCACAGAAACGGAGGAAATCTCTCATTTCCTAGTAGTTTTTGTCTATGAAATCTTGGTGCAGTTTGATGTCAAGGTATGAATCCAGCATGTATTTAACAATGGCGTCGGTGGCGGCAGGATTCCGAGCATTGCTGTTTTCGAATCCATACAAATAGAAAAGCACAATACTTCGTTAAAAACAATAAAATAGATTGGACATACTCGCTGAAACTTAAACTAATGGGAGAGATTCGGTCGGTTCCGCGTCGTTTAAAATACAAAATTCAATAACTAGAGGTGATGTTCTTATCAAAATGAAAGCGAAATAAATTTTATTTTATTTTATTTTATATTTCACTTTGCAGTGGTGTTTTTTCAAAATGAAAGACCTAAATTTTATCTTGTAAAAATAGATTTGATTTGACTTTATAAAATTATAATAATTATGAATTTTAATTAATATATATATATATATATGACAATAAGATTAGATTGTTTAATATGATTATAATAATATACATATCTTAAATACATTTATTAAATGAAATGTTGACAGGTGTGAATTGGACTTATTTTATTTACTTTAAAATAATTGTATTTTACTTTCAATTATATTTATTATATATAAAGATATTTAAATTTGATTGCATCTATTTTTTTTTTTTTAATATATCTAATTTTTTATATTTAAATTTTAAATTTCATATACTTGTTTGTAGAATCATGAAAAATAAAAATTTATAAGATATATTTTGTAAATTATTTTTAATGTCTACTAGCAATTTTTTAAAATATATTTTTGATACATGTAATTATGATGAAAGGAGACATTAATTATTTTTTTATTTATTTTATTGACATATTTTTGTTTTTATATAATGTTTATTTTGAAATATTACACTCAACCTCTCTATCATTGTAGAATATCAATAGACATCAATAAGGCGTCTTAATGTAATAATATAAATTATTTAAGAATTATTGTATTCTTATTTGTTCAAAACAATATTTTAATTATAATTATTCAAAAAATATTTTTTCCTAGTTTATATTAATTAATTAATTTTATAAAAGACAGGATCGCACTCTCTTCACACTCAACCCCCTCGACCCTACAATTTATTCTAGCCTGATGGAAACTAGAGTTTCAACCCTACTTTTATCTAGTAAAATAAAATAAGTAGCTCAATTGGTTGGGTACAATTGCTGAGGATGATGGTAAGAGATATAGATGCCATCCACCAAGGTTCAAACCATTTTGTAATAAAATAACTGTACTATAATTATAAAGTAAATTATGTAGATTTTAAACCTTAGGTATGTTAATCAGATTTAGATAATTAATTATGCTGTAGTTTGTAATCAGATTTATAGTATTTTATTAGACCAACATAAATTAAATATGCCCTAGATTGTAATAATATTTGCAGTATTTAACAACTCAACATAAATCAGAAATAAAATAGTAGACAACAAGCATACCTTGGGAAAACCTCTAATGAGGAAAAACCCAGCATGAAAGACCCATAGGTCAGATTATATATTCTCCTCTTAAAATGCACAATTACAATACTTAGCTCTTCTATCAGATTTGATCTATTTGTGTAGCAGATTTGCACTTTCCATGTCCTTCAAGTTGCACAACACCACCTAGGTCATCTTGCACAAATTCGCATAAGTCTGGATGAATTCACCTTCTTCCTTATTAGTTCACACTTGATGAGCAGAGCTGTTTTCTCATTCGCATATATGAAGAATGAAAAATGAATGTATATTGACTTGCAAATTGTCACTTATTTATATACATCTTTTACTCCTTGAAATGCAAGTCGGCCTTCTTGGGTTTTTGGCGCCAATAATTAAATGGTGTGTATTTTGCATAGCGTGGTATTTGTTTGTGCATAAGATAGGGTCACGTTACCCTAGGATAGGACCCAATCCTAAAGGGGGTTTGGATGTTGCCTTAACTAGGGAGGAGGAGAATACATAATCTAAACCTTTAAGTTCCATCTAGCACACAAGCATAGAATGGATCTAGCACACAAGCATAGAATTACATCTTCCACCTAGCACACAAGCATAGGATGGTTCTAGAACACAAGCATAGAAAGTGTAATACACCAGTGGGTCTTTACATTATTACAATTATCCATCTAGCACACAAGCATAGATTGGATGTAATTCATTCTTGCACACAAGCAAAGAATGATTCAAAGTGCTACAAATAGTCACTGAGATTGAAGCTCCCTCTCAATCAAGGTTTCGTTTTCCATGACACCAAGTCTATCTCTGAAGTACTCGAACTTCACTCTAGATAAAGGTTTGGTGAGGATGTCAGCAATCTGTTCATCTGTGCTAATGTACTTTAGATGAATGGTGCCTCTCTGCACCATATCCCGAATGTAATGATAGTGTGTTTCCACATGTTTGGACCGATCATGAAATACAGGATTTACCGACATCTTTATACAGCTTTGATTATCACAATGAATGGTGGTAGGATCATTGGCTTGACCAAATAATCCAACAAGGAGCTTACGAAGCCACACTACTTCTTTGGATGCAACAGATGCGGCAATGTACTCAGCTTCTGTAGTGCTTAATGCTACCGAAGATTGCTTTCTGCATGCCCAAGAGATCACTGCAGAGCCCAAGTTGAAGCAGATGCCTGAAGTGCTTTTCCTGTCCTTGACACTTCCTACCCAATCTGAATCTAAGTAGCCTTTCAAGAGGATTGGGGTATTAAGTGAATACTTCAGCCCATAACCAATCGTGCCACGTAGGTATCTTAGAATGTGCTTGGCAGCAACTAGGTGAACATGTTTAGGTGAGCTCATGAATTGACTAAGAGCATTCACAACATAATAGATATCTGTCCTAGTATTGACTGCGTACATCATGGACCCAATCAACTACCTATACTCAGAGGGATCTGCAAAATCAGAGTTAGCTGCAGAAACACTTAACTTCTTTAAGTTAGATTCCATAGGAGTACGCATAGGTTTATAATCTATCATTCTAAATCTTTTCAAAATATCAATAGTGCATTTTCCCTGACTTAGAAAGATTTCATTAGCTCTTTGCCATAATTCTAACCGTAGGAAGTAATGCATTAGACCTAAATCCTTCATTTCAAATTCTAAGGCTAGTTCCTTTTTACATCTCATGATTAATTTATTTTTACCTGTGAGAAATAAATTATCTACATACAAAACTAAAATAAGCATCTCATCATTATAAACTTTGAAGTAAATGTTAGCATCAGTATCATTCTTGGAAAACCCTAAACTTAGTAAGTACCTATCAATTCTTTCATACCAAGTGTGAGGAGCCTGTTTCAGCCCATATAAGGCTCTCTTCAACTTGCAAACATGAGAGTCTCTTTTATGGATTACATAGCCTTCTGGTTGCTCAATATAGACTTCCTCCTCAATGACACCATTAAGGAAGGTTGTCTTAACATCCATTTGATGCAGCTCCCAACCTTTGGCTGCAGCAATAGCTATTATAGACCTAATAGAGGTATATCTAGCAGCAGGGGCAAAGGTTTCTTCATAATCTATTCCTTCCTTTTGAGAAAAACCACGTGCTACAAACTTAGCTTTATATTTTTCAATACTACCATCAGCATTATGTTTAATTTTAAACAACCATTTAGAGGAAATGACAAACTTACCTTTGGGTCTGGGTACAATGTCCCAGACATCATTCTTGATGATAGACCCATACTCTTCATCCATGGCTAATTTCCAAGCATGATGGGACATAGCTTCTCCGATATTGTGGGGTTTAGACTCAATTATATTGCACATCACATTAATGTAAATGGTGTGCTTTTGGAAACTCTTGCTATTTCTGAAGTTTCCTCTAGGAGTAGCAAAACCCTTCAGCATCTTGAATCGTATTTCTAACCCAAAGTGGTCTCTTCTTGCAGACCACAATATCCTGAGGTATATCAGTAGATTGCATGGGTTCTGATGAGTCATTCTGAACTTCATGATCTGAAAGATTAGTAGACTCCTCCTGTAACTCAGGGTTAGCATCAACAATTGAATCTTGTTTTTCCATCACCATATCATCATTGTCGATTAATGAACCTTTAGATCTTTTGAAAGCAATATATTCTTCAAAAGTTACATCTCTACTTACCTCAACATACCTTTGACCTGAAATGTAGATCCCGAAGGCTTTGGAAGATTCGTTGTATCCTACTAAGATACCTTTCTTTCCAGATGGATCCATCTTGGTTCATTTTTCTTTAGGCACATGAACATACATAAGGATTCCGAATATCCTTAGATGACTGATGTCTGGTTTGATTCCTGGAAATGCTTCTTCAGGTATCGCATCCTTTAGGCTTGATGAGGACATCTATTCTGAATATAAACTATGGTTTTGGATGCTTCTGCCCATAGAAAAGGTTGCAAGTCCTGATCATGTATCATGGCTCTTGCAGCTTCAACAATGGTCCTATTCTTTCTTTCAGCAACTCCATTTTCCTAAGGGTTGTAGGGAACACATAACTCCCTCTTAATTCCTACTTTAACACAAAAATCATAGAAGCTACCTGAGGTGTATTCACCTCCATTTTCAGACCTCAAACATTTAATTCGATTTCCTGTAGTATTTTCAACTAAGGCTTTGAATTCTTTAAATCTATTTAGGACTTCTTTAGACTCTTTAGTTTTAAGAAAATAGATCCATGTTTTCCTAGAGAAATCATCTATGAAGATAACATAATTTAGGAAACCGCTAGGAGATGCTACTGACATAGGACCACATAAATCTGAATGAATAAGCTCTAACCTTTCTTTAGCCCTATTATCACTTTTATGAAAGGGATTCTTTACATTCTTACCCATTGCACAAGCTTTACAACATCATCATGAGATAAACTGAGTTTAGGCATACCTTTGACCATTTTACCGAGAGTGGGAAGAGCTTGAAAGTGAAGATGACCCAATCTTCTATGCCATAGCTCGCATGATTCAGGGGTCTCATGAATGAGAGCTTGAATTGGATTAGCTGCAAGCTTATATAAACTATCACATCTATTTCCAATAATACGAGCAGATTTGAATTTAGATTTCTTAGGCCAAGTGAGTACTTTCCCTTTAGAAAATGGTATTTGCAAACCCTTACCTTCTAAAGCTGAAATGGAAATAAAATTTCTTTTAATACCAGGTACAAAGATAATATCAAGGAGTTGTAAGGAAATACTATAATCTAGTTTTAAAGAGGTAGTGCCAGAACCTTTTACCGAGTATCGAGCATCATCACCAATTACTACATGAAGATTGGTGTCTTTTTCAATCAGATCTGAGAGATGCTCACAAAATCCTGAGATGTGTTTGGAGGCACCACTGTCAAGTATCCACATATTGGTGTCCATAGGAACATTGCTGGAAAGAGAAGAGATAAGAAGGTTGTCTTCACTTAGTTCGGCAACTTCATTTAAGTTGGCTTCCCTTTCCTTTGGGTCATTTTGACAATCTCTGGCATAGTGACCATACTTGTCACATCTGAAGCAACGAATGTGAGAGGAATCTCTTGACTTTTTCCTTGGATCATAGGAGGAGGATCTAAAATATTTGCTTCTCTTCTCTTTCTTCCAATGACCACCTTTCCTAGATTTAGATAAGTGAACATGATTATCTTTGAGAGAGTTCTTGAGTTTTCCTCTTACCTCAATTCAAGATTCCTCTTCGATGCAATTAGATTGAAGATGCTCAAAGTTGGGAGGATCAGCTCTTCCACCAATGCTATAAATGAATGGTTCCCATTCATCATGTAGACCACTTAATGCAATCATAACAAAGTCTTTATCTAAGATTTGGCAATCAAGAGTGCTTAACTTGTCCTTTAGTTCATTGATCTTCATGAAGTAGGCTATGATTGAGTCTTCTTCTTTCATTTTCATGTGTAGAAGTTGTTGTCTTAGGGCAAGAGCCCTGCTGAGATTGTTGACTTCATAGATCCCTTCCAAGTGTTTGATCATTTCTCTGGCAGATGCAAACTTTGATATGACAGTGACAAGATGATTCTTGACGGACTCAATTATGATCCTTCTAGCCTTGAGGGAATCTTTCTTGAATAGTTTCAGCTCTTCAGCATCTTCTGGAGGAGACAACCTTTCTTCTTCTACAAATTTAAGTAGGTCATTTCCTTCAAGGATCAACAGAATATGAACTTTCCAAGTAGCAAAGTCAATGGCTCCCTCAAGCCTATCTTTGGCCTTCAAACCTAACATCTTTAATCTGAAAACAACCAACAGCTATATGCAACAATTGATTTGCTAAAATAAGAAGTTAATGACACCTTAGCACTAATACCATGTAGATTTTAAACCTTAGTTATGCTAATCAGATTTAGATAATTAATTATGCCCTAGTTTGTAATCAGATTTACAGTATTTTATTAGACCAACATAAATTAAATATGCCCTAGATTGTAATCAGATTTGTAGTATTTAACAAGTCAACATAAATCAGAAATAAAACTGTAGACAACAAGCATACCCTGGGAAAACCTCTAATGAGGAAAAACCCAGCATGAAAGACCCACAGGTCAGATTATATATTCTCCTCTTAAAATGCACAATTACAATACTTAGCTCTTCTATCAGATCTGATCTATTTGTGTAGCAGATCTGCACTTTCCATGTCCTTCAAGTTGCACAACACCACCTAGGTCATCTTGCACAAATTCACATAAGTCTAGATGAATTCACCTTCTTCCTTATTAGTTCGCACTTGATGAGCAGAGTTGTTTTCTCATTCACATATATGAAGAATGAAAAATGAATGTATGTTCACTTGCAAATTGTCACTTATTTATATACATCTTTTACTCCTTGAAATGCAAGTCGGCCTTCTTGGGTTTTTGGCGCCAATAATTAAATGGTGTGTATTTTGCATGGCGTGGTATTTGTTTGTGCATAAGATAAGGTCACATTACCCTAGGATAGGACCCAGTCCTAAAGGGGATTTGGATGTTTCCTTAAGGCAATCCGAACCCATATAATCCTAGTTACAATCAACAAATTAAACTAAGTTTTCATTTAAAATTAAGTTAAAAATTTGATATCTTTCAACATTTTTACATAAATATATGTTAGATGATATTTCGGGGAGTAGAAGAATTTCGGGGAGTAGAAGAATTATTTTGGGGAGCGCAAAAGAATTTGGCTAGTTTTTGTGATCTGAGAAAATACCTTCAACAGACACTTCAGAAACATTGAATCCTAGTGGAAAACTAAAATATATATCAAAATACCTAAAATGGGAGACACGAAATATTAAGGCAGATCAGCAATTAGGTTTCTACGAGTGGAAGGCGAGGATTCAGAGGCTTTTGCAGTAAGATTGGAGGTTCAGTTGTAGCGGTTTGTGAATTCAAGGGAAGAAGGTCAAGGGTTCACAGTAGCAGAGCAAAGAATTTCGTGCCTTTTTTCCCAATTCCTTATTCAAAAAGAATCCAAGCATGAACAAGGAGTAATAGAAGGAGCGAAACAGAAGAGGTGATAACGCAGGAGTGGGAAGTGTAGAGAAAAGGCGATGATAGTAAAGAAGTGGGAGGTACAGAGAAGAGGTTGTGTTGTGGGCGAATGGGAGAAGCAAAGGAGAGGAATAATTTTTCTTTTTTTCCAAAGAGGAGCGCGGCTAGGACTGCGAATTTTTGGGATTGCGAACCTATGTAATGATTTTGCATAAGTGAAAAGCTTGTGATAAGAATTGTGGACACCTCAGTGATGATGTGGAGGAGATAATCTCCTCCACGCGGTTTGCCTTCTTATCTCTATGCTTTCATTAATCTACATTTACTTTGATTTAATTTTATTTGGTATTCGAATTTACTCGATCCGCATCTCAACCTAACCCTTAATTGTACTTCCTTGGTCACTCATGCGACCCATCTGTGGCCTCCGATGGAACCAGAGTCAGATGGCAATGCCTTTAATTCCCCTAGCCCTGTCGATCAGGTCCATTCCAACAAAAAAAACCCTTTGCCGAGACCGTTGCTCCATCTGCTCATGGAGTCCACCCTAGTGTGAGATTTTTTATGACTCCTGGAGGTGAACGACCCGGTGAGGAAGGTAAGAGCCCTACCATGCCCTCAAATTCTTTCTGCATTTCGCAAAATGATGAGATGTTGAAAGAAATTGTTTCCAAAAAATCTAGGTTAAGCGATACTACCATTTTCTTTGCTTGTGTAAATATCTAGAAATGCTTGCCTAGGAAATTCCTAGATGATTGGTTTCATAATCTCTGGAATTTGAAATTAGGGCTTAAGATTTCATTCTGTAGGCAAGTCCAGAAAGGTCTTTATATTGTCTTTTTTAATAATCATGAATCCTAGGTTGAAATCCTTAAACGACAATACTGGACTATCGGGAACACCTCCTTTCGTGCCCTAGCCTGATCTTTAGAGGCCGTCAATGAGGAAGTTCTTGCATTATCAAGCCCTAGATGGGTCATTCTTAGGGATGTCCCTCCCTTCCTTTGGCATTTTCTTCCCCAGGTATTCAAAACATTTGGGAGAATAATTCAGGTTTATGAAACAACGCATTTAGTCCCTAACCTTGATGCAAGAATACTTATTTCCATCAAACCTGGGGTCGATATTCCTCCACTTCTAAACCTTAACATCACTGAGGAAACATTTGTTTTCCCTGTTGAAATACTTGGAGGACTAAACACCTATTTTTTGTGCAAAAAAGAAGGGCATCTTCAGAAGAACTGCCCAATCATTAACTGCAGGAAGCAAAAAAATAACACTAACCTAGTAGGAGCATCTGAAAACCCTAGCACCGATAAGGAGTTGATCCCAAACCCAAGAAACCCTCATTCCGATGGAAACAATACTAACCCTAAAGATAATCCCACCTTAAGTTCGACTCCTAGTCTCATCCCTGTTGAACTAAATCCAATGAACGTTGACTACACTACCTAACCCCTCAACCCTGCTTCTGTTCCCACCAAAATTTCTGAGGGTTTGCCTTCTGACTATTTTCAAACAGTCATCAAGAAAGTGAAGATGAAAGAATGCCCAGCAACTCGCCTTGAATTAAATCCGAGCTGCTAATCAAATTGCCAATCAGTTGACAACCACTAGCAAATACCCCATTGCAACGAATGATGACATAATAAATGCTTCACAAACTCTGACCACCTCCTTGGTCAAAAATATGGTTAAAAATTTAGAGAAGTCTGATCACGGTGCTAGTGATGCTAGCATGAGTGATAATCCTGCAAAAATGATGCTCAGGTCTGGGACCCCCAAACAATCTGATTTCTCATTATTTGTAGAAGTTACCCCTAATGCTAACACCTCCAACCCCGCGACAACATCTATGCTAAATGAAATAGAGGGCAACCATATTATTGAAGTTATCTACGCTAATAAGGGTCTGGAAGACATTAAGTCTAGCTCAATGCTCCTTGGCTTTCTAGGCTCCCAAGTGCCTGGGTCAAACATTGTAGAAACTACAGATGGTCAAAAAGAGCTAGCTGAGCTTAGTGAGGAAGATGATGACCTCATGAAAGGTTCCTCCATGGCTAAAATAAAGGCAGACCTATTGGTTCCAAGAATAAGAAAAAGTCTGGAGATCAAAATGGTCTCCCAAATAGTCCCTCTTAATCCCCTTTTCTCATGAAATACATCTCATGGAATATTAGAGGCTTGGAGTCACCTAATAGGAAGTTTGTTATTCAAAGGTTTTTGAATTGTCATAAACATCTAGACTTTTTGATTCTTCAAGAGCTTAAATCCGTTGAGTTCTCCCTTGACATTGCACTTGATTTTATTTGGAGAGATGTGATCAAAATATGAACCAATCATCCTAAGGGAAAGGGTGGAGTTGGTCTCCTCATTAACCCTAAGTGGGAAAATCACATTAGGGATAGGGGTGTCTCCCCATGTAACAGAGTGGTCTGGGCCTCCCTAGATATTAGAGGCTCCTGTTTTGGGGTATGTTCTATATATGCACCTAATGATCATAGGGAAAGAGTGTCCCTCTCAAAATTTGTTGTTAGCCCTTCTGAGTATCCCCTGGGTCATGGCTGGAGACTTTAACATGATTGAAAACCAAGATGACAAGGTCAGGGGTATCCCTTTCAAATGGAAGTGCCAAGAGAAACCTCACTAGGATAGGTTTAAACAACACATGCAGTTATTTGACCCCCCTGAGGGAAGCAAATCTGAATCCTCTGCCCTATGGTACACTTGGTGCAACTTTCAGCAAGGCCCCAACCAGATCTACTCCAAATTAGATATGTTCTGCGTTAATAAAGATTTATTCTCCTTCTCCCCTAACCACTTGGGGAACTCGGTGGCTATTTTGCTAGTGGCCTTATTCAACCATTTTCCTATGATTGTTGTCATCAATACTAGGAACTCCATCCCTAACAACAATCCTTTCAATAAGAAGTTTATCCTAAATACTTCCCTGCTAAACGACAAGGATGCCCTAATTGCCATTAAAATGGTTAGACTCTTTAACATGCACTTTCAACACCCCCAATCCCACACCCTCAGATGGAACAGAAATGACTCCTCTTGGCAAAAAATATTCCAAACTATTGGCCAGAAGAAAGCCAAGGATCTCAGGTTTGTGGAAAAAACTCTCAACTACATCCTTCCTCCTTTGTCCTCGCAGAATGGATCTCTTAGGCTAGAGACATTCTTAGGAAACATCAACAGGTCAAAATTAGGGGTGCCTTCATCAGAGCCCGTAATCATTGGCTCAAATTTGGAGACAAAGGCTCTAAAATCTTCTTCAATCTCATTAAACAAATAAATTGAGAGAATCATAGTTGAGGATAAGGAACTCCTGAACATCAATGAGATCAAAGATGCTTTTGAAATATTTTATAAGACCCTCTTTACCTTGGAGTATAGTGAAGCCTCAAAAGATGCTAGAAATAGGTGTAGTAACATTATCCCAAGAAGGATCTCCGAGAATGAAGCTCTCCCTCTCAAGACCAAAATTTCCATGACAGAAATTGCTGATGCCATTAAGGCCCTCAAGAATGATAAGGCCCCAGACCCTGATGGACTTCCTGTTGAGTTCTACAAAACAAATATTGAGTGTTGAAATGTGGTGATTTATCAGTAAAGTACTATATGCTCAGCATGTATCCTTGCCGAGGTCCAGGGTCGGGCTAGGCCCCGGGCAGGGGTTCGGGGGCGGCAGCCCCCAAGAAATTTTTTTTTTTGTCATTTTTCATTGATGAAAACTAACATTGTAATAAAACCCTAAAAAGGCCGACTTTGTTTGTTGCCCTAAAAATGCATGTTATAAGTGGCTGGGATGCTTAAGGCATTGTAAGGTTGATGTATTATTTTTGCTGGATAATAAGAAAGATTGGATGGCTGTGTATAGTGGACGTAACCCATTTTGGGTGAACCACGTTAAATCTTTGTGTTATCTGTGTCTTGTTTTATTTCTTTATCTTTTGTATTTAAATCTGCATATAATTGTTATTTCATATTTGCTTTGGATCTGCCTGAAACCCTAAGAATTGGTATCAGAGCGAGGTTTTTTGTAAATTGGCAGGACTTTTAGATTTGAGTGGGAGCAATGGAGGATTCCAAATTCAAGGTCGAAAAGTTTAATGACCAGAATTATCAGTTATGGAAAATGCAGATGGAGGATTACCTGTATCAAAAGGATTTGTGGCGGCCATTGGAAGGAAAGGCAAAGAAACCGACCACAATATCAGATGAAGAGTGGGACATTTTAGATAGAAAGGCACTAGGATCCATTCGATTGTGCCTTACGTCGTCTATAGAATTCAATATAACAGAAGTAAAAATGACTGTAGATTTGATAGAAACATTGGCTAAGTTGTATGAGAAACCCTCGGCTTCGAATAAGGTATTTCTTATGAAGCGTTTGTTTAATTTGAAAATGAGTGAGGGAGGATTTATAGCGGAGCACTTAAATGAATTTAATACAATTACCAGTCAGTTGTCTTCGATAAAAATTACCTTTGCAGAAGAGGTTAGGGCTCTCTTGATTTTATGTTGTTTGCCAGAAAGTTGGAATAGCTTGGTTATGGCTGTAAGTAACTCTGTCTCTGGTAAAAATACTTTGGTATTTGATGATATTGTTGGTGTTATCCTAAGGAAGGAAATGCGAAGGAAAAGCACAGGTGAGACTTCAACATCATCGGGTAGTGTTTTGAATGTGGAGAATAGAGGAAGATCAAAGGAAAGAGGAAAAGGCCCTGGGAATGAGAAGTCATGAGGGAAGTCAAAGAAAGGATGCTCTCAACCTAGAGGAAAGAAAGATTGCTAGTACTGCGGAAAGCCTGGTCATCTAAAGAAAGACTATTGGTCTCGAAAAATGAAGGAGAGAAAAATGAAAATGATAGTAAGGAAGCTAATATTGCAAGTACTACTTTACAAGATGCTTTAATCCTATGTTTGGATAATGTTAATAATTTTTGGGTAATAGATTCTGGGGTTTCATTTCATGCTACACCCCATAGAAAATATTTTCTAGATTATGTTCAAGGTGATTTTGGATAGGTATATTTGGGTGATGATGAGCCCTATCAAATTGTTGGAAAAGGAAAGATAAAGATCAAGTTGCAGAATGGTAATGACTGGTTTCTGCAGGAGGTAAGACATGTTCCTAATTTAAGAAGAAATTTAATTTCTGCAGGGCAACTAGGTAGTGAAGGTTGCATAGTTACCTTCTCAGACAGTATGTGGAAGGTCACTAAAGGATCATTAGTAGTAGCTAAAGGTGTGAAGGTAGGCACATTATATCTATGTACTGGTAACACTTACTCTACCTTAGCTGCTACAGATAAAGTTACTGCAGGGACAACAACAATAAATGTTGCAAAAACAGATTCGATAATGTGGCACCATAGGCTTGGGCACATGAGTGAGAAAGGGATGAAAATCCTTCACTCCAAAAATCTATTGCTAGGACTAAAGAAGATTGATTTAGAGTTCTGTGAAAACTGTGTTTATGGTAAACAGAAAAGAGTCAGATTTCTCAAGGTTGGGAAAGAGAAGAAGAGTGAGAAGTTAGAGCTTGTACATTCAGATGTATGGGGACCGGCTCAGGTATCATCTCTTGGTGGCTCTTGTTATTATGTTATTTTTATTGATGACTCAACCAGAAAAACATGGGTATATTTCCCAAAACAAAAATCAGATGTTTTTGAAACTTTTAAGAAATGGAAAGCTTTTGTTGAGAATGAGACAGCAAAAAAGTTGAAGTGTCTCAGATCGGATAATGGAGGTGAATATTGCAGCAAATCATTTGAAGATTACTATTCCTTAAATGAGATTCGAAAGTAGAAGACAGTTCCAGGAATTCCATAGGAAAATGGTGTGTCAGAGAGAATGAATAGGACCATCATGGAATGTGTGAGGAGCATGAAATTGCATGCTGGATTGCCCTTACATTTTTGGGCTGATGCTATACATACTACTCTCTATTTGATAAATAGAGGACCTTCAACCCCTTTGGATGGTGGTATTCCAGAGGAGGCATGGACTGGTAAAAAGGTAAATTATTCTTTTCTAAAAACTTTTGGTTGTGAAGCTTTTGTCCATGTTGATAAAGAAAACAGAACCAAGCTTGATGCTAAATCTCAAAAACGTACCTTCATTGGATATGGGATAGATGAATATGGCTATCGGTTATGAGATTTTGAAAATAATAAAATAATTAGAAGTAGAGATGTTATATTCAATGAGAAGGTTATGTATAAAGAACACATGCAGGAAAAGAAGCATGAACAGGACAAACAAGAATATGTGGTGTTGGGTGAGATTCCTGAAAATGAAATGTCACAGGTACTTGATGCTTAGCAACAACAAATTATCCCACAAACTCCTGCAAGTGTTAGACGTTCTACAAGGACAAGTAGACCCCCTGAAATATTTTCCCCTTCTTTGTATTCTATTTTATTAACGGATTCTGGTGAACCAGAAGAATACGAAGAAGCAATGCAGGTGGATGCCAAACAACAGTGGCAGCTAGGCATGAAAGAGGAGATGGACTCCTTGATGAAAAATAAGACTTGGGACTTAGTCCCTTTACCTGCAGAAAAAAGAGCCTTGCCTAACAAATGGATTTATCAGCTGAAGGAGGAGGAAGGAAGTCAGAAAAGATATAAGGCCAGACTTGTGGTAAAAGGTTTTGCATAGAAAAAGGGTATAGATTATGATAAAATATTTTCTCCAGTTGTAAAAATGACTTCAATTAGAACTGTACTTAGTCTTATGGCTGCAGATGATTTACATCTTGAACAATTAGATGTCAAAACAACTTTTCTCTATGGAGATTTGGAGGAGGAAATTTACATGTTGCAACCATAGGGATATGAGGTCAAAGGTAAGGAGAACTTGGTGTGTAGGTTGAAGAAAAGTCTGTATGGCCTAAAGCAAGCACCCTGACAATGGTATTTAAAATTTGATAGTTTCATGGCTGAACATGGTTATCATAGATGTCATTCTGATCATTGTGTATATTTTAAGAGATTTGATAATGGCAGTAATATTATCCTGTTGCTTTATGTTGATGACATGCTTGTTGCTGGGTCTAACATGCAACATGTAAATGATCTTAAACAAAAATTAGCTAGGTCATTTGCTATGAAGGATTTGGGTGCAGCTAAGAAAATTCTCGGTATGAGGAACACACAGGACAAGAAAAATAGAACCTTGAATTTGTCCCAAAGTGAGTATATAAAGAAGGTGTTGAAAAGATTTAACATGCAGGATGCAAAAGCAGTTAGTACACCTTTGGCTAGTCATTTCAAATTGACTAAGGAGATGTACCCAAAGGCATAGGAAGAGGTTAATAAAATGTCTAACATTTCATATTCATCAGCTGTTGGTAGTCTGATGTATGCAATGGTATGTACAAGGCCAGATATTGCACATGCAGTGGGAGTTGTGAGCAGGTTTATGAGTAATTCGGGTATGGAACATTGGAATGTTGTGAAATGAATTCTTCGGTATTTGAAAGGAACTACTATGAAGGCATTATGTTTCAAAGGATCTAATGCTGCTCTAAGTGGATTTGTTGACTCTGATCTGGCGGGTGATATTGATTCACGGAGGAGTACTACAGGGTATGTTTTTACTATAGGGGGAACTGCAGTCTGTTGGTTTTCTAGGCTGCAAAAGGTTGTTGCACTTTCAACCACTGAAGCTAAGTATGTTGCTGCTACAGAAGCCAACAAAGAGATGATTTGGTTGCAATGTTTTCTGAAGGAATTGGGTTAGACACAAGAGGATAGCCCATTATATAATGATAGCTAGAGTGCCATTCATCTTGCGAAGAACTCTGCTTTTCATTCAAGGACAAAGCACATTCAGCTCAGGTACCACTTCATCTGGACTATTTTGGAGGAGGGTCAGTTACGGCTTGAAAAAATTCACACAAGTGAGAATCCTGTCGATATGTTTACAAAGGCAGTTCCATAAGAGAAGCTGATTTCTTCATCAGTTTATGTTGGTCTTCTTGATTGATAATTGTGGAATTTATACCAGTCAAGTCCTAGTGTTTTATCTAGCGGATGTTGCATGTACAATGGTGTCGTGTAGTATCAGACTCCAAGTGGGAGATTATTCGGTGTGGAGCCTAATCAGTCTCCATGTGGGAGATTGTTGAAATGTGGCGACTGATCAGCAAATTACTGTACACTCAGCACGTATCCTCGCCGGGGTCCAGGGCCGGGCTAGGCCTCGGGCAGGGGTTCGGGGGCGGCAGCCCCCAAGAAATTTTTTTTTTGCCATTTTTTGTTGATGAAAACCGACGTTGTAATAAAACCCTAAAAAGGCTGACTTTGTTTTTTGCCCTAAAAATGCATGTTATAAGCGACTAGGATGCTTAAGGCATTGTAAGGTTGATGTACTATTTTTGCTGGATAATAAGAAAGATTCGATGGCTGTGTATGGTGGACGTAACCCATTCTGGGTGAACCACATTAAATCTCTGTGTTATCTATGTCTTGTTTTATTTCTTTATCTTTTGTATTTAAATCTGCATATAATTGTTAGTTCATATTTGCTTAAGATCTGCTTGAAACCCTAACATTGAGTGGGTCACCAAAAACCTATATAACATATACACCGAAGCATTTAATAATGGCACCATTGGGGAGTCCATCAATAGGGGCATTGTTAAACTTATCCCAAAAGATGGGGACAAAGCCCTCACAAAAAAGTGGAGGCCAATTACCCTCCTTAATGTTTCCTATAAAATCCTGGCCAAAGCCCTAGCCTGTCGCCTTGAGAAAATCCTTCCCAAGTTCATCTGCTCTACCCAAACATGATTCATTAAAGGTAGGTATATCTTGGAGAACCATGTCACTAGCTAGGAATCTATGGAATGGGCGAAGACCTCAAATCAAGATACTGCCATGTTCCTTGTGGACTTTGAGAAAGCCTATGATAGGGTGGAATGGGACTTCATCCTCATGATGCTCAGAGCCTTTGGTTTCCCTAGCGAGTTTTGTAAATATGTTCAAATTCTCCTCAATGATGCCTCCTCCCTGGTTGAAGTTAATGGGTCACTCTCCCAGCCTATTCCTCTTTCTAGATCCATTAGACAGGGTTGCGCCCTTGCCCCTGCTCTATTTGTCATTGCCTCAGATGCCCTCTTTTACCTCCTAAGAGATGATACCCTATCCCCTAAATTTCATGGCATTAAGATGCCAGATGACTCTGAATTACTCAACATATAGTTTGTTGATGACACCATGCTCTTCTTGGAGCTCTCTAGGCATAACATTGACTCCTTTAATAAAAAACTTGCAACCTTTGGCAGAGCCTCTAGTGCTTGTATCTCCAATTCCAAATCTATTTTGCTTGGGTGGAAAGAGGAACCCTCGGACTGGCCTCAGTAGTTTGGATACTCATGGGGAGGACCCAATAAAATAGTTAGATACCTTGGTATCACTTTTTTTGTCTCTCCCTCTCTCAAAGACATGTGGATTTGGGTCAAAGAAAATATTGACAAAAAACTTAACAAATTGGACAATAGGGTTCTATCCTTGGCTGGTAAGATCCAAGTCTGCCAGAAAATCCTCTCCTCTTATAGTTTATACTACTCCTCTATTTGGATGTTCAACAACTACCAAATTTATGAGATCCAAAAATCTATCAGGTGCTTCCTATGGTCTGATGGTAAGGGTAAAAGAAAGGCCCACATGGTCAAATGGATCTGGTGCCACATAGATAAGAAACTTGGTGGGCTGGGACTTAAGGATCTCATAATGCAAGGAATTTCTTTGGCTGCCAAGTGGATATTTCATGCCTTGGAAGGACAAGAACCCTATAATATTCTTGTCAAAAATAACATACAAAATGGCATCCCCAAGTCTGCCAAATCTTGGAAAGCCCTCTCCTTTAGTGATCTAGTAGTAGGCAGATTCTCTATGTCTGTTCAAGGAACTTGGGTGTTTAAGTCCATTTGGAAAGCCTTGGAGAATGTGCATAAACTTATTGCCAACTCTAATTTTGACTGTAATAACACCTTGCATGGGGAAAGGTCAATACGGTGGAACCTCTACCATAACTCTATACCCCTTTCTTTAACCCAAGGATGCTCTGCTAGGTGTTGGTATAATAAGGGCATTAAATATCTCATTGACATCTTGGAACATGATAATCTCATCAGCTGGGAGGATCTTAGCAATAAGTTTGGCTTCCCTGCCTCGCATAAGAGAACCTACAATATGAGTAAAAACGTCTGTCCTTGTCTAGATCTTCTGAGGAACACTGATGTAGATGCTCATAGATACCTCTTGTTCCGATGGAAGGATGGCTCCCTCCTCTCCAAGGTCGAAGCCAAAACTATTTACAAACTACTCACTCATGATACCATGGTGATAGATCATGTTAACTCTCTCTAGTATGTTGACCTTAATACCTCTGCCTAGCAGAAAACATTTGAGAAACTACGGATGGCCCCCATCCCTCCTAAAATCAAATGCTTTAGGTGGCAACTAATGTTGGATAGAATACCTATTAGGAATAACTTTGCTTCCTTCGACCTATGCTCTATATGTAGAAAGCCTGAGACTATGCGGCACATCTTTTTTATTGCATTTTTGCCAGAGAGGTTTGGCTGACGTTTGGAATCTCCATTACTAAACATGTTTGTACTCTTAATATTATTACTGGATTCATTCATGGCCTCAAGAATGATGCTAACCTATTCTGGCAAATTCTTTCTTCTTTCATACTTTGGTTTATTTGGAAACTTAGAAATGAGGAAAAATTCCAAGGTACTGATAGGACTCTTACTGGGTTTTTTAAGAAACTCACACGTTATTAAATTGTTGTGCAGGTATGTTTTTTGATGAATGTTGAGAGGGAGAAGCTGTTGCATTTCCTCGGGGATGGGCGTGCAACCATGTTCATATATGAGATGAAGGATGGCTTTGAATGGGCTAGAATTGCGGAGAACCGGATTGCATTCGATGAGGCTCTAAAGAAGCTGATCAAGGAACTTAGGGACAACTAAGGTCGTTACTTTGATAAGTTCGAGATGTTTACCTAGGTCCTGGAGCAGAAGAAGGTGGTGTGGATGGAAGGCCCACAAGGATGGACAACATGGTTGGAAAACTAGGATAAGATTCTACAATAGGAGGATGTCTATGTCAGTCAGATAATCTCTCTAGTTGATGGATGAGGCTCTGCCTCCCATGCTCATTTTTGTATAAACTCTCCTTATTTTGGTCTCTCGATATTTAATATACAAAAAACATATATGTTAGATGTTAATTTTAGTCATGATATAATATAAATATAATATTGAGAACAAACTAACTCAATCTCGTAAATATTTAAGACATTTTTCATATTATTTATATATTTTAAAAAAATTATTTACTTATAAAGATTTTCTTTTTCAAAATCATTTTTATTTCAAAATTACTTTACAATATTTAGATTATTGTATTTTTTAAATATAAATAAAAATTATCTGTTCAATATGAGACAACGAAATAAAACTTTAAACAATTTTAAAATAACATAAAATAACTCTTATAAATTTTGTATAAATTAAATTAATTTTCCAATTTAAATTAAATAAAAATAATAATTAATATTTACTCAAAGTTCTTTGAATTGACCCTGCACCTTACATGTCTCATTCCCCGAAAAGAAGGTTTCTTTCAAGGAAAAACAAATCAAACTTATAAATGTCGGCCACCTGTCATATAAGCCCCGTAATGTGGTGCTTGATTTAACGTATTCACTTTCAGTATACACATAACTGTAATGTGGTCTGCGCTCCAAACTTTAAAATGGATTTACTAGTTAAACAATAAGCGGCTTCTCATTAAAAAAACTAGCAATGAGGGGCTTCTCATTAAAAAAAATAGCATTGTAGAATTTCATCAATTGCTATTTTTTCTCGGATAATTTTTGGGTTGGACGAGTAAAACTTCCAGCCAATTGAATTGCTATAATTTATTTTTCAAATTAGTCAAAATAAAAAATAAAATAAAAAATAAAAAAAAATTGTATGTATCCAAAGGGAGTAAAGAGGAAATAAGGGATCATTTTTATCAAGATGATTATCTTGCTTGTTTATCCTATTATCCTTTACGAAGAAAAATGCATTTAGATAGGCTTATTGTGTGTACATAGACTTTTGGAGCATAGAAGAACAAGCTAATCAATGTATACTATGGAATTCAAAATTAAGCAAAAATCTTAGTGATCATTCATGAAAGGAAACTTAAATCTTGCAAATATCAATTCTTGTTGTGCCAAGTCTATGATGGTTAATGTTGAAGGATGATGTATTTAGTAGTATGTTAGTGCATTCAATAGCAACATAACATTATATAAAAAGGAGATGGTTAAAAAGTTTAGGATGTTATTAGAATTATACATTTTGGATATAAAATTGGATTGCTAGGATTAAAAGTAAAGATCAGATGCACAAATTAGTTGAGATTTTTTGTGAGACGAGATAAGGACCATTATGATCATTTGGTTGGTAGATGGAAAGGAGTTCAAAATTGAAGCAAAATATATGATGGGGAATCCCATTCAGAGGACATTTGATGGTGATGATTGAAAACGGTGCTTGGGAGTACTTTAGGGGGATGGGAATGTCCTTGAACCATGTGACATGTACATAGGACCCATCATTTTGTACACATTAGAGATTGTAGAGGATTTAAAGGAGTTCACTAGCACCAAGAATGTGTAGTTGATGGGTTATTGAGTTAACTAATTTTAATTCACAAATAAAATGTGCATGGAAAAGGAAACTAATTAAATAAATATATTTGTTTAATTTTTGGAAAAAGGATGGGGATATTAGATAAGCAAATATTTAAATTCATTTACTTTAATTGTATTATAGGTGAATGTTAATTAAATAATTTTAAGGTATACAAAATATTGAGTGAATACTAATAAATAATAGATATATAATGCATTTTTTGACTAAATAATAACAAATTGTTTAAATCTAGATAAAAACCTTTTTTAAATACACTTTTGATATTGTCTTCTCCTCTCAATTTTCAAATTCTCGCCTCCTGCCCAAATCTATAGGGGTTAACAACTCTCTAGCCAATAACCTATTGGTTGACATCTCCAATACGAGCTCTACTTCCCCTATTGAAAAAACTTTACTTATTGGTGTTGGTGTTCTTGTGTACCTAAATCCTCGATTAGCTCCCCACATAAGAAATACTTCATTAATTTACCTCACAAACCCTCAAAGGGCTCTTCTATTCTAGCTACAAAAATGCCTCCCTTATGCCTCTTCTATTCTAGAGGAGATGCTTTGGTTGGAGGAGTTTGACAATATTTCCTACTTAAAAGGGAAGGGACTTATTTGTAGGTTCAATCACTTGTGACCCTTGATTCTAGAGCTACATACCTAGATTTAGGAGAACTGGAACACTTTTGTCTTTTGTCAAGTTGAGATTTACCCCTATGCTTATGCATTCTTCCTTATTTTCTTTGATTGTGCTAAGTATCATGATCTTGTTCTAACCATGGATGTTTGGATTTGGGGATCTCATGCTCGATCTCTTCACCCCATTTCAACCCTCTGGTTGAACCTAACACATTTTTTCCTACTAGTTTAAGGTTTCCTTACTATTGCATCCACTTCGGGTGTAACTCTAGATATAAAGCTATTAATAAGACATTAAGTCATTTGCTTAAATTGGACGCTATTACCAACCTTTTCTCCCACACATCTTATAGTAGTATTTTGGTGGACCTAGACCTTTCTAATTCACTTTTTGACCAATCTTGACATTGAGCCAAACTTCCAAAAAATTTGAATTACCAACCACATAGGCCACAACACCAAGGACTTCAAAAGACAAGAGTGAAACATCCTTTGAGCATACATGCTATGTTTAAATCCAAAATACCATATTATAAGCTGGGGAATGTGGAGAATTCTTCTAGCTTGTCTTCAACATACATATATACAAATACTTATTTCATCAAAATTCAATGGCTATAATTTATCAAAAGCATCAAATTCTCACTCAATAAGAATCAAGAGAGACAAGCCACCATCTTGTAGTATACACAAGATCATTGAATCCACTTGTTTTTCATTCTTCTAATCCTCATCTTAATATATCACCATCATCATACAAGTTTAATCCTCATTTAAGTACATATAATCCTCATATTAATATGATATCATCAATACTAGTATCTTTTGAACACACCTAGATGCTGAGAGGGGCTAAATAATCGTAAATTAATTTTTAACCATTAATTTATTTTTAAGCATTTAAAGTATACCCATACAAGTAAATAATAAAACATGACATTCACAATATAAGAACTCCGATATTTTTACATGGAGAACCGAAGGAGGTAAAACCATGGTGAGGATCAACTAACAATATATAAAAACAAGTTTTTACGAGGTTCATTTGGGGATCACTACCAAGGAAGCTCATTGCTCCCTCAATGGACTTGTAGGCTAAGGAACACTAGGGCAAGACACAATACTTGCAATTTGAAGGTCACTTCCCCAAAGCAACGTGCAAAGAAATTATAATGACATACAAAATGTGAATTATTGAAGAAGAAGCATTTGACAAATGTCAATAGTGCAGTCCTCTTTGTAGCCTAAAATACTATGACAAAAAGATTCAACACACTTTATAATCATCTAACTTATCACTAATATATTTTTACCATCATGAGATTTTACATTAACTATCACATCTCCATAAATGATTTAATAGATTCCTTATATATCCTTGATAACCTTGAAAACATCAATTAGGTTGGCTCAATTAGGACCTAAAAAATAAAACATATGACCCAAAACACATCAGATCTAAGCATACACATCAACCACACAATTAGGTTGTGGATCAACCTACAACTTAATTAAACATTTACCATATCAACCTACAACTTAATTAAACATTTACCATATCAAAACACATCCTTGAAAATAAATGAAAGTGGTCTTGATTAGCCATAATTGAGAGAATGTACCAAGATGGAAAAATATCAACATCACTATTGAGATTGTTCACTTATAAAAAAATTTACCATCAGAGAGAGATCCAATAAAATTATGTGGAACATGACCATGGAATTGGAGACCATCTAAAATCTTTCTACAATATCTTCTGAAGACATCAATCATCAAATGCTAGTGCAAAAGAACACCATCACTTAACTAGTGAACACTTTGCAAACTAGATAAGCTATATAAATTTATCATAAAGAATATGATTCATAAAAGAACCAACAACCATAAAACACATTGCATGTTGAACATAATGGAATACTAAGAGGGAGGGGGTCAACCGTAATTCCCCCCAAAAAAATGAACTGCTTTCATAAACTGAAACTTATCTTAATCTTAGATGTGCGTAACATAGAAACAAAGAGAACAATAAGCACAATCACAAGATCGACAGTCAATTGTTATATGTGAAAAACCAAAATGGGTAAAACCACAAAGAGGGTTAAGTCTCAAGATAATATAACTAGTTCTATGGAATTACATAAAAAGGTTCACTGACGGATGGCACACTACCTAGATTACAATGGCTCACTGCTAGAAAGAAAGGGAATGAACTGAGAAATCTACATCTACATATCTATGAGATCAGTTCCAATTAAGCTTAGACAATACACCAATTTCTTATAGTAGATCTGGTTTTAAAACTCTACAAAACACTACATAATCTATCTAATGTAAAACACTATCACACTATATTTGTCATTCTCTTTTACTCATTCAGCACCAAATTCTTCGATTGGTTTCTTACCACCATGCTATTCACTCACTTCATCAAAATACCTTCATCCCAAACTATCTCATGCAACTCCTCACATACATCTATCTCAAGCATAATGTGATCATGCATATATATGAATCACAAAGAGACATACACAAAGTCAACTACAACTATATTTTCAAAATGATATCTCAACGCTTAATTTACGTGCTACAATAGTAGAGCTAAACATAATCTCTTAAGTTTGGCTTAACCCAAAATAAGCATATTCTTGCAATTTAACAACAAAATGCTATCGAAGCATAATGATCACAAAATGCTATCAAAGCATAATGACCACAAAATTTCGCTCCAAACATAGAAACCTTTATTCCCTAAACCTCTAATTTATTGCAATCTTTCACTTGACAAATAATTTCCTAAATTTATAATTTTCTCATAATTGTATTATTCTAATTACATATTTTGAATTTTTCGAACATTCTTACTACTAGACTCACTTGCAATTGATTTCTTTGAGTGTGTAGAGAAAAGATATGGTAAATACGCTTTCTACAAACTTTGTTCTAAAGCTTCTATTGTTCTCCAACATCTCTGCTCTTTAAGTTTTTCAATGCATGATGTACAAACTGACCTAAAAATTAGATATTTACCTTGTTTAGTGTGTCTAGGGTTTTGCTACCAAAAATTGTCTTATCAAAGGTTATGTCAATCGATATTCACAGTTCAGCATACATAATCCACCAGGGCATATAATAGAAATATCAATATTAATAACCATAATTCACCACATGCATCTCCTTCATTTGAGGGGGGTACAAATGAATTTCTCTTTGAAGCTCCCCCTAAGCCAAAACTACCAGATCAATTTCTAAAGGAAGAAGCACCAACACCAAATTCAAGTGCAACAGACTCAATTGTTTCTTTCCTTCTCCAAACCACAAAATTTGTCTTCTTGAGTTCACTAGATTTCACTAGAGCATTCACATTCTTGCATTTGTTAGAAAAATATCCAAACTCATTGCAATTGTAATATTTTACATTCTTTTGTCATGAATTCACCTAATTTATTATAAATTGGCATTGATTAGCTTGGTGAACAAATTTGTAGCATATGTGACAATAACCTTGAAAGGGCTTATTCATAAGTGATCCATTTACTCCATTCACAAATTGTCTATAGCTTTTATTCATGACTTGATTATTTCAAATATTAGCCTTTTATCCAAAACTTCCACATGTAAAGCATTGATGTTGTAATTTACATTGCGCCTACAATCTGCTACTTTATGTACAAAATAATTACATTAAAAACTATAGTGATTAAATGATGAGTACATTTTAGCATTAGATTTCCAAACTGGAGGTCTATTTACAACATGTTGAGAATTCCAAACTTTGTTTGAATCTCTAGGTTTCTTGTGATCTTCCACTTTTTATTTCCCTTTTATTTTGTCATTTGAGCATTCACCAAGAAAACCTAATCCTTCCTTATCCTTGTGAGAGTTTTGCAAGGATAATAATTTATCCAATAATGTACTTCTTTCTTTTGCTTCAGCCTTAAACTTCAACAATTCTTGTTCCAGCTTCTTATTTTCTTCGTTCTTTAGATTGATTATATCCTTCAAGATCTCTTCAAATTTCTTCCTCTCTTTGACCTACAACTTCAGATTTATGATAGTCTAATTTGCTTGCTTTAATTATTTGTTGACTTCTTGATGCCTTGCTTTGAATTTTTTAATGTGATCTCTTAGCTTCTTTACACATTCATTTTCTACCTTAAAGTTCTCTTTCAAGTCTTAATTCTTTGATTCTATGCTCTTCAGATCTTGAAGGGTTATCTTCAATTCTTCATCCAAATAATATTCACCATATAGATCCATAGGAACCATCTATTTAAATCAAGATCTCCCTCAAGTGGTTAAGCTAGCATCTAGGGACCAATCTCTGATACCAATTTTTGAACAGACCAAAATACTGGGGGCCAGTGGGTGGTTGAATCTGTATTCTCAAAAATAAAAATATACTACTTTTATAAACTAAAACTTATCTTAATTTTAGATGTCTTTAACAATAGAAACAAAGTGAGAAACAACAACAATCACAAGAGACATTTAATTTTTATGTGGAAAACCAAAATTGGAAAAACCATAGAGATGGTTAACTCTCAAGATAATATAACTTTTTATATGGAATTAAATACAGAGGCTCACTCTCGAAGGGCTCACTGCCCATATTACAATGGTTCACTACTAGAAATAAAGGAAATGAATTGAGAAATTTGCATATGAAAATGCCTGAGATTAGTTCCAATTAAGCTCAAAATTTAGACCAATTGCTTGCAGTAGATCTGGTTAAGAAATTCTGCAAAACACTACACAATCTACCTACTCCAAAACATTGTCACACTAGATTTGTCCTTCTATTTTAACCACTCTTTCTCTTACCACCATTCTCTTCACTCACTTAATTGAAATACCTTCATCCCTAACTGTCTCATACAACTCCTCACATACATCTGCCTCAAGCATAATGTGATCATGCATATGTATGAATCACATAGCAAAATACATTAAGTTGGCTTTGAAAATATTTTTAAAATGATATCTCAATGGTTAATTTAAATGCTACAATCACTAGAGATAAAGATAATTTTAAGGTCGGTCTAACCCAAAATAAGCATATCCTTGAAATTATACAACAACATGCTACCAGAGCACAATGATTAGGACCCAACTTAGAACTATGAATTTAAAGACATAAACAATGATCCATCAAAACATCATTATCAAAAATCAAGAATCTAGAGGAAACTGAAGCATGAGGATCTACTCAATACTGCATAATCGAATACACTTTAGGAGCACAACATCTGGAGAAAGACTTCCAGAGCACTAGAACCATGAATACAAAAATCTCAACTGATGATAATAATTACATAAAAAATTGTACTATCATACCTTCATCAAGACAACAATGTGAAAGACTGCACTTTTAAAATAAATCACTACATGAACAACTAAAGGACAAAAACCGATTGCCACAAGCAACACGAAATCTATCTCATCAAGATAAAAGTATCCTCATACTAACAAAAGATATTTCCAGAGCAATAAGTCTGTCTATAACATATTAGTGACAACTAGAATCTGTCATCTATAATATACATACCTATCTTCCACTATTCTATTGTAACATATCATATGTACCTCAAGAAAAAATATTCTTTAGATATGAGAATTATGGAGTAGGACGTTGCAATAATCTTCAAGAAGCTGGATTTTTATGGTTGATTATTTTATGCTTTGTCATGTCATGTTATTGCATCAATATTTATGGGTCTAATTTTAAGAGAATTGCATCATCATTGATATTAGTAATATTGAGGTATAATATTTTGGATTCAAATTTTACTTTAAATATTTCATTTACATCTGGGTAAGAGTTGAAAGTTGGGTTCCAATCCCATGGAAGTCCATGGGTTGAGAAAATTACCCACTAGAAACAGCACCTGATTTTTACAAATCGGGCGCCCGTTTCACTTCGAGGCCCTGAGGCATGAATAAAACGGTCACACATTTTTAGAAACATGCACCCGTTTTGGTTTGGGCCCCTAAAGAAAAACGGGCATGAGATTTTTACAAATCGGGTGCTAGATTTGTAAAAAATGGGCACCCATTTTGTAAAATGTATTTAATTTATTTTTAAGGCATTTTTTCCTCATTTGCACTATTGAGGAAATGGGTAAGCGATTTTAGGAACCATGGGTGCCCATTTTCAGCTTGCCAGTCGACCCCCCAGACCATTTTTTTCCTCATTCTAGGTATGTCCCTTTGTTTTTTAATATTTGTTTTCATTTTTTATTATTATTTTTCCAAAAACATGTTAGTTTATTATTATTTTTTTTAATTGTAGCGATTAGGTTAAAATTTTTAAGTTTGAAAAACATTTTTGTTTAATACTGTTAAAAAATTATTTAATTTTATGTTTAAAATAGTTGTTTTTAGTATTCAAATATTGTAGAAAACATGAAAAATAAAAAATAGTTAAAACTTAAAACCCTAGGTAGAAAACTAAAAGAAAAACGTAAATGAACAATAACTCTCTCTCTCTCTCTCTCTCTCTCTCTCTCTCTCTCTCTCTCTCTCTCTCTCTCTCTCTCTCTCTCTCTCTCTCTCTCTCTAGGATATCTTTTGATCCTATAAGAAATCGAGAACCCTTTAATACATCCTACTACATCCTTAGACCCATTTTCACCCCAATGCTACATATATTTGAATGTTATACAAGTTTATAGTTAGATGTTTAAATGTTTAAATTTATTTTTGATATGTTGAAATGTTACATTCTATATGTTTCCATTGTTAGGTATAAATTTTAAACATGTATAGTTAGAAGTTAAAATGATATCCTAGGACCCCTTAGTATAACTTAGAACCTTTTAAGATACCTAGGACCCCTTAGTAGGACCTTTTATGACATAAGATTCCTTAGACCCATTTTCACCCCAATTCTACATATATTTAAATATTATACATGTGTATAGTTAGATGTTTAAATGTTTAAATTTCTCTCTCTATATATCTCTCTATTTCACTCTCACTCACACACTCTCTCTATCTCAGTACACTCTCTCTCTATCTCACTCACTCAATCTCAATGGCTACTCACTCTTGCTCTCTCTCTCTCACATGCACACACACTCACACTCTCTCTATCTCACTCTCTCTCATAACCTATTCTCTCTCTCTCTCTCTCTCTCTCTAGGACCCCTTAGTACATCGTAGGACCTCTTAAGACATTATAGGATGCCTTAATACATCCTAGGACATCTTTTGACCCTGTAAGAAATTGAGAATCATTTAATACATTCTACTACATCCTTAGACCCATTTTCAGCCCAATGCTACATATATTTGACTGTTATACATGTGTATAATTAGATGTTTAAATATTTTTTTTTTTTTTGATATGTTGAAATGTTACGTTCTATATGTTTCCAATGTTATGTATAAATGTTAAACATGTATAGTTAGAAGTTAAAATGATATCCTAGGACTCCTTAGTATAACCCACGACCTTTTAAGATACCTAGGACCCCTTAAGATACCTAGGACCCCTTAAGATACATAGGACCCCTTAGTAGGACCTTTTATGACATAAGAGTCCTTAGACCCATTTTCACCCCAATGCTACATATATTTAAATGTTCTACATGTGCATTGTTAGATGTTTAAATGTTTAAATTTCTCTCTTTATATATCTCTCTCTCTCACTCACACACTCTCTATCTCATTCACTCTCTCTCTCATTACCTACTCTCTCTCCCTCTCTCTCTCTCTCTATCTCACTCATTCTCTCTCTCTCTCTCTCTCTCTCTCTCTCTCTCTCTCTCTCTCTCTCTCTCTCTCTCTCTCTCTCTCTCATTCACTCACTCATTTCCTACTCTCTCTCTGTATATCACTCACTCTCTATCTATCTATCTCACTCACTCTCTCTTATTAGCCTCTCTCTCTCTCTCTCTCTCTCTCTCTCTCTCTTTTCTTTTCTAATTGGTAGTCTTCATAAGCTAGGAAGCCATTCCTTCTTGTTAGTTATTTGTATAGCCATGTGCCAACTACCACAATGGACCCAACAAGATACAAAAAACCATCATCATTTACTTGATGACATATCAACTTTTTCTTAGGTTATACACATCTAGCTAGTCAATACTCAGTTTTCTCATCATTATCCTTAGGTGCAACAACAACACACACATGTCTTGGAAAACATAATTAAGTATATGTAGAAATTAAAGCTATTATAATTTATAATTCAAATACAATCATAAATTATATGCCAATACATAAATAATATAATTTAAAGTTATAAACAAGAAATGGGATTGAATTACCAGGTTGTATTAGGTCTAAAACATGATCATAATATTCTGATGCAAATGCATGATCTGGGTCTTCATTTCTTCTATTGTCTTGATATTGTGTCTCACTAGGTGTTAAGGATTTTTGTTTCCATTCTTCAACCCCTTCCGTATTCTTGCATTCTTCCCATTCACCTGCAACACAAAATTGACAAAAACATGCAAGCTCCCTATTCCACATAGTCCAAGTGTTAGAATTATAACTCTTAAGTGAATGCCATCTAGCTGACCCATTGATTGTATCACAATCATATCTTGGAAGGATATTCTCCTCTTCAACTAGCTAGAAGAAACGTCTGATTAGAGAGTTTTGAATTGATCCTGTGGATAAAGTTGCTCTACACCAATCCACAATTGCCTTTGAATTTTAAATTTCTCTTTTTCCTTGAATTTGAGTTGCTCTTTACAAAGGGCTCTCTTAACACATGCATTGACACCATCATGTTCTTGTTTCCCATGTCGAGCCTCAAAGAAACTCAACATCTGTTCGATATTCATTTTCTTATGTATCCTACTCAATGAATAAAACCTTCTACCATTCTTGAATTTCTCTCTCCCTCAAATTCTCATAAAAGGTCTTAAAGCAATACTGGACAAACTGTGATGAGTGTAATTTATTATCACTTAAATAGAAATGATACTCTCTCAAAATTTTACGATCCTCTTCTGTACTATCAGGTGCATGTCTATAGACAATATGAAAAAAAATTGATACTTGCATAGAATTATAGTATTGTGATCGGACCTCATCGTGTGGTGCAAGTGCATAGTTCTCTACAAAGTCAATGATAGAAAGTATATTACAAAAAGGAAATGTATTCTTACATATTCAAAACTGACCATCGAGCCATCTAGAATTTTAAGAGTGTTCAACATATCTAGGTACGATCTTACTCTTAATTTCAATCATAAATGCATGAACACTAACTTTTTCAGTGGTTAGATCACATCGTCTTCCAACCTTTCCATCCTTCAATGGATACTCAATAGTTTTAAATATTTTTACATCAACTAATTATTGTCCAAAATCAATTGAATTATTTTCATGCAAACATTCATCCAAAAATGCAAGATTGCCACATATATTACATACACTAGAAACACATGCATTGAAAAGAAAATATTTCTCATTAGGTGGGCTACAAAACAAACTTGATATTAACTCCTTTATAGTTCCAAGTGGTATATTTATTTCACATTCTTGCAACATTCCATTACCATGAATGGTAACACATATATATCGAAATACATCATAACGGTTTTGAAATTGAACATGAGTTTTGCAACAACATGTGACTCTTTCCTTGTTAATCGGAACATACCAAGGTTTAGACTTTTCAAAAGACCTTTGACTAATGCTAATAGTTAACACCTTATCATCCAAATTTTTTTTGTACAATTTAGTTTGAGTCATGTCCAAAAGGTGTTTTAGATGTGGATCGCGAATTTTTGACCCAACTCTTAATATAAGAACATCTCTAGCATTAGGTGATACTCTCGTATTATCATGCTAGAATTTTTCGATCAAAGTTTTGACTTCACTAGTAAGTTTCATATCAAACCTTGGTAGTCTACCACTAAAAGTCCACAAATTGTTTTCCAAATCACTTTCAAATTTAACTCTTCTCTTTACAGCTCTTGAAAAAGTTTTACAATGAATATTAAGATATTCACTTATGTTAGTCATCATTCTTTTATCAAAAGTTGTTTTGCCTACTAAAGTTGTTGTTATTGCTTGTTGTGTTGCATTCCTATCTTTAGAGTGACTTTTCTTTCTGATTGTATCAAAGGAGCTAGCAAAAGTCAATACAACTTGTTTTAAAGACTCATCCTTCTTCTTAGGTTTGACATAAAAGCCTAATTTCTTCATCACTTTTTGCATTTTAGTCATTTTAATTAGTTGTAACATTAATTGACATTGAAAACCAAATTTCTTATTATAAAGAAATTGTCTAAACAATCTATTTGCATGTGCCCTAATCTATCTCCATGAGAAAAAAGCCAAGAAGATTGTCTAGCACATCACTTTTAATTTAAAAATATTCATTCATTTCATTATCATTCACACCTGTTTCCTTTTCAATTCATGTTTCCATGTCTACATCCACATTATTGATTTCAATTTCAATTGGGGTTTCAATTTTTGTTTGAATTTCAATTTCAATTTGAGTTTTACTTTCATTTGGGGTTTGATTTTCAATTGGGGTTTGATCTAATGAGTAACCTGCTTCTACTAAATCACCAATTTCTTCATGAGAATAAATATGGGGCTGTGAAGATATACCTGTATCCAATAATAGATTAGAAAATACACTTAAATTTGGTTCTATTATGTTTTCTTCTTTAACATTTATGGTGTCCTTAATATTCTCCTCTTCTGAAATGATTGTTGAACTTGAAGCTCCAACATTGTTCAATTATTTAATTCTTGCTCTTCTTTCTCATTGACATTTTTCCTCCTCTCTATTTACTGCAATGTCTTCAGCTATCAAAATCTTCCTTTGCCTCTTTCTACATTGATTTAATCTCATGGCTGCACCAAAATTTGAATTCAAACTGATCAACTTGTCAAATCTATGACAATACAAGAAAAGAGAATTATTTAACTAAATATTCTCTCTGTAGATCAAACCTGTTGGATAATGATTGAATAAACATTAAATCATTGAAATTTTTCCTTGTGGGCCATTTTTTTGCACAACAAATCTTTTAAGAAACAGGCACCCATTATTTGAATGAAACAAGATCTTGTTTTCAAATTGGTTACACATTTATGAAAAATGGGCACTTGTTTCGTTTTCAACGGTACAAAGCGAAACGGGCACCCATTTTTTGAATTTCAAATAATGGGTGCCTATTTCATAAAATATGGAGTGGGAAACAACCCTCTACCTTAGTTTCGGCTTTGGGTTAGGCTTGGACCTCCAAAAAAATGGCTAAGGCAAAACAATATCAGATTTCTGTCTTGGCCTAATTTTTTGAGAGCCTTCCTCATTGAATTTTTTGATGAAATGAACATCCATTAGGGTTCTCAGTGTCTTTATTTCAAAAATGTAAATTTCCTAGTGATAAGATTATTTTTACTATTTTTGTATTTTTTATTAATCAAAAGTGATACCTAAACCTAAAATACTGAGGTTTAGTAAAAAATTAATAACTATTTTTGTTTTTAGGTTTTTAAAAAAATAAACTATATGACATCAATCTACATACAATTCTTTTGAATATTAAAAAAAGAAAAAAATTTAAAATATGAAAGTTTCATCAAATTATGGTTGTCATACACCCGATGTTTTGAAAATGTACTTTATTGTCAATTAAAAATTAATAAAAAAATATATTCAATAAAAAATAAGAAAAAATATTCTCATCAATATTTGGTGTCTTAGGTATCATTTCTGAGAAGGATTTGCAAAAAATTATTTATTTTCATCAAAAAATGGTGGTCGTACACGTGTGGTATGTTCTTGAAACAGGCATTTTGAAAAGTGGTTTTTTAAAATGCCTACTAAAAAGTGATTTCTACATGTGGGTATTGAAATAAATTACATATTTGAAAAGTATACTTCGAGCACTACATTTTCTAGTCCTAAAGTTTTTTTAGATTCAACCCCTAAGTGCCTCAAATTTTGATATCAATTGACAGAAAATTTCAAAAAATAGAGAAAACACTTCCACCTTTTTCCCAAAAGTGGGACTCAACTTCTTGAAGCCACCCATATATTTCATTAACCTATTTAATTCAAAACCTAGGATTTAACTAAAGAAAACCCCTATCAACCCAACACCATTTTTTATTTTTTGTGTGTAAGTGATAGGTTATGAAGAAAAAGAATATAGATCCAAAAAGTATAGACTGAGATGAATTGAATCAAATATTGAAGAACTGAAAAATTTTAGACACTAGCAATTGACAAACAATGTCTAAAAATAATCCAACAAAATTTCATAGGAGATTCTAAGTGACATCCTACTCCAAAAAAATTTGCAATAGTTGAATTTGGTACCTTTAGGATTAGGTCACCTAGGCCCATAGTCGAACAATTCTGAGCTTAAATTTTAGGCACAAGGTCCTCTTATTTTCCAAATTTACATTCATGCTCAATTTTTGATATCTTTTATGAAACTCTTTATGTATATTAATTTCTATCAATTTTTTGATTATTAGACCTAGTTCACATAATTTTCAAATCAATAACAAATCCAATTCAACTAGATAAGAAGAATGTTCACTAGTGCTCATCTCTTATCAATAGATCTAAAGGAGAACTGTATTGAATCTCTTATTGACTATCTAATGAAACTCCTTCCCATTCATGATTGCAAACACATTATGAGATTTCAAATGACATGAACTCTCAACAAGGATATAGTGGTCAAGATCTTGGAAAGACAGAACAAGGAATCAAAGTCCCTATACAACATCCTGCATTGCAACAAGTGTAATATCATTTCTTTGAAATTGTTGCAAGATATATGTTTCACAACTATCTCTTACATGCATAAAAGAGGTGTGTCCTCTTTCTATCTTGGAAGGTATGTGCATTGTTGGTTAAAGGACATCACCTTAGCATTGAAGGTGTTTATAGTTATTTTTTATAAAGATAAACAGGTTTTATAGGGACCTAAAACCCAGAGTATTATAGACCAAAGCCAGTAGCCAACTAGACTGAAAAAATAAGTAGAACAGGAGACAAACCCCACACAGATTAACAGTCAAAGAACAAACAAAAAAACTGAACCAAAATACAGGGCCACACACTCAACCAAGAGAGTGCATCAATTCAGTATTTTTTTGAATAATACTCCTATTAATTTTCTCCAAGTCCTCCACGATGAATCTGGAGGTTCCCTGGTCTTGGCTCCAACTCCTAGTTCTAGTGCATGGACCTGAGGTAATCTTCCCACTAGCAACACTCTGTCCACCCTCCAAAGCAATCTTTTCTACTTTTCCCCATGGGAGGGTTACTGGCAATTGTCTTGGTTTTATAATCAATCATCATGGAATTAATCTTTTCCAAACCATCAGCACTATTGTTCATCACATGCCTAATGATTTCCACTAGATTGTTCAGGTTTTTGTTGATCTCGCTCATATCCTCTTCCAGCTTCTCAATTCTTTTCTCTTGGTCAACCTTCATAGTTTCTACATCTTGAGAAATTTTCTGGATCATACTCATGATCTTCTGAGATTTATTGGGACCAAGGGATTCCATTAAAGTGTCAACAATTTGTTTAATCCCATCTTTTAGGGATCCAATTTCCTTCTCCACCCACTTATAACAGTTCTTCTGAATTCTAGTAGCCTTCAATAGCAGATTTCTCATCACCCTCTCCTCCTTTATCTTGCCTTTATTTTCCTTAATCGCAAACCCTTGCTTCTCATAATCCACCTTCATAGGGATGTCCAACCTAATCTCGTGGTCTAGAACTTTGGACCCACTAGATTTGGTAAGTTTTGATTTCTTTTTAGTGGGTGGTTCCAGGTTTTGTATTTTCCTGCTGCTAGATTTGAACTTACTAGCTACCCACGTTGGAGGATTGATTTTCTTGCTACTGTTAGTTCCTAGGGTCACTATAAGGTCCCCTTCGTTCTTTGGTGTATACTCAGGGTCCTCCATATCCTTGATATCATGCCAATCCATGGTTGTACCACTATTATCCTCATCCATCTTTGTATCAAAAACCAACTATACATCATGGTTAGAAGAGGAAATTTGGGTTTTATCCTTGGGGGAGGGTTTCACTTCATGAGCCTATGCAAATTCCATAATCAACAAGATAAGCCCTTCATGAATCATAGGGTTATCCTTGTTTTCTGAATGTTTAAGTAAAGTTTTCTCCAAGGATGAAACCAAATAAAAGGGAATGGAAATCAATCTACCATGCCTAAAATGGTTTAAGATAGTAAAATGATGTGAGAAAATACTAGCACATCTACCATCCAAGCTGATGTGCCTCATGATGAATTCTGCCATATCAGTCTAGAGGGAAATCAACTCTTTCCTGTTATAGCCACTGTCGACCATTTTTCATAATCCTTAGTCTTTCCTTCTCCTTATCATAAAAGGCAGCAATAGCCTCCTCAACCGACTTCCCGTCTCTTTAGAATTTTCTCCCTTTCATATCTAGACCAGAAACAGTGGCAACCGGATTTTTGTCTACTTGAAACTCTGCACCAAAGGAAGTCAATAGACTCTTATTCCAACCTTTAACAAAAGTTTCTATAACAATGGCAGAATGACCATGAAATCTCTCCAAGAAGGGCACCATCCCACTGTCAGAAATTTCCTCCCAAACCTCCTTGTTCTTCTACCATTTATCATAGGTTGTGGGTTTAAACCTATTCTTTTCATATCCCATTGTGAAGCTCGAGCAAATTAGAGATTCTAGAAAAACCAAGAGGAAAGAAAACTAGAAACGGGGCAAACTAAAACTTCTAACACTTGTCAAAGTGATAATAATTTGAAATATCACCCCAACAACTCCCATCCCATCATAATCTTTCATCATAAATTTCATTGGAAAGGGCGAAGATCTTGGCGTCATTTCTTGCTAGGTCACACAAGGTTTTTCAGGAAAGTTTCCTCTCCTCTCCACCATTTAACCACCACGTTACCCACCGCAAAGTTGGCAAAATGATCTGCCAGTTTGTTTCCTTCCCAAAAAATGTGAAACATCTTGAAATCCTCCAAGATGGCTATCATTTCAAGGCAATCCTTGATTAAGTTTGAAATAGTCCAGCTCGACACCATATATCCCTTAATGCATTTGACGATGTTAAGTGAATCACTCTCCAGCCAGACTCGTTTGAACCCCTCCTTGCTCGCCATGTGTAGTCCTATGTAGGTGGTGTTGGTCTCTACAAGAAGGTGTTTATATTTGTTATTTTTTATTTCTAGCTTAATTTATAAACATAAGACTATGTTGACATCTTAAGTGGGGGTATATGTGTCGCCTCCTTGCTTCTTGTCTTGATGTCACTGCAACACTCATTTTTGTAGTATGATTTCCCTAGAAACATTGAGTTTTCTTTGGTATCCCTTGTCTTGGTGTCACAAAAACACTTATATTGTAGTATGTTAACCTCACATATACCAATTTTTATTTGGAAATCTTTTTCTTGGTGTTACTACAACACCCATTTCAGAGTTGTAATTCATTACATATAATGATTTTTGTTTGATGATCCTTATCTTGTTGTCACTACAATACTGATTTGGTAGTTGGATTTTCTTAGAAATAACTTTTTTTTTTAGTAAACATTATCTTGGTGTCATTATAACACCCCTTTTTTAGTAGGATTTGCTTACAAATAGTGCCTTTTGTTTGGTTATCCTTGTCTTAGTGTCAATGTAGCAGATATTCTGCCGTAGACTTCCATGGATAAAACAAGGTTTTTTTTGTAATCTCTCTTTCAAGATGAGTTAACTGGCATGACACACCTTGCTAGACCAATTTGACTCTCCTTTCTTTTCACATACATCACACAACATAGGACACTTTATTCTCTAAAGGAATTTCTGCTTCTCCATAGATCACCCATCATAACACAACTTGCCTATTCATAGAATCCACATTCCCTTCTCTCTCTCCCATGAACCTATAACATAACATAAATTTCTAGCTATTGGATCATGGTTTCTTGTCTTATAAATTTGGTATATTCTCTTTCTCTATCCATAAGACCATTTGTGCTCTTACAATAGAATTTCAAGAATGATATTAGTGGTTGAGACATTTTGATTATCAAGGTCCCTTCAACCGGCAAACATAGAGGCTTTGTTTTAGTAATAACCCATTGTGTGTCTTTTTTTGTCTTTGTTTTCCTTTTTCCCTATTGTTTGAATTTTTTTGTTCCTATTTTTTATGTCTTTCCTTGTATATGATTGTGTGAGTCAAGATCCTAAGCTTCAGATATTGTTCCTTCGTATTTAGAGGCATCTTGTCTCTTTGTAATATTGCTCCCAATTTCTCATGTCTCGCTCTTTCTTCTCCTTTACTATGAGTATAAGTGTAAGCCCATACTCTCGCTGAATTATGAGCTAAATATAGTGTCATAAATTATAATCCATTCAATGTTTACACTCCTTGTTCCCTTACCTTAGTGTGTCTCCTCTTACCTCTTCTCGAAGCATATTTCTGGCTTTGCACTACAATACTAATATTATATGATTATATGATGATCTAGGTCCATGTCCTAAGCCTGATTATAAATATGCCACTTTTATTTCACCTCTTTCTAAGTAGATTATGGTGTTAGGAATCTGTGTCTTAGTGGAATAGGGTGTTGGATGTCATAGTCCGGGAAGAAAGGGCCCATTTGTAAATATGTTTCCATACTAATTCCTGCTAGTTGATTCTTGAAACCAATATTTTTATAAGGCTATTGAAGGTTGGCCTAATTCATTTTCATCCCTCAAGTATCTAGTAGTTATTTATGCCTATAATGTAAAACTCATTTTTATTTATTAGGCCTTACAATGTTTTATACATAAATATATTTTTAATTTTAATTGTCAAATTTGAAAATAGAATGTTTTAATAAAATTATCATTTTTGAAATAAACCTAGCTATATTTTAAAAAAATTAAGGAAATCGATAAGAATGAGTCAAATGAAAGATAGCTAATATTTGCATACACCAATTAATAACATCCTCAAATATAAGACATGAAAAATAGAAAAATAACATGCAACCAATAAGTGATTTTTGCCTAGGGTAGGGACCATCACTTGATTCACTTAAGCATCCTATTATAGGCAAGAGGTTGCAAGGTCTAATTTTCCCCAATTTCCATGTTATTGAAACCCATTTGTTGCAGCACATGTGTTTCACCAACATAGCTGAAATTGTTTGCCAGACATATAGGCTTATAGTAGTTTATAGGGCAGAGGTGAGACTGGACAGGCACAATTCTTGCACTCTAAAACAAAATAAAAAGAAAAAATGTTTTTTCCTTTTTATTGCCAACACATTTTGTAACATATTTCAAACCTAGTGTATGCTTTTCCTTTGAAAATGACAATATGATATCGTTACTTTTTACTTGTCATATTTTATTTTAGCTCCACATAAAGACATTTCTTATTTAGCATTAAAAAACATGTCTTCATTTCACAAAATTCTTTCAAAATAAGATCATATATCTCTTTGTTGTCAATCATAGATTTTTCATTATTTCAAGATAATTCTTTCAAACAATAAAAAAATGTTACTATTAAATATAAGAGAATAACAAAAAGGTCAATGTTTGTATATAAAATTTGCAAATAATAATGAACAATCAATAAATGTGACATTTGACTAAGATTCTAAGTTTCAATAATAAGAATACTAACAAATTATAAATTCACTTTGATGACTTTCCACTAAAGATAATAATAACACTAACACACCACCAAGTTATTACGATGACTTTATTGCATAAATATTAATAATAACCATACTATCATTCTACTTAAAAATAAGAAGAATTAAACATCTTCCTTGGAAATATTATATTTCATGAATAACATTGTCAAATATTGAATCTTGTGCAATATCCCAAGACTAGCTTGATAAACAGCTAGGTTATATAACCCATTTGTATAAATATAATATCTTACTAATTTAATTGCTCGACTTATACGGGTTTTTAAGCCTCCACAAAACTTCAGTGAATGCTAAATATTTATAGCAAACTCGTACAGTGATTATATAGCATTCTCACAGAAGCAAAAAAAAATATTACAGAAATGTGAAAGCAAAGAAGCTTCCACTCATAATGGACTTACCAAGACTTTACATTTAAAATTGTACCCACGTTCAGCCACAAGCCCATAAAGACACTGCAACTACTGGGGTTGCTTTCCACCCAGTTATTAGGGCATCTCCATTGGCCTCAACACTAAAGCATTCTCCGTTAGGAAATTCTCTGAGCAGTAATCTGGCCTGATACCAAGCTTGATAACTGAAGCTCATCTCCCTGAATCCCTTGTGTTTAAAAAAACATCTCCACACATCAATTTTAACATGTCTAACTCTCCTTTCGCTCCCCTCACAGGCAATCGTATTCCTTAGCTGCCTTCCACAGAATATTTCCTCATACTTCACCCTTCGAGGATCATGTCTATCCGGCATTATCACATCATGGGCGTCAAAACAAGCGCTGCTATGAAAAAGTACATCGACTAATCGCTTTTCAAAAGATGGAGAATTGCTGTCAACTTCAACCTCTATATTCACCATTATCCGGGGCTTTAATCTCTTTATAACATCCACAACACTCTCCAGAAGACTCCGATTATATAATAGCCTATGGAAAACAGTGGGAGCGAACACTGCGACAGCCTCCCCAGGTTTTATTTTGAACATACCTTCGTTAATCTCCTCCATACTTTTGATCTGCACCATCCTGTAAGAAAACGGAATCCCCAAGGACTCAGCGAGCTCGTGAAGTCTTCTTCCGCTATCTTTCAGATCATCCGCATCCATTCCAAGTGCCGTGATCCTTAGAAGCTTAGTCGAATGGGAAGTACTTCTCAGCGCAAGGCTCTGCATCAGAACCGACCATTGGCACCCATTTCCAATCTCCAGATCTATAACATGAATTCTGCTAGAATCTCCCATAGTGTCTAAAATTGCCTGCATAGACGTTAGTGTCACCAGTTTCACATACGGGAGAACACTATTATAAAAAGCCAGCACCTGATTAAATTCCGCTTTATTATAACCACTGTTGACATTGTTGGTGAAATTGAGGGCTGGCTTTAGAGGATTTCTCAACTCCTCGCAGGCCTGGCGTTCGATTCTCTCCTGGAGCGCCCCGGAAACGTAGTAGCAGAATCTCTGTGTGGGGTTTCCCCACTGCGAAGAGAAGTTACGACACTGCGTCAACAGCCTGGATGCTTGATCATACTGTTTGCTGCTTATTAAATCCGCCGTGATGAAAATTAGCTGAGCCAATTCTAGCCCATGCTGGTCTTCCATCGCCATTGCAGGAGTCACAAAGCAAGAGTCCATGCCGCTATCAAGAGATCCTCGTATGTACCTCGTGGCCGCGAGTTTGATGATTTCTTCAGCAGAAAAAGCCTTGGCATTTGTGGGCATTTCGCCATTGAATTTAGAGGGCGGCGGGGAAACATCATACTGTGGTATTGAGGATTCATCAAACTGCCCTGACATAATATTCAGCGCCGTCTGATCGCCCTCGTAGATTGTTGAACATCGACTATTTTTATACCCACACACTGGAAAGCTCTCAGCCATGGTTACCTTCGCCTGGTGCAAATAACCTACAGGATTCCTTTATTACTCCTAAGGAAAATAATTCAGAGTATAATATCACAGAAAGAGAGGAAATCTATCATTTTCTAGTAGTTTTTGTCTCTACAGTGTTGGTGCAGTTTGCTGTCACGGTATGAATCGAGGACATATTTAACAATGGCGTCAGTGGCGGCAAGATTCCCAGCATGGCTGTTTTCGAATACATACAAATAGTAAAGTACAATGCTTCTTTAAAATATAAACTTAAACTAATGGGAAAGATTCGTTCGGTCGCTTCCGCGTCGTTTAAAATAGATTGGAACTGTTTGCTGAAACTTAAAATAATGGGAGAGATTCGGTCGCTTCCGCGTCGTTTAAAAGACCAACTCTAATACCGAGAAGAATTTTATCTTTGAGATATTGTAAAAACATTTTTAATTTTGTGGTGTTGTTCTATTCAAAAGGAAAGAGATAAATTTTATCCTCTCAAAATAGATTTGACTTTATTTTATAATATTATAATAATGTTAATTTTCATTAATTATATTTTTTTAAAAGTTTTGCTGGCTGTTATATATATATATCAAATATAAGTAATTTGCCTTTAGAATAATTTAAAAATTATTTCATTATATTCATTAATATTTAAATCAAGAGCCTTCCTACAATGACAACAAAAATAGTGGTATAACTTTAGAAATGCACTTTCAATTTTTTATATTTAAATTTTAAACTATTTACTATTATTTTAAAAATCATTAAAAAATGAAAAATTTATAAACTACATTTTGTAACTTATAATCAACGCCCACTAATAATTCTTTTAAGAATATTTGCTATACATGTAATTATGATGAAAATGGTAGATTAACTTTTTTTTCATTTGATTTACTATTATTTTATGGAAATATGATTGTTTTTATATAATATTTATTTGTAAAATTTAATTGTTATTATTAATATCAATATTTTGAAATATAAATGATTGTTAAATTAAAGTTAAAAAGTAAGAATTCATATTAACACATTCAAACCAAATTACTTTGAAAATATAAATTAAAATATGAAACTAAAACTACAATATAGAAAAAAAAATTAAAATAACATAAATATCTCTTATAAATTTTAAATAGATTAAATTAATTTTTTAAATTAAATTAAATAAATAATATAATTATATTATTACTCAAAACTCTCTCGATTGAACCTGCACCTTACTTGTCTCATTCTCTCATTCCCCGTAAAGAAGGCTTCTCTCAAGGAAAAAAGAAATCAAAGTTGTAAATGGTGCCCATATGTCATATTATCCCGGTATTATGGTGCTTGATTTAACGTATTCACTTGTATTATACACATAACTTTAATGTGGTTTACGCACAAAACGTATTTATATGGATTTACTAGTTGCACAAAAGAGTTACACTATAGGGGCTTGCAATAGACAAACTAATAATTGTAAGAAAATCATCTAACATTGTATAAAGAGGGGATTGTTAAAAAATTTAAGATGGTATCATAGTTATTGATTTTTGCTATAAAATTAGATTGCTAAGATTAGATCCTTTCGGAGAATGAGAAAAGGACAAGTGTCATCATTTGATTAGTAGATGGAAAGGAGATGAAAAATGAAGCAAAATGTATGTTGGAATTCTATTGAGACGACATTTGATGGTGATGATAGAAAACGGTGTTTGGGAGTACTTCAGGAGGATGGACATTTCCTTGACCCATGTGACATGTACATAAGACCCATCATTTTGAACACATTAAAACTTTTAGGGGATTTAAAAGAGTTCACTAGCACCAAGAATGTGGTAACTAATTTTAGCTAACAAATAAAATGTGGTGGAAAATGACACAAATTAAATAAATATTTTTTTAATTTTTGGAATGGGGATGGGGATATTAGGTAAATAAATATTTAGATTCATTTACTTAAGGTGTACTATAGATGAATACTCATTAAATGATTTTAGAAATAAAAAATATTAAGTGAATACTAATCAATAGTGGATGAATAATGTCTACTTTAATTAAGTGATAATAAATTATTTAAATCTAGATATGGACATTTTTTAAATGCTCATCCTCTATGGCCTCCCACTCCCTATTTTAAAACTACCACCTTCCACCCAAAGCTACGTGGGTCAAAAACTCTCCAGCCTGCAACTTAGTGGTTGAAATCTCCAATACGAGCTTTATTTCCCCTTATTGTTATTGGTCTTCTTGGTGTACCTAAAGCCTTGGTTAACTCTCCATTTAAGAAATACTTTGCTAATTTACTTCACAAGCCCTTGGAGGGCTCTTATATTCTAGCCACAAAATTCATCTCTTGTGTCTCCATAATTCTAGAGGAGATGTTTGGGTAGGAGGCGTTGGACAACATTTCCTACTTCAATGGGAAGGAACTTATTTGTAGGTTTAATTGCTTGTGGCCCTCACTTCTTGAGATACATACCAAGATTTAGGAGCACTGGAATACATTGGTCTCAACTAAGATTGAGATTTAGCCCGACACTTGTTGCTTGCTCATTATTTTCTTTAACTTATCTAAGCATAGAGATCTTGTTGTGATCATGGGTGTTTAGAATTTGAGGTTTCATACTCTATCCCTTCGCCCTTGGTCGCCCTCTTTCAAACTTCTAGTTGAACCTACTACATTTTCTCCTACCTGTGTAAGGAACCCTTACCATCCCCTCCACTTCTAGTACAACTATAGTTGCAAAGCTATAGTAATACACAGTCATTTTCCTAAATTGCACCCTATTTCTATACTTTTCTCCTAGACTTCCTACGGTGGGATTTTGATTGATCTAGATCTCTCTAAATTAGTTCCTTCTAATATTTCTCTCATTGTAGGTGAGTTTTTTTGGAGAAAGATTTTGGACTATTTTTGTACATGCCATTTGGCCTCTTCTTTCCCTCCTAGTTATCATCTACATTCTACTCCCACCTAGTAGAAGAATGTTGATCACTCTCATCTCATGCTTTTTTCTACTGATTTAAATTTTTGGTCAGTGTTTCACAGATCCAACACCTACCACTACTACTAGATTACATATTATGGTGGCTAATGCCTTTGTTCTTCTCAGATGACTTATTTTGTTAATCTCTCAACTTTTGGTTGCATCCCATCCATCGTTCCTAACTCTCCTTCTCCAAACTATCAAGTCACCTCTCAAAATTTGGCGATCCTTCTAAGTAACTGGTCTATTTCATCTAATGGTTCCTCCAACACCACTCTCACTTGTTTCTCTTGATGTTTATTCTTTTATAGTTGTTCCATCCAAAAAAATAGTCAATCTCTTACTATGTAGAGTACTCAGATTATTTTTTGGGGGGCCCTTGTAGGTCCCAAACCTGATCTTCAATAAGGTTTCTTTTTATCCTACTCTATGAATAATTTCAATTTGTTCTAGCTCTCCTACATTCTAATTATTTGGTCATTAGATGCAATGACAATCCCAAAGACACTGAGAGGGGGGGTGTGAATCAGTTTCTAACCGGTTAATGGAATATTTGAACTTATTTATAACTTTGTAACCCAAATTAATGTACTGGTAAACAAGTAATAATGTAGTAGAGAGAAATAACAGAGACAACATAAGTGCACACCATAACACAAGATATTTTGGTGAGGAAACCCGGTAAGGGAAAAACCTCGGTGGGATTTGTGACCCATAATATTTACTCACTGACCAATATGAATAAATATTACTTACAACAGGGGCCTGCACATGTAGGAAGACCAATAGCCTAGAGCTCACTTCTCAATGGAAGAGTCTCCTTGACTATAAAATGGATAATTAAATCCAAGATAATCTACTGCTCAAAATAGAATATGCAATGCTTGGTTCAATACCTGTTTAAGCTCAGTCAAATACCTTAACCAAAAACCTTTCGCTATTTTTATTATCTATTACATAATCACCTCATACATTACTATGTCACCTACTACATTACAAAATGATCTATAAGATCTCATACATATATGAGTCTAGACAATACATCATGTCAGCTTACAAATAATTAACTATATTACAATATAATTCACATAAATAAAAATTTATCTCATGTCGGCCTAAGTACCGGTATATTTCATTGCCGGTGCAATCTAGATGCTAGTGAATGTGCATGTTGGTGTCGGTAGATGATGACTGTGTTGTCGGTGAACTTGTAGAATCCTATTACCGGTTGGTTTCCATCAATGATGACATCAAACATTCTCATGTGAGTGTAGAATGCCAAGAATCTCCCCCTTTGGCGTTGATGGAAACACTCATGAGAAAAATCCAAAACTGATCCCCAAAAGAAGTGTGCTCCCCCTGAGCAAGTGATCTCTTCTGTGCATTTTTCTTCATACATTTTTCTCCATACTACTCCCCCTTTGACATTAATGACAAAGGATGTCAAAAAAGAATCAAAGAATACAAAAATCTATCTCATAGTCTATAACTAGTTATTTACAATTTGAAAGGTATCCGCCAAAATTAGGTTCAGGCTCTGTGTGAATTTGTTACTGTCTAAAATAATTGTTGAGTTAAGTACCCATAATAAGGAATCCATATGCTCATTACAATCTTTGATAGTTTTCTCAAAGAATTCACCTTTTTCTTTATCTACTCTTTTCTTAACAGTTTCCTCATTTACCTTATCTATGGTTAGAACATTTGAAGCAATAAATTTGGATAGTGCATTCAATTTACCTAAATAATCATCAATATGATCTATCTTACATGTTGGTGCAATCATCTTCAAAATAGGCATTGTATCATCAATGGCCTTAAATGCTAAGACATTGCAATATGTTATCCTCTTTATTGAATCCAAAAGAACATCTGTTACATTTGTAGGTCTGAAATCTGTTGTGGTTGTACTCGGTTCAACAATAGCTTTCCTTTCAATAGATACTTGACCAATTACATTAACAATTTCTTCCTTGTTTCTAATAATTGTTTCCTCTTTATTGACAATTTCTGTCGGTTTCTCACTCTATGTATGTACCTCTACTTCTTCTGGTTTCTCGATGTCATTTTTCTTAGCCTCTACCTGTATCTCAGTGTTCTGAGAGTCAACAGTGCTAACCAGTGACTCAGAGATCTCAATGTTCTTAGCATCGACTGTCTTAACCTCTGCAATCTCTTTATCCATAACAATATTAAAATCTTGTGTATCTACATTCATAGTAAAAATAATTTTTGAATCTGGATTAATGTCATCATGTGTCATTTCTTCAGTCCCCTTATCCTGTTGACTTTCTGTATCTACCGATGTTGCTGTTGTTATTGGTGGGTGTCCTATGCTAGTGGAGGAAGGTTATTTTTGACATTTATAATAGGTACACTACCAATTTTACCTTTACCTTTGTCCTATTGATATACCTTTGTAAAAGACTTATCCAATTTTTGTCTACCCATTTCTTCTTTCTTTTATTTTTCAACAAAAAACATATCCTAGTTGTCTGTAGTTTCATCAGCTATTTCTTTCACTCTCCCAACCATTAGGCTAACCTGCTAGTGGCCACTCACAAAAACTGACCAGTTGGCTTTAGAAATTAGTTCATCAATTTCCTCCCTGGAATTTACAGGGTGAACAACCAACAATGCTTCAACCTTTAACTTTTTATCTAGTTTCATCACTAACATTCTTTTAGCCTCTAATCTCAGATACAAGTCATTCAACAGATCATCTACAACTTCAATCAAAACTTTCTTATAGATGTCAACATGCAAAATAATGCTAGCCTCTATTGTCTCCTTGTCAGAATCCTTGTAAGAATGATAAAATTTGTTCACATTACTAAGATTACCTTCTTGTGCTATTTCATTTATTAGTTCCTCCGGTGTAAGGGTATTCTGTGTCTTAGGTTCTTGTTTCTTTTTAGGAGTTCAATTTTTCTTAGGCTCCATTATAACCTGCTGCTTCTTCCTTAAACTTCTGGGCCTTTTGGGAGAAGGAGAGGGTGCTAGTGAATTTTTCCTCTTCCTCCTTTCAACTCTTTTGAACTTTGTTGCCTTACCACTATCTGTATCCGAAGAAGTGACAACTAGTGAAACATGAGCTACCAGTTCCAATCCTTCAAGTTCACTAGCAGATATACCACATATGTTCATCAGACTTTCCTTAACTTTCTTAGCCATTTTGGATGCACCTTTGATGAATTTTTCTCTTCTTTTTCTTTGCTTCTGCATCAAAACAATGCTCTCAATAATGTCAGCATTTCCAAAAGTTTCTTCAGCCGGTTCCCTAGATGCATCAAGAAGTGTCTTAGCATATGCTTAAAGAATATTCAGATCAACTTCATATCCCATCTTCGTTATCCAAATAGTTCTAGGAGTAACAACTTCCATCCATGTTTCATCTCATTTTATTACAAAACAAATTTTCTTATCATACTTATCTACAATGCTTTGAGGTATCCTTTCTCTATCCTTCATTTTGGTTTCGAAGTTTTTGAAGTAGTCTGCTATAATTTTATCACTATTAGCACCAATGATGATAAGAGCTTCCATGATTTGTCTTCCTACCGGGATGTCATATGCAAAGTCATTATGACCAATGTCGGGTAATTCCTTTGTGAAGTAAACCATTAGACACACAAGTAGGTTGCCAAAATAGAATGTTCCCTTCTTTCAACCCTTAATCTTCTTCAGGTTATCTAGCAGTTCATCCTTAAGCCACTCACAGATATCAATTCTAGTATTGTTCTTAGCCATCTCATATGCACTATGAATACATAAGCTAGAAACTGAATTTAATTTGGGCCTACTACCTGTTGAGGGTAAACCAGTAACTACCTTGATTGCTTTCTTAGTGATTTTAAAAACAAAGTCTAGCCACATAAACTCTGCATAAACTCTGCTCAGTGCAAGACGAACTACCTCATTCAGAAATTTAGTTATGTTTAGAATTTCAACAAATCCTAAGTCTTCTACAATCTTATGCTCTGGTTTAACTAGACCTTGTTCATTAGTTATAACGTCTTTGTACATGTTCTTCAAATCATCAAACACTAAATTTTTTATGTTGCAATGAATATAAATCCTTGGGTCTTCGGCAAAAGTAACTCCCTTTGGAATCTTAGAAAAGGCTCTAATAAAAACATCTTGCTTGGTGATTTAAGGAATGATTTTAAACATAGGTCTAAGGCACTTAATTTTTTCTACCATAGTAGGGTTTGCAATAAATTCAGGTACAGAGGATGAGGATGCCATTTCAAAAGATAAATACCTTATAACTTGAAGTCCTTGAATGCCTGAAAACACCTTGCTACTTTGCCTTTAGAATGCCTTTTCTCAATTTCATGCTCACTGAATGCTTGGGTGATTGGTGGATTGAAATGAGGGTTTTTTGGTGCTTTAGAACCAAAATGTTCTCCAACAACCACATTAAATGCTTCCGATTAAGTGCAATCTTAACATATCTACCGATAAACAAGAAATGTGTCTTCTTGCCATCAACTGAGGGTAAAATGCATTATTTTTAACTTGCTACCATACCCCCTAAGGATTATTCCTTATTCAGATGAAGAATCTCCTACTGGTGGAGGATTACTCTGTTCTACCAGTGTAGAGACAGATTCATCAACTCTCTAATCTCTCTTCTTAATCCATTGTTTTGAAAATTATTGCTTTATTTTGTTTACCTTTTCCTTTCCCTTCTCATTAGATCCTTTATTGTTCTCTAGTATAGTCTTGCTTCTACAAATCTTTACAAATATGCCCAATCTTGTTAAATGCATAACAAGCTACATTATTCCTCTGAATAGCTTTTCCATATCCTTGACTAGTTTGTGTTCTGCATTGATTAGATAAATGTCCAAATATACCACAAACATAGCATTTCACATTCATTCTACAATTTTCTGAATTATGACCAACTCTATTGCATTTGGAACATTGATCGGTGGGTAAAATTGTATTCTAATTATTTCTAAATCTGCACTGATTTTCTCTATGACCAAACTTGTTGCAATTAAAACATTTCCTATTAAATTTATAAGCATTATGTTGTCTTATTAGTTTACTATGATCTTGATTGTTTACAGTCCTAAAACTTTCTCCATGTTCAAATCCAAGTCCAACTGTATCTTCATCAGGTTTTTGTCTTTTCAACATGTCATCAAGCCTTTCTGAACTTCTCTTGAATTTGTTTTTGTATTCTTTTGCAGTGATCAACTCTTTTTCTAGAATCCCAACTTGTCTTATAAGCTCCTCTTTATCATGTTGCATGTTGCATGTGAATCAAATCTGTCTTAAGCACATCATTTTCATGACCAAGTCTCAAATTTTATTTTGCTCCATCATTAAGTCTCATATTCAAGTCTTCTCCATTCTTCTTCTTGTCTTCAATATTCTTACATAGACTCATGGTTAGATCTTGCATTTCATTCTTCATGTTACTGTTCTCTTATCTCAACTTCTCTACAATATCTCTAAGAGTTTCCTATTCATCATCTTATTTCTGCATTTTCTCATGAAGTTTTTTCCTCTTGTTTTGTGCTATAACCAGGTTCTCCTGTAGTCCTTTAATGAATTCCTGGACAATCCTCAAATCATCTTCAAGTTTGATATTCTTGATTTTTTTGTATCAAAATCTTCAAGAGCTCCTTCCAACTATTTTCTCAAACTCTCCATCGGTATCGATTTCAGAATCTTCCTCAAGCAGTTAGGCTTTTGCAAATAGAGGACCAGGCTCTGATACCAATTGTTAGATGCAATGATAGTCCCAAAGATACTAAGAGGGGGGGTGAATTAGTGTCTAACTAGTTAATGGAATATTTGAACTTATTTATAACTTTGTAACCCAAATTAATGTACCTGTAAACAAGTAATAATGTAGTAAAGAGAAATAACAAAAACAACATAAGTGCACACCATAACACAAGATATTTTGGCGAGGAAACCCGGTAAGGGAAAAACCTAGGTGGGATTTGTGACCCACAATATTTACTCATTGGCCAATATGAATAAATATTACTTACAATAGAGGGCTGCACATGCAGGAAGGCCAACAACCTAGAGCTCACTTCTTAATGGAAGAGTCTCAATGACTACAAAATGGATAATTAAATCCAACATAATGTACTGCTCAAAATAGCATCTGCAATGTTTGGTTCAGTACCGGCTTAATCTCAGTCAGTTACCTTAACCAAAACCCTTTTGCTATCTTTTATGATCTATTACATAATCACCTCATACATTACTATGCCACCTACTACATTACAAAATGATCTATAAGATCTCATACATATATTGTTTTTTACAATACATCACGTCAGCTTACAAATAATTAATTACATTACAATATAATTCACATAAATAAAACTTTGTCTCATGTCGGCCTGAGTGCCAGTATACTTCTATGCCGGTGTAATCAGGATGCTGGTGAATGTGCCTATCGGTGTTGATAGATGATGTCTATGTTGCTGGTGAACCTGTAGAATCCTGTTACCGGTTGGTTGCCATCAATGAAAACATCAACCATTCTCATCTGAGTGTAAAATTCCAACATTGGTTACCCCTTGGTTAACTTTACTATAATTTCCTAATAACAATAGAGTGTTTTGATTGTCTATTTTTGATCTATAATGGGTTAAGGCCTTTCCCCACTTATTCTAATAATAAAATTATTTAAATAATATTTAGGAATGAAATTAAGATAGCTAATTTAATAAGTACATATATTTTTTTAATCAATTGCAAGAAAATGGTTAGGTTATATATAAAAATGTTAATGGGTAAATTTAAGATGTCGATATTTTGTTCCTCTTTGAAGTGGTTTTACAAAGTAACATCACATTGAAAAAAAAACCTTGTTGAAAGTAAGTATTTTGATACCCTAATAACTTTAAGTTAAAGTGACTAAGAAGAACTATGGTAGGGGTGATGATGCACACATCAGAGGATAGAGTGGTTTAAATTGTATGAGTCTATCCTCAATAGAAGAGAAAAGAGAGGTTGAGATGTACACAAAGAAAGGGATGACATGAAAATGGAGGAAGGGTTGAAATGCCTAGTTAAACTATACTAGACTCTTTATTTGATATTGCATGTGATGTTATGAAGCAAGTCATAGTGAACTATGTTTATTTTGTATCCCATCTCTAATAAAAGAAGTCATAAGAAACCTTATGCTACATAGCTCTATGATATGGAAGACCATGATAACACTATGGTAAGTAGTTTGAAAGGACTGACATAGATGACAAGAAGTAATAGTTTACACAAACATGAAATGAAGCATGCATAAAATTAAATAAATTAAAATATGTTGTTTCATCGATCAAGATGAAAATATAAGCCTGATCAACAAGACAATAGATAGGTTATATTGATCAATGAATGATACATTCTCAAACAACATAATGATTGGGAACTATATATCTTATTTTTGAATAAGGGAAAATAGGTTTTAGGGGGGCTAGAAACCCCATACAACAAGTTTATAAGGGACCCAAAACCCAAAATATTTTATGAGGATCTAGAACCCAACAAAGTAGGTTGTGCAAAGATATTAACAATGAAAACCACAGCCAAAAACCAGCATAACTGACTCTATAGGACAAGCTGCCTGAGGAACTACATGCAACCCCAAAAATAGTAGAGCACAACTGCCCACAAGGGTTAAGACAACCCCCTCACTTAGGATTTCCCTTTGGGACCCTTCATGTGGGATCAAAGGCTCATGTCAAAAGAAGGTGAGGACCTCTTAGACCGTTTACCTTTAACTGTTATCCAGCCATCTTCAACTTTAGTAGCCTCATCTTGCCACTCTAATGAATTTAATGCAGGCAAATCGGTAGCTAAGGGATAGCCAGCAAGCAATGAAGCTCCAATAGGCATAGCAGGACTTGGGTCAGAAAACCCCTGGAAACAACAACAAGCACATAGACCGCTCCAACAACCTCCCTAGACACATGAACAACACCCTCAGGCCAGTCAAAACCAATAAGAGTGGTAGATCCAATAGCATTTGACAACTCCAAACCATCAACTGAGGGATAGCTAGCAAGCAATGAAGCTCTAACAAGCATAGCAAGATGGGTTAGAAACACCCCTGGAAACAACAACAGGCACAGGGACCGCTCCAACAACCTCCCTAGACACATGAACAACACTCTCATACCTGTGAAAACCAGCAGCATGGGAGCTATATATCTTGTTGATGATGATTGAATTCTTATCATTTCTTAAATAAATGATAGGAAAGAGACAAAGGATGTGATTGGAAAAGTTTATTAGATTGTATGGATGGATTACATGTATTAAGATTTAGATTACTAAAAGTAGGATTCATTAGATTGAGAAAAGAGATAATATTATATTAGATGGTGGTAGCCTGTTTAACTTAGGACCAGTAACAAGGGAAAATGGATTAATTTATTATATTTAATATTATATTATAGTTTTTTTGTCAAGGTGATGAAACATGGAACATTATTCCATAGCATCCATTTTTGAGGAGTCACATGGTGTTGTTGAGGGCATAGTCTATTATGAAGGTAATGCTAATAAAATATTGGGAGGCACAAAATAGGTTTTATGAAAAACTATAAGGATGAGGGGAACTATTTTTAGAGGGAATCTCTTAACTATTAACTTTTAATTTTACTTCACTTTTTTGATAAAAAAATTATTCTCAATCTTATTGAAAATAAAATTCATAATATGGTCCTTTTGGTTCATTTTCCTTAGGAAGAAATATTTTCACGCTTATAAAAAAATTCTCTTTTTTTGTTAGAGTAGTCCTAGTTTGGGGCCTGATCCCTTATTTCTTCCTAATTTGTTGCTTTGGCTAAAAGCATCTTGTTAGTTTCACTCCTTGTCAAAATTTTTGATCTCATATTTGGGTAGCCTAGCTTTATGTTGTTTCTTTCCTTAATGGCTATCTTGATTTTGATTTAGGCCCTCTCCCACTTTACCGAATAAAAAATTTAGTAATATAATTATAAGATGTACCTTTTTGGAAATAATTTTTATAATATTGTTAAAATATTAAAAAAAAATGGAAGAGAATGACGAATAATGGTAAAAATAAGTAGTAATAAAAATTATTAGAGATTGTTGGAGTTGCCAAAAAAGGAAAGGAAAATTTAAAACTTCAACAAATATATCAAGCATAATGTAATAGCCAATAATCTATCATATAATATGTGTATCTATAATGAACTCATCTTTGATATATAGATAAAGGTGGAAGCAAGAAAGTGAAATATAAATATTGAATAACTCTCCAAGTGATGTGCCACATGTATAACACTTGGGCCAAGTGTGAATGCAAGTATCAAGATTCTATGAGGTGAGACAACAATATCATAATGTTAAATTAAGCTAGTGTGAATAATACTAGCTAGTTTGAGAACTAGATAATAGGTAAGTAGACACATAAATAAAACTTTCATGGTAACATCTCCATATAATTTTTTATTATTATAAAAGTAGGGTAGGGCTTTGACCTTTTGTAACAACAATTAAGGTATAATTAAAAATAGAACCAAATAGAGGTCACAACGAGATATCAATTATAAAACCTGTCTAAAATGAGACCATCAAATCGCCTATAAAAGATTTTCTAGAAACTATAGAGGCACATACAACAACTGTAGAACAACTAACAATAAAGTAGAACAAAAAACAAAATAAAAAATGGGAAAACATAACACTAGAAAAATATCATTTAATGAGATTCCAATTTATCATAATAGAATCCAAAGAATCTTGCCAAGCATCTTTATCACACTTTTCATTTGAAATTCTTGTGTTCACTTTGCTTTAATTTTTCCACTATTTGTTGGGAAATAAATAGGTTCAATACAAGAGATTATGAAGATCTGTAACTCCCCACCAAGGAATCCTATTGGTACCATAAGATATCTCATTGGATTTTTTGATAGTGTAGTCTTCTGCATGTGCATATTTTGTCATCAATAAATGGAATTTACCTTGAGGTGAGCATTATAATTGTAACATTACACATATTGACAATTTATTACTTCAAAAAAAATTCCATGCATTCCTTGTGTATTTGGCTTTTATCTTCTAGAGTTCTTGATGCAGAGACCCAAGGAACAAAGGTTTCTCCCTCAGACTCACTCTCCCAGACCCTCAATCAAGGTCTCATCACTCATGGATTCTTGGAAAATATAGACAACAACATGAAAGGACTCCTCTACATTCCCATTTTCTCAATGGGACCCCACTATATCCATGAACAACTCATGGAGATACAAATTCTCACATCAAGCCTATTCTTGACACCAACTCTCTTGTAGCCATCTATGGCTAACTTGGATTACAATACATCCACCATTGAAGAATAGGTGTGGACCCTATAAAACCTTTTGTCTAACTTGAGGAACATTTATTACAACCAAAACAACACCCATTTCTTTGTACAAATGCAATCAAGATGACTGCCCTCTACAAGGCGCCTACTCCTAGTAGCACTCTTTTGAAATTTTAAGGCAGAAATCAGAAATCATTCTAATGGTACCACAAAATATTTACACTTTTTATGCCTCCTTTTATGACACAAAACACTTCCAAAACTTATAACCCAACTCTTGCATTCACTAGGTCAAACGTTCCTTCTACAGGAGGGCTAAAAGGCTTTTAGGCCACTTTTACAAAGCAACCACACTCCAAAGGTATGATCTATAGGTCCCGAAGACAACTGAGAGGGGGGGGGGGGTGAATCAGTTGTCTAATAAATTCAAACCAAAAGCTTATTAACCAACTTAATGCTTAATACCGGCAAATCAGTTAAGTATGTTGGTAGATAGTGTTAACAGTAAATTGCTATACCAGTAAGAATTAATGCATGAAACATAAGCACAAAGTCATCCACAACACATGACACCAATATTTGTACGTGGAAACCCTATAAGGGAAAAACCACGGTGGGAAACCTTACCCACAATCAGATGATACTACTCTAGATAGTAAGTGTACAAGAGGGGTCTGCACATGTAGAAAGGCCAATAGCCTAGTGCTCACTGCTCAATCACAAATGGGAGTCACGCTGACTACAGTTGAATGGTTAAATCCAATAAGAATGTACTGTACAAAATCGCATCCTCATATGCTGAATTCAGTACTGATGTAATGCTGATATGCTCTACAAAAACCTAACTTCACCTTCAAATGATGTCTTCGTGTATGCCTCTGCTTTATCTCGCATATACTTTCACTTGAATCTTTTTCGCATTCCACACTTGATCTTACAAATAAGATCTTACTTATACCATACCCTAAGACCAATTTTAGTAGGTTGGCTCTACAAGATATTACAATAAAAACATTTCACAAACAATACAATATCTGATGCAATAACCGATTGAACATGTCAGCTTAATGCATTTACAACAATAATAAATCATCTCCATAGCGTGCCATGCTGATCTGGAAAAGATAAACCTGCCAGTGTAACCTTAGATAACCTGGACCTATTTGCCGGTAAAAGCAAATATGCAAATAAGAATATACAAATGATTATTACTTCAAAATAAAGTGTCTGCATGATGTCCTCGACGTTACCAAGTGTCTTCCATGTCATTCCAGGTACCGGTGAACATTATATCATGTCGGTTAATCATATACTAGTAACTGTTGCACAGTTTACTATTTGCCGGTGAATGTTGCTAGATCTCCAAAGTAGGTGTATTTAGTAGGTGTTGACATCAATGACAAAACCATACCAAAATACCAACATGATCCACAAAAACCAATGAATGGGAAAGGTCTTAACACATCCAAAACCACCAAATCCACCATTATATAGGGTCCACAACTCTTTTTTTTAGCTGGTGAATAATTTTTAACAGCCACAACCGGCTAGTCACAAGGGGATGCCTAGCGTAGGGTTTGATCCCAAAGTCCACCCATTAAACAAACCACTCAAAAAACTTAATAATATTAAATTAAATTGTCTCGATTACCATTCCTCATAATTTGGCCCAATTTGGCTAGAGGAATGAGGGGTTAAGAAGACTTCCCTGGAAACCCTAGTTTTGGAGGCTTTTCAGACCACCTGTCACCAAAATGCAGATATATTTCTTATTACTTGGCCTTTTCCTATCAAATTAAATAAAAAAGAACATAAACTCAAATGCCTATTCAGATCAATGATTTATATTGCACATGGAGTCCGTACAATGTCCATACAAGGCACTATTATAGATAACTTCTAGAAATTTATGAGTGTATTGAAATTTGATCACTGTCTTACATCCAAAATTCATTATTATCATTCTTCTCAATCTCCAAGTAATTAAACAAGTTTTATCCAACCTTCTCAATTGAATCCAATTGAATTTTTAATTAGGTAGCCGTTGGAGGGAGATCGGTTACAAAGTGACAACAAACTGACAACAAAAGTTGTCATCCAAGTTGGCAACTTTGCACAAACTTTACAACTTATGACATTTGCCTATGTAACTAATTGACTTGAAAAGCACTGAAAGGGGGGGTGAATCAGTGACACCAAAGTAAAACTATTTTAAATAGTAACCGGTAGATGAACTTAAAAAAGCTTTTAAATATAATGCATGTAATCCAAAATCATATAACAATATCCACAATAAGTAAAACATCAACCATAACACAAATATTTATATGTGGAAAACCTAAATAGGTAAAAACCATGGTGAGGTGGAACTCACAAGTTAACTATCTACAGTAATAGATAATGGACCAGTTAAGGTCTACAAAGTGCTCTATTAGGAGCGAATCTTGTTAGAGATCCCAAAGCTTGATTAAAATCTTATACCCTGTGAAAGATAGTACCCTGTTAGGAGTAACCTTGATAGAGTATTTCTAAATCCAAACTAATGGAATGCCCTGTTAGTGGATTTGAACAATAAAGCTTGTTAGAGCTTACCCAATTAGGGGATTTTAATTCTACTGTGAATGTTAGAAAAGAACAAGATTGGTTTGATCTGACTAAGTCGCACAATACTTGCTTGATCAGATCCTTCTAAGCATATTCAACATTGCTTTTCAACATACTCTACAACTTAACACTTTTTGTCTCTTGCATACAACATATCACTTTCACTCTCATAAAATAATTCATTGTGATGTCAATATATAGCCATTTAGATTTCATGTCGGCCACAAGAAATCATAACACAATTACCTAGGTGCAATGTTTCTAGTCAAGTGATCATAACTCATCACAAAAATGCTGCCAAAAATTGTTGGTGGTGATAACTCATCACAAAATCAACAAATACTGGTTGGAATACTCAATACCAATTAGAGTTAAATATATAAATAGTTTTTCCTTGATGCTCCTATGATAATCTCTGTTGGATCTTCATGTTGATGTCGATTAATCTATATCCACTGGTTGTCTCTTATGCATATACCACTTGTCACAAAGTACCGATTAGAAATAAATCTCTTAGTATACTGGTTGTAGTGTAAACAACTTTGAAGTTACACCGGTAGACAATATGAACATATGTGTGTGTATGTGTTTCATCAATGACAACGTATGATGAATATTTTACAATCATCATCAAGCCAACAATCTCCCCCTTTGGCATTCATGGAAGCACTTAGAGAATTTTACAGTAATACCACTAAGTGTGCATACAAAACAAACTTACACATATACACATATACATTATACAAAATTTTAAAAAACACACATACATATTTCTACTCCCCCTTTGAAAACAATGCCAAATTGAAATATATATATATATATATAGAAAATTTGTAACAAAGTGTTTAGGATGTTCAGCATATACAACAACTTGAAAGACTAAATCAAGACTCATGCATAGGCTATTCTCATGAAAATAAAATTAAAGTTCCTCTTCAACTGTGATATGGCATTTGTCCATGTCCCTAGCACGTTCTTAGTGTACTCGAGTGCAGACATAAGTTGTGTATTGAACTCGTCCAATGAATCTAGTGTACATGTTTCTGGAGTTGCTAAGATAGCTTCTGCATTTGAGTAGGCTATCTGGAGTATGTCCAGTTGTGATGTGATTAGACTCTTTAGTTCCTTTAGAGAATGGAGTCTCTTTTGCTTTCTCATGATCATAAGTATCCAACCTGTTGTGTAAATCATCCACAGATTTTCTAAAAGCAAGTATAGAGTCCTGAAGTGGCATAAATTCATTACATATCTTTTCTAACTCTTTCTTTGTTTCCATTTGCCTTTTTTTGGTATCAGAATAAAAGAATGAAACATTAGAGGTAGAAGCAAGATATTTTCCTCTTGTTTCAATACCTTTTCCCAATAAAGCTTTATTATGTGAAAGAGCTCATTTTTCGGTATCAATCTCCTTCAGGATCTGTTGTCCACACTTTTTCTTTTAACTCTTTTCTACATAAGCATGGGATGCTGCTTCAAGTGACGAGAGTTGGTCAGATGCATCAATGACTAGTTGACCAAGCTTGCTAATAGGGGTTGCCAGATGTGTTGCAGATGGTTTTGCTAGTAGACTAGATAGAATATTTACTACATTGTGAATTATTTCAACTTCAATCCTTTTCTCTTTAAGTCTCTTCTTATGTGCTCTACATTGCATGACATTTGCAATCTTCATCATTTTAGATGCGCTCATGTTGTCAATATTGATAGGCCCTAAAATGCCTAATGAATCATCATCATGCTCATCAGTCTGTTGTGAGACTAATATTTTTGTCAATTCAGAGGATGTTACCTTAATGATTGATTTCTCTTGATCTTTCTCTGTTTCCTATTTAGAAGTTTTTGTGTCAACATTTTTCATAGATTCCTTATGAGTGTTCTGTGAGACTAATGGAGATTGGGGTTTCTCAAGTTGTTCAGTTCTAGGTGCATTATCCACTCTCGATTGAGTGGCCGGTTTTTCAACTAAAGTAACCTGTAAATTAGTGATTTCAGGTGGCTCCATATCTGCTACAGTGATGTCTCCAGATAGATCAACTGTATCCTGAACATCAACAACAACATGGATAATGGTGTCATCCTTCTTCTTGACAGGATAGACCTCATCAGCTTGTACAATCTCTTCTTCATCTATTACAGGTCGATCAAAAACATCTTCCTCATTTTTAGAAGATTGTATGAGCTTTTCTATCTGTTTGATATTGTAGGCTATTTGATGAATCTCAGTCTCAATAATTGGCCTTTTTCCATTAAGTAGCTTCAATCTTCTTGCTTTGACAACAAACTAAGTTTTATACTGATCAACTAAAGCACTAATTTCATCTTTAGACTAATTGGGAAAATATTATACAAATATCTTATCAATAATTTATTGTTTGAACTTTACAACTTCCTCCCATTTATTTAAAAGAATAGCATACAAAGAATTTGAGATATCATTTTCAATATCATGAGGCAATCTACTATAATGAACCTATTGAATGACTTGTTTCTTCTCATCTTTATTGACAGAATTAAAATGTTCTTTGACATTTTCAAATTTGTTTCTTCCTAATGTCTTCATTTTTCTTTCAAAGTGGGTTTCGGGCTTGAAGGTAGAGATATCAATAGGCATAGTTTCCTTTGGTACTTCCTTCACTTTCTTAGCTACTATGCCTGCTGTTCTCATCTTCTTGTGTTCTTCCTCAGTGTCAGTACCCTCAAAGTCTTCTTTGAGGATTAATTTTTGACCTCTCTTCTTTGATGCATTCTCCTTATTTGTATAGATTTTAGGTGTCAGTTCCTTTTTGGTTTGGACACTCTGTATCACCCTTGTATTCTATATCAGTGAAGGTGCTTCTTCAACTTTATTTTTCTTACCTTTCCCATTAATGGTAGGAGAAATATTCATTTTATCTTGTGTATCTTGAACTAACATAATATCTAGTTTGGCCTTCATTTTATCTTTTGGAGATGCTAATAGGTTGTTAGCATAACTAGTCAGTAAGTCATAGTTCACCTCATAACTCGTATCTTCCATTTCTTCTTCTCTTGGCTCAATTGCATGCACCAAAAAGAAATCAGTGGTAACTATGAAAACAATGTCCTTGGAAAAGTGTTTTACCACATCTTCAGGAAATCTCATTCTCATACTCATCTTCTTCTTAAACTCATTGAAATATTTGTTCATAGCAATAGAAAATGTATTCTTCACAACCTTGATGTTGTTCTTGATTTGAGAAGATACCGGTAGGTCCTTAGACCATTCAAGATCACCCATTCCTGGTAGAAAATTTTGAAAATAAAAGAATAACCCGATCAATAACTATCCATAATTAAACTTTAGACTATTGTCCTTCTTGATAGATTGAATATTTAACATTAATTGGCTCCGTATAGCCTCACAAAGATCATAATTGGCATTTTTAGCTATCATCTTGTAAGTAGTATGCACTGCTACTAATGGAACACTATTTAATCCACTGGAATAAAATACCTGGTAGCCTATAACCATAGCTGCCAGTTTCATTGTTGGGTCCTTGATATTGTTAATAGAAAAGGCTCATTTATCAGATGTTGATCTGGTTAGAGAATATACTGTCTCTTTTGAAATATACCTCAGCACAGGTACTTCACTGGTTGAATAAAAACTAGTTACAGCCTGAATGGCTTCCTTAGTTAAAGTATGAGTTCTCTCTAAGTACATGTTCTCACCATGAACCCAACTCAAAATAATTTTGATATGTTCTTCTTCAAAATATTCAAGAAAGTAACTGACATTGTGAAAACCTTTCTCAAAAACCCTAATATACTCTATTTGAATTTTCCCATTCTCATCACAAAGGGATTTTAATTGAGTGTATATAGACAATGATCCTACATCCTCAATCTTGTAATCAATATAGCTGGACCAATCTCCCTTGACTATGACACCACTAGGAACTTATGATAATGCATTATACGATATAATCTTATTTTCTTTTTTAACCTCCATAGGTTTAGATATGATCATTAATTTCCCTACTAACTTTGAAGAAGATGCCATTTTAGATAAAATAGTTTTCGCAACAAGAATTTCAAGAAATACCTTATTTTGCACATGCTACATCGTTAACTGGTTGAATGCCCAAGTGCGCACCAATTCTATCCTCTCCAACCTTCAAATCAGCTCGAACAGACAAATCTTAATGCTCAACCAACAATCTTTCTTAGCTGTGCAATCGCTTAAAAATATTTTCTTGAATGCGTTAGGGTAAAAATAACAAAGTGAAAATTCGCTTTTATCATTTTTACATAGGACATTAAATGCTCGGCCATGAGGGTTTGAAACCCTATTTACACCACCCAAGAAAAAAATGGTTGATAATTAAATGACAAAAAGTTATCAAAATTTCATGCTTCAAAATTCTTTTACCACATACTTAGTTCAAGGGATCTGAAGATGAATTTACCATTATGCTCCCCTTAGCCATATGAAAAGGCTTAATTCACTGGTGTAGGATTCTCTTCATTGGGTGAAGGATAATTTCCTCTCCAGGTGATTCATCACTCTTTTTCTTCCATATCTGATTCATTTCTTCTCTGGTTTCTTCAATATTAACTTTCTTCTTTCCTTTCTGATTGTTAGAGATATTGACCGGTTTTCTATTTTTGGATCTACAAAATTTTGTTAAAGTGATAGCAGGCCATACTTGAAGATTTCCAAGGTCCTGCATTCCCTCTCCCAGTTCTTCATCAGCAGTTCATAGCCACATGACCAAAGTTATTACAGATGGTGTAAATGACATTTGTTACCTTTTCCATCTCAAATGGACTAAACTGGTTGTCATAGGGTGTTTGCCAGGTTATGTTAACCCAGTTCTCAAAATTCCTCATCCAGTTGCCATTTGGTCTTGGATTCATATGTGGTATAGGATTATTTTCTCCATATCTGTACTCAATAGATCTATATCCATACATTCCACATGTGAAGCAATGACCTTCAAGTTTCTTAGACACATACCTAGAATTAGTATTGTAGCTTGCATTTCTGTTAGGTTTGTCTCTAAAAGAATTTGTAATGTGACCAAGCTTATGCAAAATAAAACAAACAAGTTTGAAGAACTTCTTACCGGTAGGCTTTTTGACCTTAGGAGTAGATTTTTTTTCAAGAGTGTTGTTGCTGGTACCAGAGGATTCACCTTTTTCAGATGTGAAAAAACAAGGTCCAGAGGTATCACCATTTATTCTTTGAGACTGAATCTATTCTTCCAATATTATTGAACTTTTGATGAACTTCTCTGATTTCCCATTAGCTTCAGTAAGCTATGTGGTAAGATCTTCATTGTGCTTTGACAAGTTCTCTTTCAGAGATGATGTTAATTCAAGATCTAGCTATAGGTTCTCCTTTTCTTCTCTTTCAGCATTCAAATGCTCATCCAAGGTAGCATTTTCTCACTTGATCTTGGCAATCTCATGACCTCTTTCCTTGATAAGATCTTCAATAGCTCTTCTGGCTTCTAGTTCCTGACTCATGCGGATAGTAAGACCTTCTAGCTCACTCCTCAGATTTAACTTTTCACTATTGAGTTTTTCAACTTCCTCAGCTAAAGTATCAATATTGGCCTAATCTAAAGACCTATTATCAGATATCTCCAACAGTTGTTCAGATAGCTCTCTCCTTTTGACTTGTGAAGCTTTCAGTTTCACCCTTAGGGTTTCAAGCTCTCAAGCCATCTCAAGGTAGCTCATGTCCCCCATGGTGGTTTCAAGGCTTCCTTCTAAGTGATTAGGCTTCAAAGAAGTTAGGCTCTAATACCAATTCATGGACTTGAAAAGCACTGAGAGGGGGAGGTGAATCAGTGACACCAAAAGTAAAACTACTTTAAACAGTAATTGGTAGATGAACTTAAAAAATCTTTTAAATACAATGCATGTAATAAAAAATGATTTAACCACATCCACAATAAGTAAAACATCCACCATAACACAAATATTTATATGTGGAAAACCCAAATAGGTGTTGAACACAAAAATCCACTAAGAGGGGGGTGAATCAGTGGTTCCTAAGTGTTTTTCTTTCCACTCTAACTTTAGAATATCAATTATTCACTTATTCACTAAACAATCATACTGGTATTACAAGAAAGAAGGCCAAAGAGATAATTCATGCAAAAGTAACTCACAACATCACATTTAGGATGAAAACCCAATATGGGAAAAACCTCGGTGAGAAAAGTTGTTGGAGGCTACTGCTCTAATCCAGCCTCACAAGTAGAAAATTGACGTATAAAGATTTATGGCACCAACCTAAGGAGCACCAACCCTTGCACTTTTAGGGCGCTGATCCAAGGAGCACCAACCCCTGCACTTTTATGGTACCGACCCAAGGAGCACCAACCCCTGCACCAAGCTTCAACTTGGTGATGTATATTGAAATACTATTTGAATATAATTAAGGCTTCTTGTTGCAAATGAATTATGGAACTCTTTTGATCAAATAACTCTCTACCGATTGATAGTCTTTTCTCCTTCACTGAATCTCACACTATTGATTGTGAGATTTCTATCTCTGATTCTCTACCTCTATTTCCTTTTATTTCCTCTCTCACATAGTCTCTCAACACACTATGTCATTCATGGATGCTTCCTACTCTGCCACACCTTGCCAATTAGGCTCAAATACAAGACTATAGTTCTGCCAGTAGAATCCTCTCACCGGTATGCTTACTCACGCACACTGCAACTTTCTTAGAACTCTTTCTTTGGCCGGTAATCCTTCACCTTACTCACTCTTTCTTCTCTTCACCTTTTTTGATAACATCAACACATTCTGTCTTTAGCTCTCATTTCTTATACAACGATTTCCCACCAGAACGCAATTCAAACTTCGAAGCGGTTAGGGTTTTCTCCTTCTGGCAAGATCTTCAATTTGATCCAATCCAGCCTATCTTGGATCACTCACTTGTACTTCAAAGATGCATTTGTACACGGTTTGCATTATTCAATTCATATCTTCTTAAAATAGCAATCTTGAACAAGATCTCCTGCCTTGAAATCTATCGACACATAAAGACACTTTAGCTGTTTCCTTTTTAAATGTTTCCTGAATTGGATTTCATTTGGATTGATTCAGGCACCAACTACTTAGTGAGCTTCCTTTGTCATTCCTTCTTTCTCGAGCTACAATCGGTCAGATAAAATCCTGTTATTTGTGGCCCCTTCGTTAATGGGAATTATTTGTTTCATTGACCCTGTCGATGGGGCTTCACCAACCACAACATGTTTGCCACCTCTGCTCCACATGATATCACAACAATCAAGACATGGGCCACCAACACAAAGACAGTCTGACAAACACATAATAGTACATCTCTTTGTTGGTCAAGGTTTCTTCTTCTATTAACCGGTAGAGCACACTATACCAGTAGCACATCTTCACCTCAATGGTTTGACTCAAAACTTTCACATTCTGCCTCTTCATCATAAACAAGCAGTCAACCTTCAGAGTAGTTTTTACTTTACCGGTAGGCCTTCATTCTTTATGCTCATCCTTATGTAATTATCCATCATCTCGGTTGACAGCAATGACAGCTAAGTGCTAAAATACCAACAATTGGTAAAAACCACGGTGAGATGGAACTCACAAGTTAACTATCTACAGTAATAGATAATGGACCAATTAAGGTCTACAAAGTGCTCTGCTAGGAGCGAATCTTGTTAGAGATCCCAAAGCTTGATTAAAATCTTATACCCTATGAAAGGTAGTGCCTTGTTAGGAGTAACCTTGGTCAGGGATTTCTAAATATAAACTAATGGATCACCCTGTTAGAGGATTTGAACAATGAAGCTTGTGAGAGCTTACTCGGTTAGGGGATTTTAATTCTGCTATGATTGTTAGAAAACAACAGGATTGGTTTGATCTAACTGAGTAGCACAATAATTTCTTGATCAGATCCTTCTAAGCATATTCAACACTTGTTTTCAACATACTCTACAACCTAACACTTTTTGTCTCTCACATACAACATATCACTTTCACTGTCATAAAATCATTCATTGTGATGTCAATATATAGACATTTAGATTTCATGTCGGCCACAAGAAATAATAACACAATTACCTAGGTGTAGTGTATCTGGTCAAGTGATCATAACTCATCACAAAAATACTGCCAAAAATTGTCGGTGGTGATAACTCATCACAAAATCAATGAATACTGGTTGGAACACTCAATACTGGTTATAGTTAAATATATGAACCACTTGTCCTTGAAGCTCTTGTGATAATCTCCACTGGATCTTCATTGATGTTGATTAATGTATATCCACTAGTTGTCTCGTATGCATATACTAGTTTTCACAAAGTACCGGTTAGAAATAAACCTCTTAGTATACTGGTTGTAGTGTATACAACTTTGAAGTTACACCGATAGAAAATATGAACTTATGTGTGTATGTGTTTCATCAATGACAACATATGATTAATATATTACAGTCATCATCAATCCCATAGTAACCTATTATGACACATTATAAACCTTACAAATAGTCCACATAGAAGTCAAAATACATTTCTTGCCTCATTTAGGCATGTTGGATATCATTTGACCATGGTTGACCAAATAGGTCCTAAGGATTTCAGAGTACAAAATGGTATCAAAGCCTTACATGGCTGACCAAAACAAAATGAATGGTATTGAAATACCTTATTACAACTTAGAAAAATCAAGGAACCCACAAACACTTCTAAGAGCCTTCATTTCTCAAATGTTCTTCAAATCCTGTAAGGTGCTCCTACACCATAGTCCTGAGGGGCATAGAAAACTCAAGTCTCTTGAGAAATGAAGTCTACAATAGAATGTCCATGCTTTTTAATGTCATCGGTTGACATACACATGGAATCCTCCTTAGATAAGCCACTCCACTTGACAAGGTACTCCTTATAAGTCTTCTTCCTAGTGTTTTTTACCACCTTAGTGTCCAAAATGCTCTCCAAATTCAAAGGTTGGGTAGGTGGTAGATACTTGACTAACCTTCATCTCCATCTAATTGCAAACCTACACCTGAAGCTACAACATCACCTTTGTAAGGAAACAAATCTAAAACATTGAAAATCGGTGATATTCTTAATCCTTGAGGAAGTTCAATCTCATAGGCATTAGGACCAAACTTATGCACAATCCTACAAGGACCAATATTCTTCAATGAGTATCTTAGTTGGTTTCCCCTTGGAAGTCTCTATTTCTTCAAGTGTGCTATCACTATGTCTCCCACCTTATATTGCACATCCCTATTCTTTTTGTTGGCCTTCTCTTTGTACTTCTTGATGGTCTTTTGGAGAGTTTGTCTTACTCTATCATGAATGTCCTTCATAGCCACTACAAGGTCTTCTCCCTAATTAGTCCTCCTCTCCAATCCTTGTAGATATGTTAGTTCTAGAATTCCTCTTGGATGAATCCCATATACAACCTCAAAAGGACTTATGGTCATGCTCCTATTGACACAATCATTATAAGAAAATTCATCTTGAGGGATAATAATATCCCAATCTTCTTAATGTTGTTTTGTGAGACATCTAAGAAAATTTACCAATGATCTATTCACTACCTCAGTTTGGTTGTCAGTCTAAGGGTGATAGGCTAATTTGAAGGACAATTGAGTGTCCAACTTCTTCCACAATGCACGCTAAAAGTGGGCCACAAACTTAGAGTCCCTGTGAGTCACAATGTTTAGAGGAAAATGATTTATTCTAACAATTTCTTTGAAGAATAAGCCAGTAATGTGGGAAGCATCATTAGTACATCTACATGGGAAAAAGTGAGCCATCTTACTAAATACATCTACTACAACAAAAATACTATCAAAACCTCTTTGAGTCCTAGGAAGACCCAAAATAAAATCTATGTTGATACTCTCCCATGGCCTATTAGGAGTAGGGAGTGGTCAATATAAAACTACATTTGATGATGTTCCCTTAGCCCTTCGGCATATGTTGCAACTTTCAACAAACTTCCTATCATCTTATTGCAACTGTGGCAAAAAATAATACTTCATCACTTGTTGCAAGGTTTTATCAAGCCCAAAGTGACCTCCCAAACTGCCACAATATTTCTCCTTGATAATGTTCTCCCTCATGGAGAATCTAGGGATACACAACTAACTCCCTTAGAATAACAACCCCTTTCTACAACAAAAACTCAGAAAAATTAGAATGATAAGAATCTGAAAATTAAGTGCAAACCTCATATATCTCACTAAAATCTTCATCATCCTTATACATTTGCTTGAGGGAATCAATTCCCACACTTTGCAAATGGACTTATTGCACCATGCGTACCCTTCTACTCAATGCATCCACCACTTTATTGGCCTTCACCTTCTTTAGTTTAATAGTGAATGTGTAGGCTTGAAAATGTTCAACCCACTTCATATGCTTGTGACAAAGTTTTTCTTGTCCATTCAGAAAACTAAGAGCATGATTGTTAATTTAAACAATGAATTATTTAGGTAAAATATAATATCGTCATTTCTTCAAGGCTTGTACCATTTTATACAACTTCAAAACATATTTAGAATACTTCCTTTTAGCATCATCAAGTTTCTCACCAAAGAAATCCATCAGTCTACCCTCTTGACTCAAGAAAACCCCTATGGCAAGGTTACTAGCATCACACTCCACTATGAACAACTTCTTAAAATCATGAAAAAAAAGAATAGGTTGTTGTTCTACTCTCTTTTTATGATACTCAAAAGATTGATTTTCTTTATTTGTCCAAGAAAACTTACATTTTTTACCTCCATTAATTGTGTCTAGAATAGGTGCACATATATGACTGAAATTTTTTATGAACATTTTGTAAAATGTTTCCAATCCATGGAAACTCCTCACATCACCTACTATCTTGGGTGTTGGCCATGACAAGATAGCATCCACCTTTTTCAGGATCAATCTTCAAACCCCCCTTGGAGATTACAAAATCAAGATAGACAAGCTCCCCCTTCATGAAGACACTCTTCTCCATGTTGATCATGAAATTTTTATCATGCAACTTATTCAAAACCAAGTTCAAGTGCTCCAAATGCTCTTCCTTTGTCCTCCTAAACACAATAATGTCATCATGTTAAAAAACAACAAGTTTACCAATGAATTCCTTCAATACCTCATTCATGAGGTGCATAAAGAGTCTTGGGCATTGGATAGCCCAAAAGGCATCACCATCCACTCCTAAAGACCTTAATTTGTCTTAAAGGTTGTCTTACATTCATCTCCCTACCTTATTCTGATTTGATGATACCAACTCTTGAGATCAATTTTGGAGTAGTAACAAGCCCCTCTTAAACAATCCATTAAGTCTTCAATTCTTGGCATAGGAAACCTATATCTTATACTAATACTATTGATGGCCCTAGAATCAGTACATAGTCTTTATTTACCATCCTTTTTAGGTGCTAGGACTATTGGGACAATACGTGGACTGAGAATCTTTATCACCAACCCCTTATCCAATAATTCTTACACTTGGTTGGCAATCTCCTCATTTTGAGATGGAGTCATCTTATAGGTTAGTTTGTTTGGAAAAGTAGAACCTGGTACGAAGTCAATCTGATTGTTTATGTCCCTAGTGAGTGGTAAAGTGTTAGGAATTTCCTCCACCATTATGATCTTATATTTTTCCAACAATTTCTACATCTCCTTAGGAACTTCTTCCCTACCATTGCTAGACACATTAGGACTATTTTTGGGCTTCAAAATTAGAGCATACCTAAGCATTCCTTCCTCCTTTAGGATGTCTAAAAAATATTTTCCACTCACTAACACAAAACTTGACCCAATGTTCTAATCTACACCCTTATCTGGTAAAGGATCCATCTTGAATTTTCTCCCATTTTTGGTAATGAGAAAGGAGTTTGTTTTCCCATCATGTTGGAATTGTGCATAACACTGACATGGATGTCCTAACAATAGATGGAAAGCATCCATGGGGATCACATCACATAATATTTTGTCCTTATACTCTCCTATCTCAAATTCTACCCAAGATTGTCACCAAATCTAGGACCTCTCCCTAGTCCACCAAATCTATGCCTTCCATTGGGTCTCCTTCCTCAAAATCCTCCTCTTCAACCTGAGTCTTCACTTTGTTATTGTTGGCTAGACTCACCTTGGGGTTTTTGAGATTGTACTCTTTCCCCAAAATTTCCTTGTCCTCTATAATTCTTGCCTCCTATTCCCCTACTGTGTTGTTCACTTTTTCTTCTCAACTTATCTTCCACCCTCAAAGCTAATTTAAAGCATTCATCTACTATTTTAGGAGTCATCAAACTCATGTCATCTTGAATTTTCAACTTCAACCCATTCAAGTACCTAGCAACCTTCTCCTTTTTATCTTCACGGTGCCCTGATCTCAAACTTAGTTTGTGGAATTACTCTATGTAGGAAGGCACATCCAAGTCCTTCTACTTCAAATTTGGCATTCTCCTATACAGCTGCACTTCATAATTATTAGGCATGAATTGGGCCTTTAGTTTGGACACCATCCTATCCCAAGAATGAATCATACTATTGCCCATCTTCACCCCTTCACCTTGAGTATAGCTCCACCAGGTTAAGGCATTACCCTTTAACTTGGTCTTTGCAAATTTCACCTTTTTCTCTTTAGCCACCTTGTACTCAAAATAATTATTCAGGGCATCTATCCAATTTACAAGTTCTTCAACATTCATCTTCCCACTATAGGTAGGAATCTTCATCTTGGCCACATAAGTGTCTTTTCCTATTGTTTTGAGGACTTCAAGGAATGATCTCTAATCAATTGGTATCTCTAGTTCCTACCTTTGGGGTTCTTCTTCATCATGTTGTTCCACTTCTTCATCAGTCTCCTCACTTGTCACTTTTCCTTTCTTCATTGCCTTTAGTTTAGCCTTGAGTGCCTCCTTGAACCTAGTCTTGATCATCTCTTCCATTTCTTGGAATTTCTTAGCCACCTCTATGGACATTCCCTTTAGAGGCATTATGATAACCTCTACTTGGATCTATTTTCCTAAAAAACACCAAAATTTGTCCTCCCAATGACCAATCTTTCTCTAATACCAATATGATGCAAATCCCCAAGGAACAAAGGTTTATCCCTCAAAATCACTCTCTCATACCCTCAATCAAGGTCTCATCACTCATGGATTCTTGTAAAATCTTGAAAACAACATGAAAGGAATCCTCTACACTCCCCTTTTCTCAATGGGACCCCACTATATCAATGAACAACTCATGGAGATACAACTTCTCACATCAAGTCTATTCTTGACACCAACTCTCCTATAGCCACCTATGGTTGACTTGGATTACAACACATCCACCATTGAAGAATAGGTATGGACCTTATAGAACCTTTTTTATAACCTGAGGAACATTGATTACCACCAAAACAACACACTTTTTTGGTACAAATGCAATCAAGATGACTGCCCTCTACAAGGCGCCTACTCCTAGTAGCCCTATTTTGAACTTTTAAGGAAAAATTGGAAATACTTCTAATAGTACCATATAATCTTGACACTTTTTTATTTCTCCTTTTATGATACAAAACACTTCCAAAACTTTTAGCCCAACTCTTGCATTTACTAGGTCAAACGTTGTGTCTACAGGAGTGCTAATAGTCTTTTAGGTCACTTTTACAAAGCAACCACACTCAAAAGGTCTGATACAAAGACACAAATGAATGGGAAAGGTCTACACATATCCAAAAACACCAAATCCACTATTATATAGGGTCCAACACTCTTTTTTCTGCTGGTGCACAATTTTTAACAATCAAAACCGACTAGTCACCCGAGGATGTCTAGCCTAGGGATTGATACCAAAGTCCACCCATTAAATGGACAACTTAAAAAATTTAGGAATATTATTGTAAATTTTCTCCACTATCATTCCTCAAAATTTGGGTCAATATGGCCAGAGGAATGAGGGGTTAAGAAGACATTTTCTCAAAAACCCTGGTTTTGGAGGGTTTTCAGACCACTTCTCACCAAAATGCAGATATATTTCTTATTAATTTGTCTTTTGCTGTCAAATAAAAGAAAAAATAACATAAACTGAAATTCCTATTCATATTAATGACTTAGATTATACATGAAGTCTGTACAATATCTGTACAAGGAACTGTTACAGCAAATTTCAAGAAATTTCTGAGTGTATTGAAATTTGATCAGTGTCTTACATCCAAACTTCATCATTATCATTCTTCTCGATCAAATCCAACTGAAATTTGAATTAGGTATCCATTGGAGGGAGATTAATTACAAAGTGACAACAAACTAACAACAAAAGTTGTCATCCAACTTGACAACTTTGCACAAACTTTACAACTTATGACATTTGCCTATGTAATCTATTATGACACATTATAAACCTTACAAATAGGCCACATTGAAGCCAAAATAAATTGCTTGCCTCATTTAGGCATGTTGTATATCATTTGACCATGGTTGACCAAATAGGTCCCAAGGAGTTTACACTACAAAATGGCATCAAAGCCTTACATGGCTAATCAAAAGAAAATGAATGGTCTTGAAAGACCTTATTAAAACTCAAAAACATTAAAGGAACCTATAGACACTTCTAAGAGCCTTAATTTTTCAAATGGTCTTCAAATCCTGCAAGGTGCTACTACACCAGTTCCTTGGTGTGGCATTACGTCTAGTATCAGAGCCCATGTTCTAAGAGCTGGATCTTTAGTTAAATTGTTGTCCATTAAGATGACATTTTTTGCACATAGGTGTGCAGGTCTTTCTTTGTGAGTTTGTAATTAGCTTGTTTCTTGGGTTCCTTGAGTGGCATGTTTAAGATTTCAAGATGAACTAGCCCAAGAAGCACATGAAGGAGGAATAGTACCTCCAACATTGTATGCACCTACTAGGGATGGATGGATACACCTATGAGAGAGCCTCTTAATTGGGATAAGGATTGGTTGTTTGGTGCACTTCTCTATGTGAGTGAGCTCTTGTTTGGCCTTTGAGTAGTATTTCTCAGGATTTTTCAAGGGTGGATTCTAGACAACTTCAAGCTCTATATTTTCTAACAATAGCTTGTACTTATAAGACCATGGCATTCTATGTGCTCTGGACCAACCAAATTATCTTAAAAAAATAGTTATAGGTACACAGTCAGGTATCATGCCCAGTTTTGTGTCTATTACAATATTTTTTATTATCTATCAATTGTTTATAATAAATTAATTGTTTACCTTATTCATACCTTAGCCATAGTTTTGTATCACTTCAACATATATCTCAATAGTTAATTTACTTTTTATAGAAGTGAAGGAGTAAAAACACTAGAAGTGTCATTTTACTCTCTTTTACAAGAGTTACTCGAATATAATAATTCCTCTAGGTGATTTCATATTTGAATTTTGGTGTGAAAGTGGATCTTGGTCTTATGTTCTTCTAGGTTCCATTTTCATACTATATAGGGTTTATAAATGATGTATTTTTTGTGTGAAAGTGTGTTATCCTACATCAAGAATTTTGTTTCCTAGCAATAGGGAAGGAGTGCATCCTTAGTCTTGTTTCTTGTCTTGGTTGAAGATGTTATTTTGTTAAATATCTCCTCTTTAGAGCAAATATAT